>NC_132943.1:345833-691666 GCF_034638445.1 Ciconia boyciana | reverse complement strand
TTCGCTTCAGGTCCGTGCCAGCAAATGGACGTCGCCCTGGCTGTGCGGCAGCGGGTGAGCGGGAGCTGCTGGGGGCGGCCGGTGAGCGCCGATGGCACCAGCACACCCCAAGGCAGTGCTGGAGCCCCGGCCGCGCTCGCAGCGCCAGGAGGGAGAGGACAAGGTCCCCTGCACTCCCCAGGGTAACGCCTGCCCGCGAGGGACCGCCGGGCCCCGCAGCAGCGGCGTGGCAGCAGCCGCTGCCTCTGAGCGTACCCTCGCAGGGCGTCCCCCGCCCGCTGCCGGCGGGCGTCCAGCTCACGGGCACCGAACGTGCCAGCTGGGCGGGCGCTGGCAGCGAGCTCAGAGCGGTGACAGCCATGTCGTCTCTGTCTCTGGCCGGGGCCTGGGCTCACTGCCGGGGCCGCCTCCAGGTGCTGGTTGCACCCGGAAGGTGCCGGCACATGAAGGGCGAGGTGGGGTTTGTTCAATGGGTCCATGCAAGGAGGAAGCATGAGAAGGACAAGCTACGGTCATCAGTCTGGCACGACTTCAATCAAAGGTAGTAATTAAAGAGAGAAAGTGGTTTAATGTGCCTGATTTAGTAATGCCTGTGCCAGGGCGTGTATTTAAATGCTCCCGCGGCTCCCGCTGCAGCCTGGGCAGTCAGTCTGCAAAAACCACCTGGAAAGGCCAGGCGGAGAGCAAGCACGGCGCGGGCTGCGCATGTGGAGCCGGCACGTGGCCTCCTGTCCCTCGCCCCCTCCTCGCCCCTCCGCGGAGCCCGCGGTGCCAGGCTGCCCAGCGGGACGCTCCTGCCTCCCCAGCGCGGATGCGGTGCAGGAGGGGAGCCGGGCAGAAGCACCGAGGCAAGCAGAAAGCGATGCCTCGGTCTCACCGTTGTCTAATAAAGATGTTCCTGGCTTTTGAAGAAGCCTAAAGCGACATCAAACGTTACCAAAGAGTCTCTTCCTCCTGCTCCTGGTTTACGCTTTGTTACGATAACCTCTAAGCTTTGAAAGCTGTCCTTGAGCAGCCTGCACCGGGGTGCTGTGTGTGCGGGTGTTTCTCCCTTGTGCACAGATGCTGCTCGGCACCGCCGCTCTGCAGCGGGCGAGGGACGGTGGGGGCTCCCGGCCATCGCTCACCAGCCCATCCCAGCAGTGGTTTGGGGTCGTCCCAAAGCCACAGGTCCTGGACGCCCTGGGGACCTCAGAGGTTGTGAAGAATAAGAAGAGAGGCTTCTGATCCTTACGGTCACAGCAAGGAGCTTGAGATGTAAACCCCAAAGGCTCAGTCAGACAATACAGCAAAAAAAACCATTTTTAAGCCTCCAGATTTTTGAGCCAATCTCCAGATCCGTCTCCTTGCGGTCTGAAGCTCTGAGGTTGAATCGAGGGAGCCCTCGCCTCTGCAGGGGCGAAACAGGCGGACAGCGGCCGTCTTGGCCGCCAGCGTCCTCTTTTCCCACTCGTCTTTTTCAGGACTTCCCACCTCACCGTGGGCTGAGGAATCCCTCAAAGGTCTCTTCGCCTGCACCGCCCGTAACAGACCCACTCCGTGACAGATTTCTTCAGCCTTCTGCTTGGAGATTGTGGCCAGGCTCTGTGCTGGAAAACCACGCCAAGTATTTTGGAGAAGCTCTTGACACGTGCTCTTCCGTTCGAAGAGTAGACACAGGAAAGAGAAGTGGACTGCAGTCACCAAATGTATACCTAGGAGTGAGAGGAGGGATTGGATGTGAGGTCTTGGCCCACCCTTTTACAACATCTGCCAGGCAGAGACCGCGATTCAAATGCCTCCAAAGCACAGGGCACAGGATCAGAGCAGCAAAGGATAGGACCTTAGCAGCTCCTCTGAAGGAAAGGTAAAAGGTGTGTCAGCCTCAGTGTGAAGATAGTTCTCGTAAATCAATTTGCGTAAAGCCAGGCACCATTTTTATTTTCCTCTCCAACAGCTGATTAAGTAGCTGGTGAAGGGAAGAGGCGTAATTCATCGTCTGACTCAGGGCAAGGAACCGGCGTCTGCCCGCGGTGATACTTCTGAACAGCTGGGAAGGGGAAGAGGGAGAGTGTCCGTTACTATTGGGTGTGGCAGAAATAACCCGGCAATATATCAGAGGGCAGACAGCCTAACGCAGTTAAGGGCAGCATGTGCTGTGAGATACCATTATATTTTAAATAAAGCACTTTGGAAGGTCCCAGATTTCTTCAGATCTTCTGTGACTGGCATGGATGAGGCTACAGCCTGACTTATCTCCTTCTCTCTTGGACAAGCTCAAAGCAATCTAGCTGGACGCTGATCTGCAGGGTCCTTTCTGCGGAGCGCAGTTGTCGTGTCCATGAAAAACATGGCTGAAATATCCTGTGGTCCACAGCAAAGTGCTGCTGCCATAGCTCAGCTCCAAACAGTGCTTGGGTGAGCCGGGTGGAGGGGACGGGGAGCAGGTACAAACAGTTGTAGCTCGTCTCCTCCCCAGAGCAGCTGCTTTCAGCAGACAGGAGTGCCAGCCTGAAATAAGAAATAAAGCCAGGCTGTCGCTGTAAAAAGGATGCTTCGCTCTACTGGCCTTCAGGTGATTTATTTGGTTTAGGCTTCTTTTTGCAAAGCTATAAGGAAACTTTGTAGATTTGGTGATAATCTGAGACTCATCTAAGTGACAGAATCACAACTGCTGGCCAAATAAAGGAAGTGCTTTCAGAATTTAGCAAAGTGAGAGGTATATGAAAACAAAGAACAGCTACACAGAAAATATACTACATGCACGCCTGACTCTCTTGCCACATTATAACCCTGCTAGTTGGGTATTTGGGAATCAGAGGAGTTAACAGCTCATATATAGATTGTCCTGAAGTTGTGAGTGCCGAAATCAGGCTCCTCTACGGATCGACTGGGAGGCTGTCCACCCTGGCATACTTAATTACATTGCCTTTGTCTCGTTACCTGAGATGAGACATGAGCCAGCAGAGTTGCACCAGGCGTAGGGCTGAGCAGGCGGGAGGGCAGCAGCGGGCGCGCCTTAAACCCGGGGGCACAGCCCGCGTGCATCGCCTTTGCTAGGGTGAACGCATGGGCGGGACGAGCCTCTTTCACCAGTCTTCCTTCGTTTTGCCTTCTTTGACCTGTCTCCTCCATGAAAAAGACACCAGAGCCACCGCTCTACAAAGATACAAATTTAGCAGCGCTGGCATTTAAAAACATGAGTTACTGCCCAAAGCAATGAAACTGGCCTAAACGCAAGAAGGCTGCACGTTTACAGACAGGCTGCAGGGCAGGGCTCCTCTGTAGCACTTGGGATGTTCGCTGGGTTTCCTCCGTGGACCCCAGAAGATGTCCATGCGCAGGCCCTGTGCGCCCAGCAGCACCGCACCGCGCCGGTTTGTTCCCGCCTGGTGTCACCGGCGGCCTTTTCAGGCCCAGTACGCAGATACAAGAACTGGAAACGTGGTAGGAAGCAAGTGTAAGCTGTGATTTTGCTTGGCTGCCAGGAAAGCACCCCCCTACACTCAGATGATCGGTCCTGGAGTGTCCTGGAGTGACTGCGGGTGGCCCTCAAAATGCCGTCAATGCCAAAAGCGACGTGCCGCCCCGAGCCAGGCACCGCCGGTGCACCGCCTGCCCCCGCGCCACTCGCCTCTCCAGCCCCTGCCTGTCCCGGCCCCCAGCCCAGACCCCCCAGCCCCCTGCCTGCCATGGCCCCTGGCCCCCGGCCCGGCCCCCCCGGCCCCCGCACCCCGTCCAGTTCAGGACCGGGGCTCGGCACTGGAAATCTCCCACCAGCCCTGGTTTTATCTCCGTTCGAGGAGCCTTCCCCCGGGCTGCCTGCACAACCCAGGTGGCCTCAGCTGTCCGTGAACGACCCTCCTTCATATGTACAGAAACCGAGCTTCAGTCCACCCGATTTTGTCTTTTGGGTCCAGCTCTGCTGTCCGGCTCTCCTTCCATTTCACAGCATTGGGCTAACAAACCGGGTTTTGACTCTGCGGTGAAACACTCGAACGCCGGTTGCTGCGTGCACCCTTCTCTGGTATTTGGGCAATGGTATTTCTGAATTTAGCTGTCGCAGGAAAATGGGGCTGACAAGGCCAGCGGAGGGAAAGGGAGGCTGGCGTTGCTCTGGCAGCCTGCAAAACCGGCCCCTGGCCAGAGCCGAAGTCTCTGGCTGGGGCGGGCTGGGACTAGTAACGCAGGGCGGGGAAGAGAATGAAAGGGAAGTGCTCTCCTGGGTGGGGGCTGCTTGGTTAGCTTTAACTTTATAGCCACTTACTTAAAAATCTATTCTAATAAAGGCAGAAGAAAATGAGAACATTTTCTCAAAAAAAAAAAAAGTTACTGAAATTAGTTCTGAAGCATTTATGTTTAAGAGCCTTTTGCTGTGCTGTGCTTTTTGTAGTAAAGGCAAAACTGAATAACGCTCCCTCGTAGTGCCAAAACCCCGAGCTGATACATATTTTGTGGGCAAATACAACTGCCACCCCCGGTTCACAGACACCCTCCGAGTCCAGCCTGCAGCCACGCTTGAGCTGCCCATGCGGGCCCTCTGTGCTTACTTGGGGCCTAGCCCAAATCCCCGCGGTTTGCAGACAAAGCGATTGCTCTGCACTGGGGATGCCGCTAAGGCTGGGAGGGCTGATCAGGTCGACGGCGGGGGTCAGGACGAGGGACGAGGTCTCCCCGTGCGGTGCAGGGACATGCTGAGCTGCAGCGGAAAGCCAGCACAGCGCCTGGAAATGCTGCTCGGGGTCTGATCCTGCGCAGCAGCGTCCCCGCACCAGCGACCCCGCGTCTCCCTGGCAGTGCAGGCACAGGTCCCTCGTGCACTCGGCCTCTCTTCTGCTGGAGCCGCAGCACCGCTCCGTGTGTTTCACTGCCCCAGGGATCCCCTGCTCAACACTGTGCTCCCGTGGATGAGAGCCACAGAGGGATCTTCTGTGGGTCAAAAAAGCATTAACTTCATGGCAAGGCAGCACAGCTCTGAATCTGTCGTGAGCAGCTGAACCGCTTGTGTCCTGCCCTCGGGGAGCACAAGCCCTGCCGAGCAGTGGCAGCCCCTTGGGGGCATCTCATGCCCCACAGCCCGGACGGCACATCCCTGACGTGGCACCGGGGTCAGCGTGCCCCAGCTGCCCGCTTTGACCCGAGGTCTGAGCAGCCAGGAGGGTCCTGCACACTGCTGTCCTTGCCAGCTTCAATCACACCATCTCTTCTTTCCAGGCACCCCGCTCGAACTCCTGATGAATTGGAGAAAGAAGCAGTTTCTTTTAGCACAGATAGTTTCCCAGCCCATCACCAGTGACGGGCCAGCACCCACCGCCCTCTGTGCGTTTCAGTTGAGCTCAGGCTGCCAGGAGCGGTGCTCCCTCCTCAAGCAGCCTGCCCGAGTTACTGGCAGTGCCAGCATCTCCTTCTGCCAGCGCTGCAACGGTGGGTCTCGCTCGGGGTGTCGGGGCCAGCAGTGCTGCCTGTGCGGCCGGGGTGACCTACACCTTCAGGCTGAGGACATTGATTTTTGAATTAATTTTTCATAAAGGCTTGGGATACACAGCTCAGAGTCAACTGCTAGGGCTGTCTTAAAGGCTGCTATTTTTATCACCTTGATAAAATAATTACTGCTAGAGCTGGAGGTGAGCGCAGGAATGTAAATATTTATTAGTGGGTCTCTGTGCAGATATGGAGATGCACTTGCCAGCTCGGGTGAGGACTGACATTTCATCAGCACTCCTGCCCGGCCTGCCAGGTCTGCTGGCTAGCACATAAATAATTACACCAGGAGCTGGTTTTGGTTTTACAGAAGGAGTTTGTACAGCGTCTGCAGCACAAACAAGGTAAGGCTTTCAGAGCAGCAGCGCCTGCTACACTGCAAAGGCACCGTAGCGCAGAGAGGCCCTCAGGTCGTTCAAGCAAGCCTCACAGCAACGGTGAGGCAAGTAATTAATAACCGAAGCAGATGAACGGCAGGGAGAGAAGACTGAGCATGGTGCTCTAGGCTCAGCTCTGCCAAAGCCCCGAGTCGCCCAGCCGGCTGCGCAGGCTGGGGAGAGGGACCCATCCTCTCTCCCGGCAGCGCTGTGAAAGGCAGAAGCACCGACACTGTCCACTTTTATCCCCTATGATTTGTCCCATTTGGGTCAGTTTGCTTCATGTTCAGCTGCACGGTGCCTGGGAGGACGGGCTGCTCCTGCTCAAGAAAGAACTGAACGGCTCGGTTTTCCCCACTTTTACATCACGGTTCCTCAGGTGGTTCTTAACAGATTAGCTACAGCGCATTTGTTCTGCCAATACCCTTCGGCATGTTCATTGATTTGCTTCTGCTGTTTATTTTCCTGCCGTCACTCAAAGGCTGCCAAGCAAGCAGCAGCAAGCAGCGCGCCTGCTGCACGGCCTGGCTGAGCCTTCGCTGGCTGCAGAGCAACGCGGTACCCCCCAGCACCTCTGATGGACGGCGCTAAGTGGAGTCCCCGGGCGCGTGAAAACACGCACGTCCCCCACGCGTGCCGCAGCCAGCCAGCTGGCCTGGCGGAAGCACACGATACCAACAGCAGGCTCCGCTGCCGCAGGCCCGCGCGTGGCGTGGGGATTACCTGCCACAGGGCAGATCTGGGCTCATCACCACAGATCCGAGCAAGCCAGTCTTCATAAAAAATGATTCTGCTCCGACACCTGCAGCTATTCAGCACAGAAAGCCACCACGGGGCTGATTTCACTTAAGGCAGAAATGTCTGATGAAAACGTGACAGCTTCAGTTAACCCTGCAGATGCCCCCACCTCACGTCTCTCGTCATCCGGCTTTTCAGCTTGCTTTAAGGGAGTACGCGGCGCTGCGAGCTCTGAGCAGAAGTGAGCCGGGCCGCGGGCGACAGCCAGCGGAGGCGGCGGCAGGACGGGAGCCCACGGCCGCCCAAGAGCGCAGCCTGCGCCCCGGCACGGACCGCCGAGCGCTGCAGGGGGATCGGGGGCCGCCGCGGGCGGCGGGGGCTGCCCGGGCGCAGCCGTCTGCTCCTCGGGGAGCGCGCTCGGCCCCGCGCCCCTGCCGCGGGCGCTCCGCCTCCCCCCGGGGACGGCGCCTCCTCCACCCGCTGCGGCCGCCTGGTCCCCGTCCCGAAGGCGCCCGTCCCGAAGGCGCCCGTCCCGAAGGCGCCCGTCCCGACGGCCCCACGGCGACCGTCCTCGCTGCAGGCTCGGGCCGGGGCAGAGGTTCGAGCAGCGGCGGTACCTGAGGGCCCGCGCGGGGGGGCGGGGGGGGCGGGCAGGCCCAGACCCGCGCCTCTGCCCGCGGCCAGGCGGGCCGCTCCTCCCCGCCGCTGTCCGGGCCTCCAGGGCCGCGCGTGTCCGCGGCGGGGGGGCAGCCCCGGCCCGGGCCGCTGCCCGCGGGGTCCCGCCGGTCGCGGGCCGCGGCCTGGCCCGGGCCCCGGGCGGCGCGGCCTCCCCAGCGGTGCCGGGGCGCAGGCGGGCTCCCCGCGCCGGGCCGGGGCGGCTCCGCGCCCCCGCCCGCTGCCTGCGGGCGCAGCCGGTCTGGAGCAGGGCAGGAGGGGCCGGGAGGTGCGTTCGGCCGGGGCGGGGGGCACCAACACAGGAGAAACGAGGCAAAATGCTTAAAAATGCCAACCGCGTCTTTCATCGTCGTCCCTGTGACGGTGGTTCTGTGCCTCTGTGCATTTTTAAATAGCGGGCACGGGCTAATAAAGAGCTGGCTGCGCTTCGGTGATAAGCGGGGAGTTTCTCAAAGACGTGACCAAAAGAAAAAAAGAGGAAAGAAAAGAAATTCCCTCTCCGTGCCTACTGCGCGAAGAAGCGTTTCCACACAAGGTGGCACCTGTCTCCTTCCCTTCCGGCCTCGCCAGGGAGAAGCTAAACGGCGCCTGAAAATAGTCTCTGAAAATTAACTCCTAGCAAATAGGATGGATGATTCTTCACTAATTCGCTCATTAGCAATCTTTTGTTTTCCTCGGCACTAACAATCGGGAACAGAAGTAAATTTTGCCGGGATCAGCACTGGTATTTAGCAGTGAGGGGCAGGCGGCCGGATGAGGCCAACAAAAGCCAAGGCAGCTCCCCAGTCCCCGGCTTTGGGACAGGCAGATGTTCACTCCGAGCCTCCCAAGGCAGGACGGTCCCAGAGCCAAAGGGGAGCCCTGCCCAGCCACCCCCAGCTGCCCGAGCCGGTCTGGGGACACCCTCCGGCCCCCGCGCGCTCATGTCCTGCTGCCGATGGGCAAAGAGGTTTGTGTACTCACAGCAGACCTGCACTTCAGCTGATGGAGCTTAATGTTTTGTGCCTATAACTTTAAATCACAATTAAGGTATTTTAGAATACTTTTTCACACACAGTGCAGACCAGTTATAGCTCTGCTGACATATGACGTGCTTTTGCATTCAACTGCGGGATGCTGAAGAGGCCTGCCTTCCATTGCAGGCTTTTTCTTTTGATCTTCGTGTTTCCACACAAAGAAAAGAAAATGCAAAATATTATTACATATTAGAAATACAGTGTAGCTAGAAATAGCCTCTTGCTTCAAGTAGAGGGACGGTAACACCACTGTGGCCCGGCTGAGATGCCCGGGCTGTGCTGGGCGAGGTGTTCACTGCCTACACCAGCGGGATGGCCCGAGTCCGACAGCCCATTGTGCCCATGCTTGTCCCCGGGTCCGTCCCAGAGCTGCCCTGGAACTGGTCCGATGGCTGGTAAACTCAGGGAGTTAATTTTTGGCAGGGTCTGTCTAGGTTGGCAGACTTGAGAGAAGAGCAGAGTTATGAAGGAATTACAAAGATAGCGCCTGTCATGTTTTCTGTAAGAAACTAAGGGTGCTGGATTATGTGGCTTTGGCAAGGCGGCTCCGTTTATAGACAGGTGGTTCCCATTCTTCAGACTCCTCTCGAAATTCAACGAATACATCGCTGAGGGCTGGGAGTGCATCCCTGGAGCTAACCTCAGCACCAGCCTGGACCTGTCCACCGGCAGAGCTGCCCTGGGCAGCATGGGGGAAAGCACACAGCGCTCTGGGCCAGGGCGCAGCGCAGGCAGGGCACAGCCCTGAGCACCCAAAACCCGGGCACCCAAAACACCGGGCATGCACAGCCCTGGGCACGCACAGCCCCTCTGACTGTGCAAACGTGCTGCACAGAGCCTTGGGTGTGCTGCAATGCAGAGCTGCTCTTGGACTCATTGCTCCCGTTGCGGGGTACAAAATGCCATTCTTGCCAGCAGCACCAGTTAACGTTTACCCCAATACTGAGTGGAAGTTAAAATTTCAGTATTTCTCCTAAAATGAGAGCTGGGTTGGGGTAGGGATAGACTTTTTAGTTTATCAAAGCACAGTGCTCCAATTTCAACTTTTAAAAAATGGCCTTTTCTAATATAAAAGGAAATATATTTCAAAGTAATGAAGTTCCTACATGGCAATCTAGACATCATGTTCTGAAAATGTCAGCTTGGCATGACATTAATGAATCATTTTTTGTTTGGGTATTTTGCTGACATGGAAATTCATCAAAATGGACTGTCTTCACTGAAATGTATTTGCTTTTGACAAATTGGCCTTTTACAATGGGAAAATGGTCTGTGCGAAAATTGCCAACAGCCCTAGCCAACAGGGTACCATCGAGCCCCTTTTTCCCTTCTAAATGCGACTGCTGTTGGCTGCAGCCTGCACACACTCACTGCACCTCACCCCATGCCAGTGCGGTTTCCCCGGCTCCTGGGTTCTCAGGGGTCGACCCCAAATACCTTGGCAGTGAAGATGTATCAGCGCCAACTGTTTTAGAAGTTAACCATTAACTCTGACGGCGATGTCTGCTGCCTGCTGCTGTGATGTACTGCAAATAGAAAAACCTGGTTTCTGTTGCGCTGTTAGATGGGCGTGCTGTGTCCCAGGGCACTGACTCTGTTCGGTTTGGTTGTTTCATAACTCATCTCTGGACCTGGGGCTGGCTCCTGTACTTTCAGGGATTGCAGACGGGAGCCTGAGCTCAGGCTGGGGCAGAGGGCAGGTGTCACCACCAGCGCTCTGTGCTCTCCCTTGCTCACACCCCCGACTTTTCTTGATTCACCATTTCAGCACACAAAGCTGTGAAAGGTTAATTTCAGATCTCATGAACACTGGCAGGGTGTTACTGCATGGGAATTGCACTTACTTCAGCTGAATCGGTTCAGATTTAAACCCATGCAAGTGAGGGCTGGTTGTGGGTCCGAGAAGTAAATTATCTAAATTCCTGCCTCACAAAATGTAGTTACCATTAAACGTCCCGTTTCAAAACCATCAAAAAATCACACCAATACTTACCAAACACTGCCGCTGCCATAAAGTGAATTTTCATGTTCCTGAGTTGCAGGAAATGGAATTCTTGCGCTGCAAATGGATTTGAATATAGCATGAAGAAATTCACACAAGAGTGCTCTTTCTGCAGCTAAAACGATCTTTTTTTTTTCGGCACATGGCAGCCTACGGAGGTACTGAGTTTCTGTGATGGCTTATGCATGTTTAACTAACAAGCATATTTTGCAGAACAGCTGGACTGATGGCATTAAATTGAATTGCTGAAATATTTGAATATACAAATCTACATACATGGTTTAGTTTGTCCAAGACTGCAGGTGAGGTCTGACCTCACACAATAGCCCCGATTCGGATGGCGGCTGGCCCAGGCAACCTCCTCAGTCCCTTCCAGCCTGGCCATCCCATGGCTCAGTGTTCTCCAGAAACTGCCATGGGGCCAACATCTGCCAAAGCCAGCTAGACAGATGCTCCAACACTCAGCTCCTCTGACGAGAAACTCATCCCCGGTGCTAAGCTGCAGCACTCTGCCACGGCCCCGCCGGTGAAATCACTGCAAAAACCTCCCCATGCTGTACTTGGAGACGGCGATGCAAACCTCTTCTCTCCCGCAGCCACTAACCAGATGGGCTCACAGGAAGCGTCCCTTGGCCGAGGATATTTCCGTCCTGTGCTGCTCGTCCACTCCTGGCAGCGCTGTGCAAGGGCCTTTAATTCTCAACCATCTCAACCATTACCAACCATCGCTACAGCTGCATTTAATCCTGCAGCCCAGTAACTCTGGGTGCTGCGCCACAGCCACTCCACACACCAGCCAGCTGGGACTGGAGCGACACAGGCTGCTCACCCAGTCTGTAATGCCATGCTCCTGTGCTTGCCTTCGGGAGCAGGGTCGGTGCCCGCGAGGGGAGGCGAGACCCAAACCCAGCCACATATTGACTCATTCACAAGACTTTGGCTTTTTTTTGTTTTCTTCTAAAGCCTCTGTTTTACCCATCCTTGCACATCACATGCAGGCTGAGAAAGAGTCAAAGTCACAGAGCTCTCAGCTCTGTGATTATGAAAATATATGACCTTCTATTTTTCTGACTTATACAGGGCAAGTTATTAACCCACTTCTCTCTGCCCTGGCTTCACGTGCCATTTATTCAGTCTTCTAATGAATTTCTAGTTTGAATGGCTAAGCACCTCATCTGTTTAAAGTGCTCAATTTTATAAAAATAGACTTTTTTGAGCACTTCTATTTCCCTCTGTTTGGTACAAGGACAGAGGAACATAGAGGTTTTCATATCTTAAGCTAGAAAAGAAAAAAAATTGGAAGGTCGGTTTTGTGGATGACTTTCAGGGTGATGAACTGATCAGCTTACTCCTACCTGAACTGAACATCAGACGAATATCACACAACAGGGACTGTAACATGACTGCTCCATAATACACGCTTGGTAAATCTGGAAGAGGTTTAAGATAAACGATGATTCTTCTGGGATATTTATATGCTTTATTGTACACCTCTCATCTGCACCCAGTAAGTGCTTGGCACAAACACTTAAAAAATTAAATGGGACGTGCCAAAACTGTACTTTCAGAGGGTTATCGCACTTCTTGAATGACTAAAGCCACTTGCCCTGCAGTCTGACATCTCCCACAGCACCAGAGATGCCATAAGTCCAGAAATCCCTTGTCTTAGTGTGCACATGAGGCACGAACAGTGCCTCCGATCTGCAGCCGTCAGAGATACTACGTCTGGATAAGGAAAGGACCTTATGGGTCATCTGGCCCATTTACTTCCATCTGTAGGTAATTCGGGTTTATGCAGAAGAGTCGCACTAACGAAAAGTCTTTCTGAGCCTTGTTGGCAGGGTAAGAAAGGAGCAGGGCTGTGCTCCGGCACCTTGTGACCTCGGTACCACGCTACCCTACCCGCACAGAGCCCGCTGGGCACCGTCATGACCCGCCGTCCCGGCAGCCGGGTCCCAGCATGGGTGCAGGGATGCTCTTCCTCAGCATCTCCTCTGGCAGCATTGCTGACAGCCCGGTTTCCACCCAGCCTTCTCCAAGGGCGTGCTGTGGCACGCAGCACCACCACAGCACCCCTTTCACGTGCATTTTCCAAACTCGGCTGACATGGCTGGGGGACCCAAAGGCCCCATCACCATTTATTTCTACCCCCTTCCAGCCTCCAGTCTCAGCCTGTGGCTTTCTAAATCCCTACCATCATGGACTCTGAGATTTCAGCAGAAGCCTTGCAATGGTTGCTGTTTTTAAACCTTAAAAATCTTAGTGAAGCGATGAAGCTGCAAGATCACTTAATTGCATTAAGGTCCTCAGTCCTCAGACTTGCAGAGAAAGGCAAGGATAGGTCCTGAAGGCTGCAAGAAACCAGTTTGATTTTCATGTTATTATTTTTAACCCCTCTCATGCTTCTCTCGCCTGTCTCCAGCTCCGTGGTCTCCACCTGCCTGGTGCTGCCATGGCGGCTGGGGCTTGGGCTCCCATGCCTGTGGAGGGGGACGGCAGGTTGGGGAGGGGTGCAGGACAAACCCTCCTTCTTCAGCCTCTGTGGAGGAGAAGGGGAAAGGCCATGGGGACACGTGGCCAAGGATGAGGAAGGAGATGTGTAAAAAGATAATGTGTAAAAAAATGATGATAAACACAGGGAAAAGGAAAGGAACTGTCTGAAAAAGAAAAAGATACACATTTCAAGCCTGCTTGGTTGAACTGGGTGCGGGGAAGAGGGAGGAAGGGCAGGAATGGTTTTGCAATACTCCTGCATGTGCATCCACGAGGCACTGAAACGCAGAGCCAGCACTGGCAGGACCAGGACGCCTCCTCTGAAAGCAGTATTTATTCCCTTTATGTGTTTCCATCTCAATAAAGTTGGATAAGGTGAGGTCTGGAGACCTCAGTTTAAAATAACGGAGCCAGTATAGGTTTGTTGTTGCCTGGAAGCCCCTAAGCCTCCATGGGCTGTAGGAAACTGCCCGAGCAGCTATACAAAGAGCAAACTTGGATCCTAACAAATTTAGCACACAAAGCAATGCAGCAGCTACCACCAAGCCCAGCCACACTGCCCAAGGCCGGGGACCAGCTCATCGCCCGTGCCAGCCGCGGGCACCCCATCAGCATGGGGCATGCAGGCAAGAGCAGGCAGCTTTGGAGGGGACAGGGCTGGGGCACAGTTAGCCAAACCCCCATATGTTGCCTGAAGAAAAATTGTTTCTCGTCCTGTTTTTGAGCTGTGATTGGGCTCGACAAGTGCAGCGGCTTTATGAACTCCACTCAGGCCCTGCGTCATTTGCCTTATTGTGGTCTAAATCTCCTCCCAGCCCTCCCTCCTTGTGCCTGTGGGTGCAGGCACCGGCGTCTGTAACATGCACCCACAAGCCCAGAGAGGGAAGGATGAAAGGATAAAAATACCCATGTAAAAAAAAAAAAAAAAGAAAAAAAGAAAAAAAAAAACCAGGCACCATCTGGATTCAGAGCCTGGAGAGCAGGAAAGCGCTGGGCAGGAAGGGAGCAAGCAGAGAGCAGCGTGTTTGCTGGTGCCGAGAGTTGGGGAGCACCGCTGAGCCATGAACATGCTTACCGCAGCCAGTCTCTCGAGGGAGGGAGAGCCGCTTCCCTGCTCCATCTCGGCAAACTGGGCAGCATTTCATCCGTCTGCATTTTGCGTAAGCCTCTATGGATGCTCTCAGCAGACGACCAGGGCATGTGGGGCCACCAGGGAGGGCTGGTGGCTCCGCAGGAGGTGGGCAGCCCCCGGGAAGGGGCTGCCGCTGGCTGCAAAGGGGATGGAGCAAGCTGAGAGCTTGCTGGCGATGACGTCCCCGCGGTCTGTGAAGGACTGGAGCAGCCAACTCTAATACAAAGAGGCACAGGGCAGCAGACAGCTTAATGACAAAGTCTTGCATTAGTTTCGTGTTGCATAGGACAGGGACGGCAGCTGGACCACTCGTGTCCGGGTGAGTGTTCACGGGGTGGTTGGAGGGGGGAGGCCGTGGAGGCACGTGGAGCTCAGACGTCACAGCACTCAGTGCCCAGGACAACCCCATCCTGGGGCTCCTGGTCCCCAGCTCTTCTTAAAGCAGAGGACCCCTCCCACAGGAAAGCAGACGAGCAGCAGATGGAAAAGGAATGGGATTAGCCTGACGGAGGGCACATGCATTGCACCAAGCAAATGTGGGCCAGCCAGGAGAGACCTGGCGGTCCCAAGCCTTAGTGCTCCCCTGTGTGTCTCACACCCGTCCTGGGGCACAGCAAGGTCCGTCCCCGTGGCAAATGCTTCCAGCCAGTCCTCCCTTGGCCGTGGGAGCACCTCCATCGCGGGCTCCCGAGCCACCGTCCCCAAGAGTACCCGCCCCGTACGCTGAATGATGCATTAACACCACAAACCTGCGCGGACATACCCTCCATAGGCAACACGGAGCAACACAGAAAATATTAACAATTAATCTGAGATCTTTTCTTTTTTCAGGATTGGGTTAAACACAGCCCTTATTCAGGATCTTGCAGATTGTTCCTGTTAAGACTGGAAATTCATAATGAAGTCTGGTAGTAGCTTCTTGCAATCTGTTAATTTAAAAAAAAATAAATCTCAAATTCTTTTATTTTCTGCACGTACTGCAAGAGACAGTTTTCTTGCTCAAAATTCAAATGTCTCTTTCTACCACTAGTATTGCACCCAGAAGTGTCCACCCTTTTCCACAAGCCTTGGCTCTTCTGCTGATCCTTGGCTTTCTGCTGCCAGCGTTGCCCGCAGCCGTAGTTTCTGGTGGGTGCACTGACACCCACCGTCCCAGTGCCCGTGCCCAGCTGCCCAGCTGCCCAGCTGCCCAGTGCCCGTGCCCAGTGCCCGTCCCAGTGCCCGTGCAGCCGCGCAGCCCGTGCCAGCCCTGCGTGCCCACGGGGGTACCTGCCCTGGGACCAGGCGGGCTCTGCAGGCACGCTAACCCCCAGAACAGCCCCAGCTGGAGTCAGTAACTTCTAAGCAGGGACAGAACCCTAACAGAGCTGACGTCTTTACCAATTCACAGAACTATGTCCTGAGGCTGTTTCTCCAGCCCCTGCTTCTGAGTACAACCATCGCTTTATCATCTACAAGCATCTGTGCTTTTGGAAGGAAAAGAGGTCTCTCGCCTGACCCTGCAGCAGGCGCTCCGCTTGCGAGGGCTGAAGAAAGGAAAGTCTGGGGCTCTGCTCTGCTCTGCTCTGCTGTGCAGAAGAAACTGCTGCCGCCTCCACTTTGTGCTGGCTTTCATGTCCCTGCACTGGCATGCCGCTGAACCAATTTGTGATTGCTAGTGGCAAAGCACACGGATCCAAGGTTGCTCTCTTGCTTGCCTTTTCCTCAGCCATGCTGCGTCTGCACAACGCCTGCAGCAGGGAGCAGGGGGACACACAGCCAGGGTGGGGGCTGTTCCAACGCAGCTGTGAGCGGGGCTCTACGTCTTCCTCGCACCCCGACGCTCCCCTCGCGAAGGCCACGCGGTTTGCAGCCACCACCAGAGCAGTACCAGGGTCAAACAGGGCGGGAGGCACATTTGCACAGAGGGGCACGAGGCAGGTGGGGATGACGGGATGACCGGATCTGGCTCAGCTCTGCCCGGTCAGGTCACGAGGAGATGGAGTTTGTTGTGAAACAGGGAAACGCGGGACCCAGGACTCGGCTGTCCTCCTCCTGCACTTCCTTTAGCGGGGTCCTCCCCGAGCCTCTGGTTAACAAAACAGTGCTTTAAAAAGAAACAAATTCCTGTAGTCTCTAGTGACTCTGATTAATCAATGAGGAGTAAAAAAGACAGGAATTAGCCCAGCTTTAACCCAAAATTCCTGCAGGGGCCAGCCACTGGCAGAGCTCAGACGTTGCGGTTGCGCTGGCGGCGCTGGCAACCGGCCCGGGTGGGAGCTGGTGGCGGGGGCTGGCGGAGCAGCTGCGAGGCGGCACCAGCTCCTGCACGGGCCCTTCCCCAGCCGGGGACTCCGCGGGGAAGAGCCCAGGACTGGGAATGCTGTTTGAAGGTGGGCGTATGCAGACAGTCAAGTCCAGCTCTGTCAGTCCCGGGGACTGGAGAAGGTGCATTAGGAAAAGCAGGGGTCCAGCCTGGTGTCCAAACTTGGCACCTGGATTTCACTGACCAAAGGGTGCCAGGCAGATGGAGAGCTGGCAAGGCGTGTGGAGGACGCATGCCACAGAGCACAGGTCCTCCAACTGACCAGCCTTGCTCAGGAAAGCAGCTGGCGGTGTTGATAAATAAATGTGATAAAAAAGGTATAAAGTGTTGGCCATCAGTAAGAGGGCCCCACGGAGTGGGATAGATGAGTTCAGCAGCACAGAGCAGCGTGACAGCCGCTCAGTGCGGGGGCTTGCTCTGAGCCTGCAAATCTCATCCGAGACGGGAGAGGACAGCCCCAGACACCGGAGAAGGGGACCGCGCTGGTGCTGGGACGGGACGGCAGCTCCTCACCCGGAACTCTGCTGGTGACACGGCGTGGGGACCAGCAGAGCCGACAGGCAAGGCTTCTTGCCACGGGCTGTTCTGGCATTCACGGAAGTCTCCAAGGATCTGATCCGATAGTGCCAGCAGCGGTGCAGCAGCATCGCCCCGCGCCAGTCTCCAGCACAGCATCAGCCCGGGGGTCCCCGTGCCCATGCAGGGTCTGTGCCCGGGGCAGAGGCGGTGCAGCTCCCTCCAGCCTGTCCCCATAAGCAGCTCTGCACGGAGGGTCCACCGTGACTGCTGCAGCTGTCCCCCGGACATGGGCTCACTGCGGCTTTACCGCATGGTCCCGGGGACCTGCTGCGCTGCCCTTGTGCTTTCAAAGCACATTTTGTGGCTGCAGCGAGCAGGAACAAAAGGCAGCTTAAAGGAAGGCAAGGTGAAACCTAACCCAGCCTGGGTGTGGGGTCCCTGCCATCAAACAATCCCACTGCTGATCTTTCCTCTCACTTTAGCGTCCATCCTGCATGAAGGCACAAAAGGAACTCTGCATTCAGAGAAGCGATACGCCAAAACCAATGTTTGCTGTTGAAGCCGACCGTCTGTGCTGGGCCAGGGAAGGAAGTTGTCCAGGAAGGGCCCCGGTGGGCAGCAGCGATGCAGCAGTAACTACAATAAACCCTAACGCTGCCAACCGTGAAGCGGGGCAGACCCCGCCGGACGCTGGGAGGGAAACGCCATGTGGCTGCTCGCGCCGAGGCCGCCAGAGCCGGTGGAGCCGGCCAGGGCTGGGGCAGCGCCCCGTGATCCTCCAACAAAGCCAGTGCCACCTCCGGCCAGAAACCGATGGGTTTAAACCCGACCCGCAGCAGCTTTTCCCGAGGCACGCGAGGGGCCAGCCTGGCACTCCCTGAGCGTGCGTGGGCCGGCGTGCGTGGCTGCCGCCCTTGCGCCTGCCCCTCCTGGCAGCCCGGCGGGGCAGGGAGCCCCGGTGATGAGCACAGCACCTCCTGTCTGCCGGGCAGGATTTGGGCAGAAGGGTGTCTGCAGAGCGGGCAGACTCGCTGCCCGTCCCCGGGAGGGAGCCAGCATGCTGTGTTCAAGGCTACAGCATGGGTATGCACGGAAAAGCAAGTCAACCTTGTCCACAACTCCGAGAAACATTCCTGCAATGAAGCAGCAGTGCTCAGCCCCTCTGGCGCAGCAAACACAGGGACTGGTGGATCAGCAGCTCCTTGAATAGCTACACACGTCAGGAAGCTGATTTCTGCCTGAAATAAATGGGTTTATGACAATGTTTCACCTCAGGGGAAAATGTGTCCTGACAAGCTGTAGTTAACTCGTGTGCCCCGAGGATCTGTGGTGCCTGGTTTCTTCAGAGAGCGTTTTACTGACTTCTCCTGAAGCCAGGAACAGATTTATACCAATAATAAACAAGGCAAAACAAAGACCCAGAGCAAACAGTTGATAAAAATCTACATTTTGCCCACCTTGTTTGCTATTCTGGATCTGCAACACAGGGAAGGGAAGGGGCAGGGGCTGGGGAAGGAGAGGGGAAAAGCTCTGTACTGTTGGCACATAGCCTTGTTTCTGTCAGGTAAAAACTCTCCCTGGTGCTTTTTCTGCTCCTTCGTGCTGATTGCCAGAAATCATTGCTAGAGGAATACACCAGACATCTCTTAGATTGTGAATTTTCATAAGCTCTCTGCTAACGAACCAGAACTGCTAATTTAAAAGCCGACACTAATGCACTTGTGTGCGCATGGGCTCGCACACGCCGCTGTGATGGCGGTGGAAGAGCCTGCTCCTGCTACGAGCCCAATCTGTTCCCTCCTGCCCAACCCCGAGACCCGCGGCCGCAAGGGGCTGCCGGGGCTGCCTGCCTTCGCGCGCAGAGCAGGGCTGCTGTCCAAACTGTTGGAGTATCGTGTTTATCGGCAGCTTCAGGGAGCACAGCGTTGCAACAGAGGTACCACAGGAGAGAAGTCAGAAGTGAGCTGACTTGAGAAGAAACTGCTCAGGCTTGTTCAGAGCAGACATTACAGCAGCTCGGGCAGGACGCACCGGGCAGAACGTCTTTCTGCCATGCAAAGGCTGACATGCGGCTGTCTATTTTAAAATAGCATTTAACATGACTAGAGGTGTTGGATGGGTGCAGGAGTGCTGTCTCTCCTGAGCTTCTCTTGCTGAGAGCCTGTCTAGATTACCATATGTTATTCTGCCGTATACTGCATCGTGCTTTATTTGTCATCCTTTAGCACATATGCTTACAGCTCTACTGCCTGGCACTCAGAAAGTCTGAATTTAGCTCTGAATCAGTCACAAACAAATACTCGCTCGGGGCAACAATCTCAGCTTCTCACCATCCCCACTTCCTGACCCTGCCTCGCAAAAGAAGAAAACAGGCAGTTGGACTAGATGATCATTGTAGGTTCCTGTCAACTGAAAATTTTCCCTTCCCTTCCCTTCCCTTCCCTTCCCTTCCCTTCCCTTCCCTTCCCTTCCCTTCCCTTCCCTTCCCTTCCCTTCCCTTCCCTTCCCTTCCCTTCCCTTCCCTTCCCTTCCCTTCCCTTCCCTTCCCTCAGCCTCTGCCGTGGCAAGCAGGAGGGCAAACCATGCCTGCAACACACGAGTTGCCCTACGGTCAGTGAGAGAAGAACACCACACTTCAGTTCAGGATATATTTAAAGCCATCCTAAAGGAGAACAACCACAAGAAAAATAATCACAAAGGAGGAAACCAAACGTGAGGAACGTTTTGTACGAGCCAGGCAGTGACCCGACCTGCACAGAGGCAGGCACCGAAACCCGTGCAGCCGCGGCAGCCCCTGTCCCTTCCCTTCAACACCAGTTCTGGGAAGCCAAAAGCACAAGTCAACTGTTTCCCTTGGTGCAGTTGTGTTTACTTAAAAAGAACATACTTGTTCCTTTTACCTTGAACACAGCAGGGACAAACACCACCAGGAACATTGCTTACTCACGATTTCTCAGCCTACTTTTCCAGGCAGAGCTATGGCTCCAGCAGATTTCTGTCTGTGCTTGCTCAGCCGGGCCACCCTCCAAAATCTTGCCCCTTTGCCACACGCAGGGTGCGGGGGGCTCCCTGCCTAGGGCCGAGCACACCAGGGCTGCAGCGGGTCAGGGAGGGGCTTTCACTGACCACCAGGCAAGGATGCCACAAATGGTAGCTGGGTGCACGGGAATATTATTTTTAGTTCATAAGTAAATATTTAATTTAAGAAGCTGCGTGCTCCGGGAAATTATTTTATTGTGAGACAGTTTATAGGTGCGCAGGTGCAGACCTCGCCAGGTGTGTCCAAAAATACTGCGCCATGAAACATGGAGAAGGCGGTGACATGGAAGCACTGTGTGTAACAGACCAAGGCAGCAACCTCTGCCCATGGGAGTGCACTGGCTCGGGGCCGTACGCGCTCCCGCCTTGCTGCAGGGTCACTCACGTGATGACATCTGTCTGTCCGTTCATCTGTGTGTCCATCCACCATTCTGCCAAGTTCTGCCTTTCCCTCCAGCACCGCTGAATACTTGCTCCCCAGTGAAGCCCCTGCCCAGCCGTGCCCTGTGGGTCGCAGAGCGCCCACGGATGGGCTCAGCCCGCTGCAGAGCCAGCGTTTCACAGGGGCCGAGATGCCACCGTGCCAGAGGGAGACCAAGATCCCTCCTCCTCCTCCTCCGCATCCTCTCGGGGCTGTGGATTGCAAGTCAGCGTTGGAGCCATTGGAAAATGATGGAGCGGTGTGAGGGACTTGTGCCCTTCCCCCCCGTCAGCTGGGTTCCCTTCACAAGCAGGTGATTTTTATGCCCACTCATCCCACGGACTCATCTGGGCTCAATGCGCAAGCTGTTTCCCCTCCTTCGTGCATCATCAACAATAATACAGGCCCCGCATGCCAAATTACCTCTTAACGATGGCTGGGTAACTGCTCCGGCTTCAGCCCATCCGCGCTCGTGTGGGCGGTGGGCACGTGGAGCGTGGCTCGTGGCTAGCAGCACGCAGGCAGGGGCAGAAGCTGGCGCTCCCTCCCAGCTCTGCTCGTCCTGCGGGGCCAGAGCCCCCGGCAGGGAAGGCGTTTCCATCGGGGAGCAAGGGATGCTAAAGGCAGGCGCGGGGCAGAGGAACCTCACTTCCCTCCACCAAACAAGCGGGCGCCCAGGGAAGCAGCCCAACCCGTGGGAAGCCTAAACCATGTTCTCACCTCCCCCAGAGCGCTTACAGCTGCCATTTGCGAGTAGCAAACCTTCCTATTGTATTCCCTAAATCAAGTAACGCTAATTGGACAAAACTGTAAAGATCTGCATGACGATCACTGCCTGAACTGTCATGTGCCTGAAACATTGAGTTTTATGCTGAAAAATACAGCAGTTGCACTGAGTGGCTTAGGCAGTTCAAGGCTGCAGGAGGAAGATGTGTGTGTATCCCTAAGGAAAGTTTTTTTGTGTACCTCATGGTGCACTCTAAAAGGAAAAAGAGACTCCAGATTCTTATTCTTCAGGAGTGCTGTGGAGCATCAGTAATAAGTCATCTTTGGCAGGCATATGTTAGCAGCATCCAGGGAGGGGAGAACTTCATCAGAGCAGAGAAATCATTCCAGCCTGACTTTGGTACGACTCCAGCAAGTCTGAAATATCCATAGGGCTCTGCTCCCATCCCTCCTCAGATCCATCCTGACCCTGTCTTGGGCAAGATACCCAATTTACACTTTTCCGTACTGCTGGTTTGTAACACTTACTTGCTTTTATACAGCATTTTGCAATTTTAAGGCTTTGGATGTGTATTTGCTCAGCAAAAGGCTGCCTCAGTTACAGCAATTACCTTCCCCGCCCCGTTAGTGAAACAGGACCTCGTTACTGTCTGGATGCTGTGCTGCAAGCGGGCCACACACAATACGTTTTTAAGTAGGGCTGAACCTTTGAATGGGTGGCAATTGTGCTTTGATTTTCTTTGATTTATTTTTAGTGCTCATTAACCAGCTAAATGGCAAGGAAGAAAACCACCGTGCAGGAAGGGTAAAGGCATCTGGATGGAGGGGGCCTTGCAAATCACTTTGAAAGAAGCTGAAGCTGTCGTTAAGTACCAGTCCAAAAGCTGGGGGGATGCCACGGCAGCAGGAGGGGAGGTAGGCAGGAGCAGGGTGACAAGCCCAGCAGCCCCATCACCCGGCATCGCACGGCACCTCATGGCCCAGGACGCAGAAGACTTGCCTGCCATCGCCGAGCGCGCAGCCAGTGTCAGGATTTTGTACTAATTTTGGGCTAACTCTGGACTGCCGTGTCACGAGCCTGGCACTCAGCCCAGGACCCTGGCGATGCGGGCACGGCCAGTGACCAGGTGAAGGCAGGACGGCAGGGGACCAGCTACTGAACCAGGGGCATGGGGGACATCAGCTCTGCTGGGGGAGGCAACCCAGGCCACTCGGCTGACTCCAGCCGGGCACAGAGGGGGGGGTCAGGCCAGGGTCCTGGGCGCAGGAGCCCACCAGCACTCAAGGACACCCAGCCCCCCACCTCGGATCTGAACAGTTCAATATGCAAAGTCCACGGCCGGCCAGACCCTGCCATGTTCACACGGTTCCAATTACAGAAGTTGTCAAAGCTAAAGAAAGAAAATACTAAAAACCTCTGTAGGCACTTAAGGTTGCCCAGAGGCTGTAACAACCGTGCTGGCCGCTTCTGCAGACTCTTCATACTTCTCCGCAGTTCACTGCTAGGACAAGCATTTGCTGTAACAGCCGGGGGACCTGTGATGGCGATCACATAAATCACAGAGAAATGATCTGAGACTGCAGCAGATCAAAAGCATTGGCTGACAAAATCTGCACTGAAATCAGATGTGTTTATTGGTTCAGTTCAACATGGTAATTAATTACCTAGCACTTATCTAATTAACCAGGGCTTTCATCTACCATTCCCAGAGGCCAATGGTGAACGCCAGATTGTGCCCCTCCAGCCGCTGCCTAAAATATCTTCCCGGGCAACATCTCACATCGTGTCAGGACAGGCAGCAGGACCAGTGCCTCCAGTCTTCTCCCACTCCTGAAGCACAGGACGCTTGTGTGCTCTGTCCAAAAGGCAGCTTGTTGCTGACAAGACGAACCCAAGAAGCACCGAGGCAGACGCCAGCCTTACTTGGCGTCCTGCAGTTCACGCTGCAAGCAGGGGAGACCTGACCTGGCCGGTGCAGCGCTGCCTCCGTGCTGTCCTTTGGTCTGAGCCGCTCGCAGGGGCTGTGGTGGCTGCCCAGGCACTGCTGCCTGCTCCCCAGGCCCCATCCAGCACCCCGAGGCACGCCCCACATCCCACCGCATGCTCGGTGGCCCTGGGGACAGCAGGCAGTGGAGCATGCCCCGAGGAGCACAGCCATCCCCCCGGGCCCGTGGTGCGTGAGGACGGTCACCGAGCGCTGCCGTGACACCCGTAGCTGACATCGGGCGCTTAGGTGCGATGGGCTGCTGTGCAAAGTCCCTCGTGTCCTTAGGAGGGGTCTGAGAAATGGCCCTGGGTGAGGCACAGTGGCACCAAAGGCAGCTCCTGAAGGGAGGGAGCAGAGGGAAGGGCTGTGCTGGAGAGAGGCCCCGGGGGGAGCCAGCACAGCCCCCCGCAGCCCCAGAGCAGCAGCCGGCCTCCCAGGGCGAGGGCGAGCCGGCCGCTGGCAGCCCCGACCGCAAACGGTCCTGAAGGACTCCTGGGCTGAGACTGGGTCGGGCGTGGACAGTGAGAACAAACATTGTCTGGACGTTGCTGAGAATAAAATCAGCCTCTCCGGGCCAGGATCCGTTTCTGAGCGGCAGTAGCCCACCTCTGTCCATCGCTGTACCTGGGCACCGCTGCGGTAATCAGCAGTGCTGCCTGCTGGGGAGCTTAGCCGATGAGAGAAACAAATCTATTGCGAGCCACTTTTTGCGTTAAGAGCCGTGACGGTGAAGTCGGGGATCGGTGGGAACGGGCACATCCATCTTTTGATGCTTACCTTGTGAGGGTTTTCCCTCTCAGACAGTTTTCTGGGCCACCCAAGAGGGCCATGACCATTCAGAACGTAAAAGGCATCCCGGCCTCCGGCGGCCCCACGCTCAGAGAGGCTGGCCAGGGCTGGGAAGCCCCGACCCCGGAGCCAGTCCCCCCACCGAGCCCTGTCCCCCCCGGGGAGCGCGTCCCCTCCACGTGCCCTGGCAGGCTGACGCCACGCAGACGCCCGGGCCCCGCAAGCACCAGCGAGCGCCGGGTGCGAGGCAGCTGCTCCGCTGGCACAGGCTGATCCGCACCCGCACGGGGACCCACGAAACAGCCCGGGCTGCTGCAGCGGTGAGCCGGGGGCTCGCGGCACAGCCACTCCTAACGCACCACCGTCCCTTCGCAGAGCCCACGGAGGTTCGGCGCAGCGTTAACTCTTTCTTTGCGCGCCTGAGAAAAACACAGGGTGGTTTCAGATTTGCACCGAGCGGGGCCAGGGAAAGGCTCGGTCCGAAGCCAGCGTCCAGGGCGGGAGAGCCATTTCGATCCCCGGGGCCTGGGGGAAGCACAGCCCGGGGAAGGAGTGCTGCGGCCGCCGACTCGGACAAACCCTTGGCACGAAGCCGTCACCGGAGCCGGGCAGGCCTGCGCCCTGGCGCCCGCCCCGCTGGCCAGAGGGGCGAGCAGGTCAGCGGCCCCAGCCCTCGCTGCTGGAGCGCGGCGGTGGAAGGCGAGTCGAGGTCAGCGGTGACACACCTGCAGAAACAGCCAATCTGGGCCGAACCACGGCGCCGGCCCGGAGGAACCTCTCGCACCTGATGGGGCAAAGGGGAGCGGGCGGAGGGGGACCGGCCACTGTTGATCTTGGGAGCCGCACAAAGCAGAGAGAGGGTATTTAACCCCCTGCAGAGCCCCTTAAAACCTCTTCTGAGCTCCAAAACCCAACAGCTGAAGAAACAGCGGGGTGTTTTCCTTACCTTCTCTGCAGAGTATCGCTTTCAGCTGAATCCGGTAGAGCCACTATGACTGAAACAACAGGTTACGCCGGGTGAGTAACAAGAGAGGGTTTGAATTTGTTTTAATAGGACAAGAAAAATGTTCTCTGGGTTTTGTTTAAGCCTTATTTATAAAATGGACCTGTATTGTTACTTAGTTATTTTCCATCTATTAAAGCAGGTGGAAAGGGAAGGCAAACTGGCCTCCCGCTGTCTGCAGAATCTGAATTTAATTTGCAGTTGTACTGCTAGGCAGTTATTTGGGACAATATAAATATAAAATCCCGATTTGCTAAGAGCTTAATAAGCTGTCACATACAAAATAGCACAGTACATTACCTGCTAGATATTTCTGGCAGAATTATATGAAAGAAAGAGCTAAGGTTGCCGTTGACAAAATTGATGATAAATATTGAGAAACATTTTTTGCCAAATACGCAGACATAATAAGAGAGATGTCAAAGAGGTTACTAATAGCGATGGATGTAGGGAGGAGGACAGCTCGTGTGACAGCAGGGCTCTGACAGAAAGGCAGCCATCCCGGACACCACACAGAGCTGGCTCGTCCCCATCCCTTGTCCCATCCCTTCCCTGACACCAGGAAGCGCGCGCCCCTCGTGGGGGCTCCCAGGCCACGCCGTGCCCCGTCCTGCCCTGTCCCCATTCCTGCGGGCACTGCCCGGTACCCGCTGCCCCTGACCCCTCCTCACCCTGTCTCCCCGCAGCAGTGGGCTTGTCCACATTAAAAACCCACACTTGGACTCGATGGAGGAGGACGTTCTGTATCACCTGGACTTGGGAACAAAGACGCACAACCTGCCGGCAATGTTTGGGGACATAAAGGTAAATAGCAGGTGCAAAAGCGAGGCAGCAGCTCCCAGCCCCGCAGGGCCCTCCAGCCCCTCATCCCGCAGCTCTGCTGTCTCATGCCGGGGACCCGCTGCTGCGGATGCTCCCACCAGCGACAGGGCCCAGCTGCTCGGCAAAGGGACTCGGTGACCTGGGGCAGCCCGGGCAGGGAGGTCATCCGTCCTTGCTTGTTTTGGGAAGAAATCCCCATAGAAAATTATCCTTTCAAAAACTGCAGTTCCATAAAACCTGATTTTAGATTGGCCCCCATGTTAGAGGACAGATGGAGGAAACATTTGTCCGAAGCATCTGATCATCATCTACTGGAGACAAGGAAAGAGGATGTCGTATTTTTGGCTGAGACCTGCTGTCAAAACCAGCCTGTCACGACCACATTCCTCTTCCACATTAAATGAGAGCATTTCCCCAGTGGCGCGGGGGAAGAGCCGCGGTGCCCTGGGGCTGCGGGGCTCAAGCAGCCCGGCACAGCCACTGCCACACGCGGGCTCCTGCTCCCCTGTGCCGCTGGCAGCTGGATCAGCAGCGCTGCCCTTGCAGCCGCATGCTGGTCCCCCTCCTACATTCAGGGAGCATTTTTTCTTTTAATATGTAAAGTTTGTCCTTTTTCTCCCTGACTTTACAGCCTCTGTGTCATCAGCAGTGCTCACTAATTGCAGTCAACGCTGTTGATAGAATAAATTAAACTATGAGCCACTCTAACATCTGGTTTTGCTTTGCTGTCAGTAGGAATACTAGCAGCTAAAATTTGCTGAATTATTTTACATTTTCCTGGCCTGGGACTGAGATACACCCAAGTATGTGCAGCTGTACCGCTGCCTGGACCTAGCATAGTCACAACCCTAAAGGAGTAACAGTTTGGTTTTAATGTTAATTCCTGTTTTTGAGACCCTCAGTTGTTCTGATGTCCCCTGATTGCCTGCAAGGAAGCAGCATCCCGCTGCACTCTCTGGGGAGACGTGTCCAGTGCAGCCTGCCACTGCCACATTACAACTGAGTCTTGGTACCTGTTTTAGCTAAAAAGTACCAACACATTCGTATTTTGCATCTAGTTTGTCTGTGTTGGCGGCAGCCCAAACAGGATGAGGGCATTTGCCCAATTCATGCACAAGGAGCTGGGACTGACGGGCAATGCGGAGGACCTGGCAGACATCTGCGCGGGGACAGACCGGTACGCCATGTACCGGGCTGGGCCGGTGCTCTCCATCAGTGTAAGTACTGCGCAGCGCTGCACTGCATGCATTTTCCATCCTGGGCACTCCCCGCAGCCCCTGCCCTGGGGTCTGCTCCTGCTGACACGGTCTCGCAGCGGGCTGGCACAGTGGCCCCATCTTCCCCGGCAGCAGGGAGAGTGGCCAGCTCGACCTCTCCCTCCCGTGCCTCCACTTCCTGCAACGCCCACCGGCAGATTTTTTCCCTCTTTTCAGATTACCACCAGTACAACCTTTCAGCCATGGTAAAGCTTCTGTTTGAATGATATTTCTCAGCACCCTACATGTTCAGTTTAAAAAGCATCATATTAAAAATGAAGATGCACATATTTTGCTCAGCTCAGCAGTCTGGCAATTCAAGAGGCAAAGACCACTTCCCACCATGTATGAACTATGAAATATTGCTGGAAGTATTACATTGACATGAGCTCTAAAGTAAAAATCTTGCTTTATTATTAGTTGTTTTTAATAGCAGCAGAATTTTTGGCACTGCACGAAGGAAAAAGCAAATACAGGTTGTGCTGGTGGGTGCTCACGCCCCAAGGCTCAGTCCTGCCGTCATTTCTTCAAGCACAAGATTAGTCTTAAATCTGATTCACAGGAGACGGCATCACTCACACAACAGAGCTCATGTTTGGTCCCTCTGACAAAACCAAACCAAACCTGACCAACAGAAAAGCCTGAGGGAATCAATCTGACAGGATCCAAGGGGAAAAAAACCCACAAGTTTTGCTGTTCCCCCATCTGGCAGCAGTTGCGACACAGCTAGAAGAAAGGCGACGCTGAGCTCTTGGCCATGCAACAGTTTTGCACCAATGCAGAAGTCATTGACCCCTGGGCTCGTCCCTGCGAGGGGACGCAGGGCAGAGCATGCACCGAGCCTCCCCCAAAATGCTTCGTGCAGAGCAGCTGCCAACATCACATTTTTGCAAGTTGCTTAGAAACACAAATGAACTCAAACATACCGGAGGCAGGAACGGTTTCCTGCTTTGAATATTTACAATGAGAATAAATTTTTTAGGCATTGGCAAATAAGTCAGGCTGATGTTCCAGAATAACAACATGCAAAATGTTTTCATATTTAAAACATGATACAAGCCTAATAGACCATCAGTCTCACAGCCAAATGAAAAGAGACAAAGCAATACAAAAACTGCATATGTTAAATTAGCTGTGCTTCTTTACATATGCCTCCTTCAGGTTTTTGAACACAATAGCAAAACCAAAGAAACGAGGCATTTTTCTTGGGGAAAAAACAAACCCCACACCACCAAACACCTTTTGTTTTTAAAGGTAAAGCCGAGAAAAGGACAGCGGTTGAGTGGTGGAGCAGAAAATTAAGACGATCACGTGAGGGAGAGTGCTGGGTGCAAAGCAGAGGCAGCCTCAGCAGTTCAAGATTTGCAAAACATCTGCCAGCCCAGAGGAGCAGCAGTGGAGACGGGGCAGCAGGGCACCACAAGCCGTGGCAGAGGACGGGGAACGGGCTGGTGCCAGCGGAGGGGAGAGCCTGCAGGCACCCAGGCAGGCGCTGGGGACAGAGGGACACCAGGGTGGGTGATGCGAGCCAGGAAGCAGGACAGGTGGCCTGCAAAGCGCAAGGCTTCACGTGGCAACCGCCTGACCCCGAAACTGGTCCTCACTGAGGGACCCAAACCCATCCGTCGTCCTTTGTGCCCAGCAACGTGGGTGGAGGTGCTCTGGCGTGGGGTGAGGATGGGCTGGGAGGCGCCCGGAGAAGCAGAGGCTTGGGTTGTCCTCACTGAAGTTCACCACTCCAAGAGTACAAGCAGGACATGACAAAGGATGGAAGTCAGCACGTGGCGTAAGGGCGGGCAACACAAGAGGAAGGTCTTGGAGCATTCAGCTGCCGGGATGCGTTTGTGGGAAGACCCTTCTTGAAGGAGAGACGCCATCTGTGCGCCTGACATACCGGTCTCTAGGGATGAATGTCAGCTCTATTGATAAGAGCCTTAAAAGCGCTAAGGGGAGAAGAGGGTTAGATGCTTGACCTGGACAGGCTACATAGACCCTCAGATGTCCCTCCCCCCTCAAAAAAAAAATCACTGTTGAACTCGTCAGTGGAAAGAGGCCACAGCGTAACCCTGGGCTCGCTGCAGTCATGTACCTGTCACCTGCTGCAGCATCTCAGGGAATGACGTTTTTCTTTCCTCTCCTCCCAACAGCATGGGATGGGCATCCCTTCAATTTCCATCATGCTTCATGAACTAATCAAACTGCTGCACCATGCAAAATGCCAAGACATTACTATTATACGCATCGGTACTTCTGGAGGCTTAGGTAAGCTATCTATGGTCTCTCTTCTGGGCAAAGAGGGTATTAATAAAAAACATTCTCAGCAATAGGTCATGTAATTATGAGCTTTAGGATTTTGGCAGGTCCCCAAATATCAAACAACACTATCCTTTGTTTTGGCTTAAAACCCAGAAAACTTCTAGTGACTGGCTTAGCAGAGCACATATTTTCATAATGAACAAAGGCCTTCAATTCACAACAATTGGGTATCACTTTTCAAACAGAAAACACTTGACTGGAAGTCACTCTCATGCTTTGAGATCCTCCCAGCTGTCCCAGTGCCTGTATTCCTCCATGCTGGTGGGACCCTCGGCTGGGGCAGTGGTGCTGCTTGCGCCTGCACAAGCTGGTGGTAGGGCATGATCTCTGCAAGCCGGAAGGAATTAAAACGCTGTTGCTCAGCACGTTCCCACAATCGCTCATCGTGTGCTGATTCTGTACGTTTTACTTCTACATCTGTGCTACTGCGTGAATTTCAATTATTTTCTCACATCTGTTTTACTCCCTAAAAAGAACAACCCCACAGTCACACATACATCTATAGACATTTTTCTGTCATGCTGAAGTTTTGCAGCAGGTCACAAGTGTTATGAGCTCTGGCTGGCTTAGCCTCAGCCTTCGTTTTCACAGGGATCGAGGCCGGGTCTGTTGTGATCACGGACACAGCGGTGGACTCCTCCTTCAAGCCACGGTTTGAGCAGGTGGTGCTGGATGATGTGGTGGTGCGGAGCACTGAGCTGGACAAGGACCTCGTGGAGGAACTACTCGCCTGCAGCAAGGAGATTCCTGACTTTCCCACGCTCATCGGCCATACCATGTGCACCTATGACTTCTACGAAGGTAAAACAACCTTTGACCGTCTTTCCTCCCCCCAAACATAATGCCAAGTCTTTACGTTCTCATGTAGGCAAAATTATCCATGCTTCCCAAAGCCTAAGAAGGGCTGCAGGAGCTGACCCACCTGATAAGTTAGAGCTTGTTCAGCGGTCAGAGCAGGGTACACCTTCAGAACAGGCAGTACCAATTTTGCCACTTTGCCGGGGTGAGACCTACTCTGCTAATTGGTCTCTCGTGCATCTGACAGTTACATTTTGTAATGTCACCAGCAAGGCCAGCGCTGCTGTAGCTGGTGGCAGATCAAGAGTGAAGATCCACCCGGCAGCGGTTGCTCCCTGGGGCAATGCAGGTGCCCGGGGGAACCTCTGCTGCCCCCCAGTCCAGCCATTACATGGGAGCCACTCACGGTTGCAGAACCTCCAAAAACAGGAGGCCAGTAGCCTCACCCTGGCAAAGAAAACAGTCCCTCATCCACAATCCTGTAGCGAGCCTAGCAGATGGGTTACACTGAGTTGTTTCCTACAACAAGATTGTAACTTCAGAACTACCAAACACTAGAAAAATGTCTAGGGAAAAAGGAAGAGTGTGCAATTTATGTAAACAAGCTTTGGTTACTCTGGAACCGTTTCCTTTGCAAGATTAAATGCTGATTGCAGAGTAGAAGAAATGTAATAAATGAAGAATTAATAATCTGAGGACTATTTATAAACCTTTGGATCTGCTTGCAAACGCGACCATCTGTGTATTGCTCAAGACCATGTTTTATTTGAACAAAAAGCCCTTTGAGAGGATTAACAGTAGGAACAGCAATAAAATGAAGCACTGTGCCCAGGTTAGCACAGCCACAGGTATACATTTTGCTTGCACAAAGGACTTTACATACTGTGCGAGAGGAGTAGCTGCACCGGGCACAGGTCCGCTCTGAGGACCCAGGTGCAGCTGCAGGACAGCCAAAGCCACCAGTGGAGTTAGAGGAGGGGGTCAGGATGGGTGCCCATACCTGGATGCACCAAGCATGGCGTCGGGTTCCACCTGCAGCAATGCCCTGGGGCTGCGGCAGGAGCGGGAGGGAGCACCAGCGCCGATGTCAGTGCCCCGGGACCCAGCTCCCCGGCCAGCACCAACGCCACCCGAGCAGGGAAGGCCACTCGCGAGTGGCTCCAGCTGCCTGCCATCCATGGCAGCCCCTCCAGAAAAATTAAACCTAAATTCAGGGGGTTTTCCTCTCCCCAATTTGCCCGTTCTGCACAGCAAGCTATGCCCCTCTTCCACAGTAATTTGGCATTTTTTTGATTTAACCCAGCAGACCTTCACAGCTGACATACACCATGGACCTCAGAGGAGCTGCGATGACTTGCCCCTGCAGAGTGCAGTGTACCCCCTGCACTTAACACCTGTGGGCTTACTCATCCTTTTTACAAATGTTAAAACCTGTGTATTTTTCTCCTCTATACAGAAACATAGTGCACTGGCTTTAAACACTGAGGTTAATATGAGTTAAGTAACTATTCAAAGGAAAACTTAGTCTGCTTCAGAGAAAACGTAGGCACCGCTGGACTTTCCATTTGAACTACACCCTGTTCACCGTGACTGTAAACCCACGCAGGGCCAGCAGTGACACTTCTCTGCTTCCTTTCAAGGTCAGGGGAGATTAGACGGAGCATTGTGCTCTTTTTCCAGTGAAAAAAAGTTAGAGTACTTAAAAAGAGCTTATGATGCTGGCGTGAGGAACATTGAAATGGAGTCCACGGCATTCGCTGCCCTGTGCGGGCTGTGTGGCCTGAAAGGTGAGTCCTCCTGCAGCCGCTTCCGCATCCTTCCCGCACCCCCACACTCCCCAGCTTAACTTCACCCGAGGGTTTGGTTTGGTGCAAGATTCAGACAACCTGAAGGCCAAAACCGCATTACTAACGATTTTCACTAGAAAAATACACTAAAACAAATTTTGTGTCTCAATAAAAACCAAGTTTGTTTTAAAAGGCCTGAGCGCATGTTGGACAAAACAAAACTTAATCCCCCCTCATCCCTCTCCCAGCCTTAAAACAAGTCCTGGCCATACCACTGTAGCTGCCTTTCCCCGTTTTGCTGGAAAAGAAACGGGGTGAGCGGAGGGCGCCTGCGGAGCGGTGCTGTGGCCAGCGGCTCCCCCGGGGGGGTCCTGCTGCTTCAGCCACTCCAGCACACCAGGGTGCGTCCCCCAGTGAGCCCCAGGGAGGCCAGCGGGAGCAAGGCCTCCTCTCCTTCCCCGCGGGGCAGCTTTTTAAGGCGGCAGGCGCCCGTTGTCACTCACGAGGTAATGCAGCGCCTTGGCCGTCCTGCAGCCGCTGTCGTCTGCGTGGCGCTCCTGGACCGCCTGGAGGGGGACCAGATCCGGGCGCCCCGCGAGGTGCTGTGGGAGTACCAGCAGCGGCCCCAGCGCCTGATCGCAGCCTTCATCCGAAAGCGCCTGGGGCCGCACCCTCTGGCGGGAAACACGCTTTTCTCCAGCAACTGATGGGCGATGCAGCACGAGCAACAGGGTGCCGGGTCCCAGCCGGTGCAGTGCATGTTTGTGCCCCCAGCGCTGCCGCGCCAGGAGTGGGCGTGTGGGACCTACCCACGCCGGCACACCGCGGACCCTTGCTGTGGGCAATGGAAAAGACAGACTTGGTCGCGATGCGCTCCCACAGGCAGGTGTCCTCCACGGCCGAGCGGGCAGCCGGATCCAGCGAAAACCGCCATGCCGGAGCTGTGGACCTCCAATACGGCTTGAATTGCACCAACACACTTGCACACGCAAGGAGAGTTCCAGCCAAAATTTGCACAGAAATTAAGACTTGTGTTACCAAACTGCGTGCTCCTCACTCCTGTCTTCAATGGTCACAAAGGACTGTCCTGTTAGGCTCACTCCTGTCCACAGCGATCCTCTAGGAAGGACATCCCTTTGCATTTGGCATAGAGCCAAAACTTAAGTAAACGACATGCAAAATTAATCCACATTTGTGACCATTATTGTTACTCATTGCTGTTACGAAGGCCGTTCAGAATTTAATTCATGCAATATTTAAAGATCTGTCAAAAACTGACACATACCAGAGTGTTTGAACGCAAGAGGTCAGTGTGTGGGAAGCCCACCTTGCGCAGACTGTCCCGCTGCGCAGGAGCAGCTTCGCCCCGTCGCATGGTCGGCAGGTTTGGGCGCAGGGCACGCAGGGGCCTCCGAGAGGGAAAGGGATGGGGAGCACACCTTACTGATATAACCTTGACCTGGTTTCAGGGAACTGCCAGGGACTGCATCTTTCACATTCATCTGCTAATCAACATCCATCAGTGATCCAGAAAATCATCTTTAAGTGTCTCCACAAGCTGCAGGAGACTAAACTGCGCCTGGGTTAAGTGGAGGGATTTTTCGTGGAGGGTCACCTACAGCCTGAAGAATTTCCCACCGAAATCACTTCCAGTTCTTAAGGTTCACTAACAAGCTCGCTTCCAAATGAATTTCGACACCTTTGGAACAATAACTTACAGGATTTAAGAGTTCTGGTAAACAAAATTTTATCAAAAAACATGGGAGAGGATCTTAAGATATTAACGATATTAAGAGCATGAAACGTGAAAGTCTAAAGATACTTACAGACATGCTGAGGGGCTGTCACTGAGGCACTCGTTCTCTGGTCAGTATTCTAAAATCTGCTTCATAGGCAACCTTGGGGGCCCTGTAGTCCCGGAAATATTTCCACATGCTCCGGTACAGCTCGATTTGCCTCCCAAACGTGCACGTTTCTCTTGGTGTCCCTCTCGTCACCCTACTGCACGTCGTTACGCTGCCTCCTCCCGTCTGCAGAGGCCACTTTCTGGGACACGGGACCGGCGGCGGAGCGGTGCCGTCCAGGGTGCTCCCCCAGCGCTGGGACCCCACTTTCATGGTCCCCCTGACCTACTCCAACAACTTACCAGCACTTCAATCTGGGATACATTCAGTTTGCTGCCATGAAAAAGCAAACTCCACTTTTTACAAGAAAATTAGATTGGTTCCTAGTTTCCATTCCGAGACTGCAGTTTTTAGGCTCAAATATTAATCTGATGGGGGAGGAATCCCAGGACAGGAGCCAGTGTCCTCCCAGAACAGAAACAAAATCACTCCAGTCACTTCACATGCAATCTAACCTACCATTCAAACTCAGTTCTGCTAAGCCCAAAGTCCACTTAAGAAGCTTCTGTACTAATAGCAACATACCTTAAGTCCTTTGTGAAAATAATTTAAAACCAATCCAGGGAAAGAAATATGATACTTTAACATTTTGCCTAATTTGATAGGCGAGGTTTGCTCTGCCATAGCTTACAGAAACACAGGTCTGGTCATTAACTTTGCAGGAGATAGTGAACTCTCTATTTTCTAGCACATTGTCCAGTGAAGACACTTTTTTTTTCTTATTTTGCTTTTAGCTTAGTGATTATGTTGTTAAACGTTTTTTCTGCTGCACATTCTAAGTTTGACACTCTTTAGGGGTTTCAGATGAGTCAGTAGTTTACAGAGCACAGAATGCGTGTCCTTGGTGAGCTCCTTTTCAAAATATTGACCTTTACTGCAAAGCCCTCTCTATTCTCGGAGGGGTCAGAACTGACATCGCAAATCACTCACATTTTTCTTTTTCTATAAATACACACATAAACGTGCACATAAGTTGGCACAAACTTTAAGCGTTTTGCAACAGCTGGATACCGCACCAACTGATCTTGCACCAGTTGGGTACTTGACTTTCAGGCACTATTTAACATTTAAGCTGCTTTTCTGACTACCAAAATTCACAGGTAAGTAGTATATCTTGAAACCGAATAACTTAATTTTCACAAAGAAGTTTTTCTCGGGCTTTAAAAAATCAGATCGTTAGTCAAACTACGTACACTTCATACACTGGCATAAAGGACAGCTGAATTCTGAACTGTTACCCTTACCGAGTCAAACCCAACAAAGTAGGACTGCAAGAGATGCTGGTTGAGAAGTCTATTTCCCATTAACATTTTCTAAATTACTATTTTTATGTGCAAGTAATTTCATACATCTTTGTACAAAAATAACTTGCAAAATTTCACTTTTTAAAAAAGTGTAGAAAGCATTTATCATGAAAACAAATGTCCTTATAAGCATCTCCATTTCCTGAAGGGTTTTGATCATCTCTCATGGAGAGTGCTAAGGTGAGGATGACGAAGTAAGGCAAAGGACCTCTCCTGGCAAGAGCAGCCTCTGGTTGTGCTGAGCAAAATACCTGAAGCCAGTTTCACTGACCTGCATGTTTTCCATGCTCCACTATTACATGAAAATCCCTCTAAAAATCCCCATTCTGGCCTCACTGTATCAATAACAAGCCCCGATTCATGGTTGCAGTGAGCTGGCACAGACTCATCGATGTAACTGGACTTCTACTCAGTCTATTCCCTAAGAAACACCAGACGTGGAGACAATCACAAGACACTGCCTAAAAATCAGCCCTTTATTTCAAAAAATTTAAACTGCTTCATTTAAACTTTCTTTTTTCATAAATGTCTTGGTATTTATAAAAGGTGACAACTATAATCTGAAAAGATTTTGCACCACTGAAATTATCTTGTAGATCTGCTTTTAAAGGCAAGAAAAAAAATCAACTGCCTTAAGTTTGGGATCTTCCGTTTCTGGGAAGCAGTCTAGCAGCCAATCTGGTCTCCAAAAGAGAAGAAACGCAATGCTGGTCTCCCCAGCAGGAACATCCAACAAGTTGTGAAGCTGGCCAAGTATGCTTTAAAAATAATGAGTTACCCCAAATGAGATACCAAAATAAAATGCACAAATATACACAGAATTGTAATTTTAGCACAAACATGCAAAAGCTAAATCCAGAAGACATACAGCTCCCACGGCTTTTGGGCAGGCTCTGTAGCATTCCTCCCCCCATTAAAATAACTTCGCTTCAATACTCAGATTATGTTGCTCCCGGTCTTAAACTTTGCTTGCTGTCAGGCATCTGTCGCACCAGCTCTTCCCCTGCCTTTCTGGCACCCTTCTTAAGAGTCTCCGTCTGCTTCTGACTTTGCACCCTTTAACATCCAGGCCAGAGCAAACCTCCCTCCCCCAGGTGCGCCCCCAGACACCGGCTGAGATCAGGCTTACGCTACAAGATTTTGCCAATGTTACTATCAGTTTTAGGTTTGAAAACTTAACATTGCTTGTCTCTAATTGCAAAACATGTGGTGTAGAGTCGCTGACTATCTCAAGAAAAGAGGGCCTGTTGCCTGTACCAGGTAAGGAGGTGGCATATAGTGGCTAGCAGTAAAACCGCTCCCTTGGTGTTTCTGGACCTGCACCGTGGGCTCCGCTGGGAGAACACAGGCAGGGCTCTCATCTGTCCTGATCCCCAATTGCTCGTTTCGACAGTGAGAAATTACTGTCTGTTTCTCAAGGCATTGTAGGTATGTGATCCCTTAACACCTATAAGACATTACAGTATTACATTAATGAAGTTCCTATAAATATCTAGATACACAACTACGGATGTTCAGATTTTTCTGATATTTATCGTCCTTAGAAATTTTTGATTAAACTGCTAATTGTAACTTGTTTACATACATTTTACTCTCATCTTATGTAAGGCTTGAAAACATAATGAGTTACAAAATGAAATTACATCAATTTCCCTTTCATTTAATAAAATCATATTCAGTAGCTTCAGCTCCAAAATAAAGATCCCAGATCTGAAATGTTACTTCTAATTTATAATTTATACTGAAAGACTAATCTGCAATATGAAATTGCATGACTGGTTTGCAGTAAATATGATGCAGCAAATTGGTTTCTAAATATAGACAAAGGTTAAGTTTCTTCTTATAATAATCAAAGAATAATAGAAACATTCATGGTAATGAAGATTTTATAATTAAAAGAATCAAATTCTCAAGAAACCTGGAACAAAAGTGGTGGGATGTATTCATGTATCATAATATAATCTAAAGTGACTGTTCTGCAAAGCTATTTTGGATTTATGCTGCCAATTAAAAAACAAGAGCTCCTACTCAAGATGCTATACATTAGATTGGCCTGTAATGTCTGTAGGAGTCTTTCATGTACAGGTGTCCTATCTATCTCCCAGTAGAAAGGGACATGGGAAATTATACTACAACAGCCTACACCCACCAAACCTCTACAAAACCTTCACCAAGGCAGGCGTAAAATGGTGTAGCACTGCATGAGAAAGGCATATTGTTTTTTCGAATGATTGCACACACTGAGAACTAAGTAGTTCTATGACACAGCCTAAGGGAAATTTATTTAAAGTTTTCACATTATGGGCCAGACAATACCCCTGAAGCTTCTCTACTCCTGATATGAGGGGTGCTCTACATTTTAAGAGCTGTAGATTCCATATCTCTTCTTGGAAGCTTCAGTGGAGGGATTTTTGGTAAAATCTCTTTTGCATAAAGTGTTTTATGAAGTCCAGCTTCTCGAAGAGCTAGCTCAACGCGAAGTCTAGGGTCAGAAATGATCTGTTAAAATAAACCACAGCAATGATAAATAGAAACAAAACAATACTTTCCTCATACACACAGTGCATCTTACAGGTTCTGTGGACATATATATTTAAAAAGTTTTAAAAGACAGTCAGAAAATTACGGTCATAAAATAAAGCCTTCAAAAGCAGAGAAACTCTACAGTGAACAAGCCTTATCTCACTGCACATATCTTGATATTATCCTTTTTAATATTAACAATCACAGACTATTTTAACAGAGAGCCCTGGTTGTCATTCCTCAGCAAAACTCAAAGGGTAGATGAGGAACTGAGTGACTTCTAATTCAGCCTGCTCACTGAAGAGTTGCTGACTTCTCTAATGTTCCCCATCAATACAGCCCTGCTTTCAGCACAAGACTTAATCCCTTCCTGTTTGTTTCTATGGAATCTGAGTGCTTCAAACACATTTATGATTTTTCTCACAGCATTGCCTTGTGACTACATGGCAGTACCACCTCCATTTTACATAACAACAATTAATGCCCAGGGAAATTACTTCTAAAATTTGTCAAAAGGTTACTTGACAAAATTTGTAAGCCTCTTTCAAATCCGTCTTCCATGGGCTACGGTGGAGGGGGCAGTGAAAGTACAAGAGAGAGTGTCACATTGCCTTCAGTTCTAGCATCACCTGCCACGGTGCGCAGAGCTGCTGGGAAGACCAACGCTGGGGAATATTATCCATAACCACTGCAGCTCTGGGATGGAGCATGCTAATATATTTGGCAGGAATCACGTATTGCAGCCTGAGCAGTACCAAAACCTGGTTGGAGTCAAACCAGGAAGAATATTCTGAGAATTCAGGTATCAGTCCCAAACACGCATCTTCAGAGCATTTTTAAGCTAAGGCTTTTCAGAACCTCATACATCAGTCAGATTTGGGTAAATTTTAATAGCCAAACAAAAACTACATCTCTTGTACCACATCTCTCCTTTACCAAACTGAGAAGCTTTAAAATGTCTTAAAATGGGAACTGCTGGACAAGCTTAGTTATAGCCATTGTTAAATTTCAGCTTATTCAGTGCTAAAAGAAAGCTTTCATGCTATAGAATTATATCATAGCACTTCTCTTTCTGTAATCATAACTTTCAAATTCCAGAGTGGGAATAATTTCAAATGCATAGACTGAGCAGATGGGGAACAGTAAGGGAATCAAAAAATCCTCCCCTATGTTGCTTAATTCCATTTGAAATTGAGCTAGCACTGTCCTCAGCAATCTGAGTGACCTGAAAACAAGAGCATAGTTACTTCAGTTTCCTGCTTCATTTACACCTCACTGGTTTCTTCTCCTTGAGCCCTTGCATATCACATCCCAACTGGTCCAGCAATAGTGTACAGATAGTCAAGATACTAATTTTCATCTTATGAAGAGATTTGTGCTGTGCATAATCTTCCAAGAAAAAAAGAATACCCCATACTTAAGTTACCTGGGACATAGCTCTTTTGTATACAGTCAGGAGAACTTTTATGCTGAGTCAATTCACTTCAAATACTTGGTACAACACTAACTGGAGCAGGTGAAACGGAGGCATTCTTTTAAATAAATGCATAAAAATGTAAAAGGGGTGAGTTTTGAAATGAAAAAATAGCAAACAGACCAGTCAAAATGCCTAGCAAACACAGGAGCTGCCCAACGGTCCATTTAGCCCAGTATCCTCTCTCCAGTGGTGGCAATGGGAGATGCTGTTCAGGGAGAGCCCAGGAGTCCTACACTGGACCTGAATGGACCTTTGTGGTCCACTCTTGTGCTCCTCCAGCATCTACACTGGGTTAGAGAGATTACCCCACCTATTATACCTAATGTTTTTATTTTTACGCACATTATATTCTGTATTCTACTGTTAATATTGCTATTTAGGATAGAATATTAATATTACTATCATATATCTCTATTAAGATATATGTGCATACAGTAAACTATATAGTATGATTACAGACAATTACCTGCTGTTCACTGTATGTATGCAACTTAAACAGTGGCTTCTGAAGATCAAACTCTTCTTTGGTTCCAATGCCCATCCGAGCTTTAGATGCTACTGTATCAGCCACTACTCTAGCTGGATCTAATTTTGCAACAACAGCAACCTAAAATACATGATATGAAAATAACAATTACCCTATCTATGTAGACCTAAGGTGAGAAAAGCTTATTATCAATAACACATCCTTTGAGAAAAGGATCATTTACCTGGTTTAAAAATTTCAAAAGTTGTCTTAAACCACCTTGTATCCATATATGAAAGTTGTAAAGCTTAAAACTTGAATCCAGAGTAAAAACACTTTGACAGAGAATAATAATCAGGGAAATTTTTTTTCCTGTTTCCGAATGGAGACAATTTAATTGGCTGGACTTAATACAGCACTGTGCATGCCCAGAATGGCTGTAAAGTGGAGAATTGCCTGCTATGTGGGCATGCTTAACACAGAATAACCTGCATATTGTGAATGCCAATTGTCAGTCCTTGAAAACATAAACTTGAAAGCTGGATGGCATTTCCATAAAAAGAGAGCTTATGTTGCTACCTCGTCATACCCCTGGTAGGAGATAAGCTTACGCTAAGCTTTAGGCTACCAGAAAACAGCACTTCCCAAATATGTGCACCACTGATCTTTGCACTGTAACGGCGGTGCGTGGTCCTGGCTGCGAAGGAGGCCTCAGCTCAGCAAGGATGCTATAAGAGAGAAGCAATAGCATCTTTGGCGCTCTAGCAGAGATTGACATGAGCTCTGATGTTCAAAACCAGCAACCAAAAGGAACCAGCAGACTTGTAATTTAGCAATACCCACAATTCCTGGAAGTCTAAACTTTCTTCTTTTTCTTCTGATGGAAACAAAGGTGTTCAGATCGGTCGTTCCCAATTTTTACAGTCATGGGCAACCACATGGAGTGATATGCCACAAATAACATAATTCTTTGGGTTTTTTTCCTCAAGTGCATCTGTTTTAACTGTTTAATTTCCTGTGGCTAGATCAGTGTCAAAGATTCTCTCAGACACTATATTGTGCAAGAGTCAACCTTCTTTCATTGCTTATTTTCTTTGTGTTAAAATATTCAGATATAGGCTAATAGTGCTTTGGAAAATACAGAAAGATGCATGAGCAAAATAAAGTCAGGACACCATCTGAATGGCTAAAACCAGAAAAAAAACACTAAAATTGTGTATGATAATTTTTTTTTTCCATCTCTTTAATGAAATGTCATCTTCATATTTACAGGCTGTCAAAATATACAGACTGAGTGACTTTACTGAAGATCTTTTTTTTTTCCCCACATACAACCAAGGGGCATATTTTATGAAGCAGTATTTCATTAGTGTGAAACAGAATAAATATTGGTTAGAGAAATGTAATGAAGTGGGAACTCTACCATCCTGGTCAAAGGCCATTCTAGAAGCATCCTCTACTTTGGTAAAAGAATTGGGTCAGTCAGAAAAGATCAACAGATCATGATGCTCAACCAGTCTCTTGTAAAATCTGACACAAAAGACAATGCAATTCAACCAGTAACTTAGAAAAGACTTAATAGAGTTATTATTAAAAATGCACTGACAACCTAAAACAACACTGTTAAAACTGCAAAATATTTAATTGAATCAGATTATTAAAAATAAAGCATTATTGACTGGAAATGAGCCTGAGTTCAACAGTTTAAAAAATGACTGAAATAACAGACTAATGATCCCTTAGGTCTATTTATTCCTGTTATGCTCAGGTCTCCCACAGAAGATGGCTTGGAATATTTGACCTCTGTTATATTTTTCTTTCTTCTTGACTTTGTACACCCAAATGCTGAAGTGAAAGCACTTATAAGGCTGCAAACAGTCCACGAGGGACTAAGGAAGAATTTCACTGGCATGCACACTGTACTGGGATGGTTAATCCTGAAGCCAAAGGACATGCTGAAGGTGAGGTCAAGGCTGCATCAAATACCATACTTTTAACCACAGGTAGTCCCAGGGAGAAAGCTGCTGCATTAGTGCTGTTTAAATTATCCCAAATCAAAAGGGTTTGAAGAGCACCTTTTCTCCCTCCCTTATTTTCCTTTGGCTACACATTTAGGCTGCAGTTCCCGGAGTGTAAAGAATGTGAACTCCAGATTTTTCCTTTTAATCTTTGGAGGAAAAACCAAGGAGGTTAGATACAAAAATATAAATGAAGGTAAAATTACTCTTTCAAAAGTCAGCAGTAGAAAAAAAACCCAAACAAACCACTACATTTACTATGACAAACATTAGCAAGCATTTTCTGGGATGTCCTTTTTAAAAATAACGTGCAAAAGTTTCACAGAGAGTTAAATCTCTCTCTGAAGAAAAGTTGTCCAAGTTCTGTAAGTCTTCAGAATTTAAAAATAATTTAAATTACTCATAAATCTTGCCTAAGACTCAAGGCAGACTTAAGATTATTTAAAAAAAAAAAAATCAAAAGAGAAATCACATCCAACCCAGAAAAAATAGTATCTATTTTCAGATATCGACAGCTTCTACAGTGCAATTTAACATCATAATGTTCCTATTGTCAGAGTTACAAAGCACATAGGATTTACAATGTGACAGAATTACTGTTAAAGTCAGACCAAAAGTGCATTTTAATATCTTCATTTATTTGCTTTTGATAATTGTTCTTTTTATCTTTCACGTAATATGACAGTATGTGTTTGTATCATTACTGTATATGAAAATACTATATACAGGAAATAAAACCACCTGTTGTCGGAGTGCTTCAAGGCATTTCTCTTTTTCCTCTTCTTCACGTGCTTCTTGAAGGGCCAGTTCCTTTTTCTCCAGCAACCTTTTTTCTAGTAATGCTTGTCTAAACTTTACCCTGCAAAACAGCATACGTACAAATGGAAAAAACATTGGTCAAGTGTAATTTTAAATTCCTGTTATGGTATTTCAGTTTGAAAACTAGTCTGATGTTTTCTATATACACCTAATAATAATACGGTGGTTCATCAAAATACCTGAAAAATGCAAAAAATGCTTTTTCATTTGAATGTGTCATTTTTATTGGAATTTTTTGGTTTGGGGTTTTTGGGCAAGGGGGGGTTGGGGAGTTGTTTGGGTTTGTTGTTTTTGTTTTTTTTTTTAAAACAACTTGGCTAACCTTTCAGGTTTCATTTCTAGAATGCAGATTTTCTCTAGCATGCTTTATATAGCCCTGTTACTCTTTTTTTCCCCTCTTACTTTCTCTGCCAAGAAGAAATGTTCTCTGACATCCGTGTATGGCAGAACAACTCTTTCCTATAACCCTTTCCATTAAAAGAAACACATCACTCCCAGTCTTGTTACTGGAAGAAGCAAGCAAACTTCAGAATTAAATCCTTCTTCAAAAGGAAAAAACTGGAGGTTAGCACAAATAATCCTGAAACTTTACCTACAGCATTATTTTTGCCGGTCAACTTTTCACAATAGGTTTTTATAGCCCTGATACTACTACCATGACCGTATTTCCTAATAACCCTCAGTCCACTGCCAAACTCTGTTTCTTATGAAGCTGTAGGGTATTCTTTGGTATGTCACTTTTAGTCCTTATATAGGAATTGCCATTGCCATGCTTTGCATTCAGAGAATTACCCTTCTTTTGCCCTTCAAATTTTAACTTGCCTTTAGAGAAATGGAGAAGAAAGAGCTGCTTCAACTACAGTAAAACACGTATTTTTATCTTCTTACTCTCAAAATTTTAGTAAGCTCAAAGGAGTATATAACTTGTGCTATAAACTGCAAAAATCAGAATGAAACGCACAGTTATGTTGGTAGCTAGAAAAGACCACTGCATCAATAATCTGGTAACAATTATCAGGACAAACAAATTTGTCCCAAGAGAGTGGTACAAAGCTGCCTGAGGATGCCCCAGAGAGGCTTTCAGTTTCTTACTGTAGCCATTGTAGTTTAGGCAGATGAATGCTTACAATAGTAATCTTCAGAGGTAATTTTGTTCCAGGGAGAAAGCCTAATCTTCTTTTTATATGAAGAAAATTTAATAAAAAGCAGATACTAATATTTTTCTGAAAAATGACAAAAATTATATTATACTGAAAACCTTTCACTCTGCTTGAGCTGACTACTATGATACATGTTATAAAATACTCCAGTGTTATAAAATATGAAATTCAGTACCCTGAAAACTTCTTTAAATTACTAAGAAGGAAAACTGAGGGGCACTCATCCAGGTCTAATTTCAAAGACTTTGTCTCTACTGCAGAAGTTTTCATGTACATAGGAATGTGAAGCATTGCTAAATGGAAACATTTTATGGCATTTCCATATCCAGTTTGAATAGGTGTAAGTGATTACAATTGACTGCCAAAGTAACTGACAGGCAGACCAGGGCAGAGCAGGGACTTCGCATCTTGATGGAGCATTTGTTGCTCCTAAGAAGGTGGTTCACGCTTTCATGACTACGTTATCCTAAGATCATCATCATGTTGCCAATGGTTCATGCCAATGGTTCTTTAACCCTATTTTAATTACATTTCTGGTCCATGCAATTTGGTGGCTCCCTCTATGTAAAAAAGTAAGCCTGTGATTTGAGAGCAATTATAACCAGACTACATACAGGTTTTTTTATGCTTGTCTGTGACAGAGGAATTCCTCTATGAAATCAAGTGTTTCTTCAACAGATCATTAAAGGCCACATTCTGCAATGAAGACTTGGCAAGGATTCAAATGTTAACAGGCTGAAGTCCTAAATTATATCAAACAGGTGAAGAGCATCTACAATTAGATGCTCAGTTTAAGACCCTCTAAAAGAATAAGAAATATCTTTGAGGCTGTTAAATGCTTAATGTGCTCCTCTCACTTGCCTCTCAAACAGAACAAAACTGATTATAAATAGTTTTGCAAAGTGAGAATGTAGAAGGTCTTATTACCCAGCTACAATTAAAAAATTCACAAAGGGAGCTGGTTTTAATGTGTGTACCCTATCACGATTACGACAGTTTAGTGCTTACAAAGGTCTAAAACTTTGATGGATACGAATTAATTCAAACTAACAAATAAATTGCATCCAGGATACAATCATGATGCAACCTTGCTGTATAGACTGGGGTAACTGCCAAACAGGAAGAAAAAAAGAATTACTTATCTCAATTTATTCTAATTTAGAAAGTTGGGAGATCAAAGCAAATTAGATTATAAGAAGTTCCTATTGATACTATAGGTATTCACATTTAATTTCTTTTACCTTTCTCTGTCTTTAACTGCTTGTGCAGCCATTAATTTTCTTAATTCCTCCAGACGTTGTAGATCTTCCTCTTCCTTTTCTTGCCACTTGAGCTGTTTCTCAGCCCAGTACTTTTTCACCTAGAGTTTGAACAAATACAGTAAACAAAATAACAATCATTCACAAGCCAAGGTAGTGAGAACAAATAAAGTAAGAAAAGCATTAAGTTAAGGAAAATCCAATTTTGATATTTCTAGAATAAAATTTATATTTTCAAACAGTATGGGCTAACAAGAGATTTACTAGGACAACAAGAGGGTGTGGAACCTCCACAACAAAAATAGTAAAATCAGACTGTGGACACTAATTTGAATATAATTTTTAACTTCAAACTAAAGACTACCACTTTAATTTGCTCCTTGCTTTCCTACTCTGCCATCAAAACCTTCAACTATGCTGCTCAAGTGAGTGAATGTTCCTTGAGTTAAAATGTCCTAGGTTAGCTTAAATGGCTGGATCCATGCCAGCCCAGTTCATTTTGGCTGAGGTGGAGAGCCTGCTGAAGAACAGGAAGAAGCATATGAGTGGTCCTCATGTAAGTATGAAACTTTTCCAAAGCTGAGTGAGAAAGGCCTCAAGCAAGACAGTGAAACCCAAGCAGGGAAGCTTATCTGGAAAGATGAGGTTTTTTGGATGCAAAATGAGGATTTGGGATTTAAAGTAAATATTGCTGAAGTGAAACTCTGAATTCTTTATTTGAATAAATTCTACAGGATTCCATTCCTAAAACCAGGGCAGTTCTTCAAAGACAACTGGTAGAATTTGCAGCAAGCTTGTAATTCCCACCTTGCCATAACATACGTTACAAATCACAGAATCATTTAGGTTGGAAAAGACCCTTGAGTCCAACCGTAAACCTAACACTGCAAGCCCACCACTAAACCATGTCCCTAAGCACCACATCTACACGGCTTAAATACCTCCAGGGACGGTGACTCCACCACTTCCCTGGGTAGCCCCTTCCAATGCTTGACAACCCTTTCGGTGAAGACATTTCTCCTAATATCCACTCCGAACCTCCCCTGGTGCAACTTGAGGCCATTTCCTCTTGTCCTATGGCTTGTTACCTGGGAGAAGAGACCGACCCCACCTCTCTACAACCTCCTTTCAGGCAGTTGTAGAGAGCGATAAGGTCTCCCCTCAGCCTCCTTTTCTCCAGGCTGAACAACCCCAGGTCCCTCAGCCGCTCCCCTTCAGCCTTGTGCTCCAGACCCTTCCCCAGCTTTGTTGCCCTTCTCTGGACACGCTCCAGCCCCTCAATGTCTCTCTTGGAGTGAGGGGCCCAAAACTGAACACAGCATTCGAGGTGCGGCCTCACCAGTGCCGAGTACAGGGGCACGATCACTGCCCTACTCCTGCTGGCCATGCTATTTCTGATACAAGCCAGGAAGCTATTGGCCTTCTTGGCCACCTGGGCACTCATGTTCAGCCGGCTGTCGACCAACACCTTAATGCTACCTCAAGAAGAAAACATCTGCAGCGGTACACTTCCCAAAGTTTCGAATGGTGACTCGAGCTAACCTCACAAGCCACCAACCAGCTTGGAAAGCTGATAGAGCAGGTTTTCTTAGACACAGGAACAATAATCACCTTCTCATCTTTGAAGTGCTGACTTCAGATATTTTTTAAACACAATTTTCAAGAACATCTGAATTACATTGAAATTCAGGAGCTTGACTCCAACACTGCATTCCTAAGCTAGCATTAGGCAAACCTATTCAAGTACTGGTCACCAATGCTGGAGCCACTACAACGCAGGGTTTGTAAGGATCTCAGGAGGTCATCTAACCCACACAGTATGATTAGCATCAATTAAATCATTCCTGTCTAGGTAAGACATCCCTGAAATATAAATATATTTACTTTGCTTCTGAGATAACTATTACTATTAATTTTCACCAAATCCCAACTGCCATAGTTGGATTACCAGCAGTACTGCTCCTAATAAGCAATCAGTTAGGTATAAAGTATAATATCTGTAATACGGTACAAGGTCAGCAGTGACTGCAGAGCCAGATTTGGAACAAAGAGCAGCTCTCCATTGCAGTGGGTGGAAGGCCAGTGGAGCTCCTTGCTGATGGATGCAGGAAGTTCACACGTGTTTCAGGAAAGACCGGGCAACTGCCCAAAGAGAGAGCCCCTGGGGAGGGGTTACTAAATTGACAAACCACAGCAGCATCAGGGAACAGCCGGAGACAGGGAAAGTAGCTGGGAGGGAGGGAGGGAAATTATCGCGTTTCCTCTATTGTTTCAGCCACTGCTGGAGATAAAAGACAGGGCTGGGCGGGCTCCTGGCCGATGCCAGCGCAGCCCTTCTCCCCACCTCCCATGGGACCTCAGCTGCTTACTGCAAAACTCAGTGCTAGGGGATAGGGCTAACTTCATCTCATGGCTTGGTGAAAACCATGCATCCTTTGGAGGATTAACAGCGATACAGACTGTAGGCAAATGATGACCATTAATACAGAATAGAAAAAACAAAGAGAATACGACAACACATAAAATCACAAGTAAGATTTTTAAACAAGCACTAATAGACAAATTATATATTAGGATAAAAAGCCCTTTAGTTTACTTAATTTCAACAACTAATTTTCAGGAAGGGTTATCCATCTGTAGATAGGAACCTGTGTATGAACGTAAGTTCAAAGACAGAAGAATGTATTCAGGGTGCCACACTCCTCATTATGTTAATAATATAAACCAGTTCAACCTACGTAAGGTGATCAGATATCATCATAATTCCTCAACTCAGTCTATGAAAGGTATCAGTTATGCTTATTGGCAACATGACGCGCCAGCCACTTCTTGTATCCTTTTGCCTATGGAAAACCCCAGCACACCTCGATATAAGACCTCCCATATTTCCTGATCTTGCAGCCTCTTGCCCTAACTGAAGCTAAGCTGAGCCATCCTGCCTGTTCCAGTTATTAACACATAATGATAACAACACCGCATAGTAATACAACTCATATGCCATGTCATCTCCAACTGGTATCATATATTCTCCTTTCTGCATTATACTAAGTACTCTGCTATCCCAACAAGAAGAGTTAGGATGACATGGTAGATCTACAAGGGTTAGCGCTCTTGCAATTTCTCTTTGTTGTACTTCTCACTCTTTCATTTCCACTTTTTTTTTTCCATTCCATGTGCAGGTACCAGAAGAGAAAGACAACCTGGGACACAGAAATAATGACATACCCTGATGTACTTCCAAATCAGAAACCAAAAGAACAGCCAGGGAATGGCATGGTGAGTCATACCACCTCAGGGCTGACTGAGAAACCCCTTAATTCCTTAGACCTAACAGACTTCTTGGCAATTGCTATGACAAGTAAAAAGATAAAAGCTACAAAATTCACTGAAAATTATTGCTTCCAGCAAAACAAAGATAGTGTTTACCTTGAAAATCAAGACTGAGTTTTTGAAAAGACTGCTTATGATGACAGAAGCGTATGACAATGCTGCCACTTATAATTCACTGACAAAACAGCATTACGTTTCTAACATTTAAAATACAGCTGGAAAAATAGAGAATAGAAGCTTTAGAAAAAGATGTAAAAAAATCTAAGAAAATCTTAAGAATTTTAACAATCTAAGAAAATGTTAATTATAAAATTAATTATAAAAGCAATTGAAATTATACCTCAATAATCTGTTGATTTTATAATTAAACACAGAAAGTTCCTGTGAAGGTCTGAGACCTTATCCTACCTCCCAAAATATAGGTAATTTCTTACAATGAAATTTACTTATGGAATCATCTCACATAGGAAAAGCTTCAGAAAATGGCAATAAAAATAACTTCTGTATCATCCCCTGAACTATGTTGAATTTAAGCCTGTTTTGGAGATTGAAAAGGCAGTCCAAATACCATCCTCTTTATATGATTGACTTTGTGCAGAAAAGCCTTTAACTATGATTCAGAATAAAACAGCGTTCCAAACAGTGCTTATATTTCAGAATTCTCAATCTATAAGCCAGTCATTTCTTTATATAGGCCATTTTTTACACCTGAAGGACAGGAAAACAAGGACGGCTATAACCATATTTCTTAGAATGCTTTTATTTAATATTGTTTATTATATGAATACTTATATGTATGAAATAAAACTCTCTCTTTTGCAATTATTCCCTTTCTGTATTCTGCATTGCCTGAAGGCTCTCTCATAAACTCTAATTAGGGGCAAGTGGATATTTCTGAAATTCTGTATTTAAATATATAGGAAAAAATCTGATCTGCAGTCCAATAGAGCAAACGTAGCATTGGTATTTAAGATTTAATGTCATTTTACCCATGCTCGGGTTTGGAAGTACTTGACATACCCTGCCTAGGTTACAAACTAGGTAGAGAGTGGGCATTTCTTTTACACTGATCACGGATATTTTATATATTCTTCTTGCTCCCACAGAACATTCACCAGAATAGCAGCCGCAGTATAAGGTTAGCAGCCCTTTTTAAGGATCTAAGGTGTAATATACTCAAATGAAGCATATGACTGCTGACCTCAAACAGCTGCTATTCCATCTGTGCATAGGCAGAGGACTGTTCTATACAGTCACTACACATAGGCCAGAGAAAAGTGGAAAGTTTGCACAACCAAAATATTTACACATAAAACAAATACTGCTGGTGGTTAGGTCAACACAGCCCCACCAAGGCTCTTCCCTTCCTTGTGATTTCAGAGCCACCTGTCACTACAAACACAACGCGAGTAAAGACAAATCAGCAGAACAAGCTGTAACAAGAAGAAAAGCAGTAGTGAAGTTTCTCATAACCTAAGCAGCAAACCATCATTAAATACGGGCTGCCCCTCTCTCTGTACCTCTGTTCCAGTGCTGGTGGAGAAACCACAAAATCTCACAATCACACGCTCCAACTGAGACAATTTACACATTATCCATACCAGTCAAAATTTCATCACATCTCACCCTGAAAACTCTTATATAGAAGATGAATGCAGACACCAAGTGTAGAAGTTCTGCCTTAATGTTATAAGTTTAAATCCAGCATGTAAGAACAGTAACAACATATCAGCCAAGAACAAATACCAGGAAACACATGTCAGTGTGGGGAAAAAAAAAAAAATCACATATACAATAAAGTTTTGTAACACAATACACATACACATAATCTTGAAAAATTCCCCTGTGTCTTTTTATAGAGGTTTATGTCTAAAGAGTTCACCAACAGTATCTACAATAAGCCAATTAAAGGTAAAGGTAAAACCAATACCAATTTAAACTGAGCCAAGATTTCTCTGAAAGTGCATGGTTTGCAAATACATAAATACGGCTTTCTCAACTTTTGAACCTGAAATTATGTTCTCAAATATTAGAGATAAATTTAAGGATAAATAAAACAAATTAAAATAAGGATAAAACCATGAGTTACCTGGCTGGACCTCATAACTGAGCAGGAGATTGGACTAGAGACCTCTTCAGGTCCCTTCCAATCTGAACTTTTCTGATTCCTATGAAAAGTGAGAGCATTCTGTGTATTTTGAAGGAAAGAGAAACATCTCTTGAAACTGACTTTTCGATAATTAGTTGCAATTTTGCTAACTATATGATTTAGCATAGTTTAATGGAAAGATTGTGCTCTGCCAAGAATGTATATTTCATCTTTAAGATAAATTGCAGAAAAAGAATAAAATCAGGTGACCAATGTAAGAAGAGACTTCTTCAGCTAGAGAAGAACTGGATACATGCAACATGCAAACGCAGTCATGACCAAGAAGAATGAACTCACAAATAAAATCAATTCGAAATTAGGCAGCTTTTCAAATGTTGGCTCTGGGGACTTGCAGCAATGAGAAATAATGAGGAGATAACAGTCTCTATCTGGAGACAAGAAGGCTTCAGCAGCTTCAGCTGCTTTTCTCCAGGTAGCACTTTCAGTCAACTGCTTCTTTGCAGAACTGTTGATATAACCAAATTCAATGGTTATGCAAACTACCACCAGGAATACCATAAGCCACAAGAGCTTCTGCTCTTGACCTGTTTGACATGGCATGAAGATGTATGTCTTTGGACAAAGCAAGGAAAAAAATATATTTGAGTGCTATAAAAATAGATAGGGAAATTCCAAATAGTGTAGGACTTTATTTTCATTCTTCTGCTAAGGCAGTAAGTTTCACCTGCCTGAAAGTCATTTATTTTGCTCTGCTATAATTTCTTTTCTGCTTTTAGTAAGCGTTGTAAATTGTTTTAGTAACAACTTAATCAAATTCTGTAAGTATGGATAGTTTTGTGTTTGTTTTTTTTCCCCTGCAAGGAATATCACTGCAATGGACACCTCTACCAACATGAGAATCCATCAAATTCTAGGGTGTCTAACTGGCCATGTTGTAGTCCCATCAGTAAACGTTTGCTCCCAGTAAGATATGTTACACAGAAACATGGCAAATAAATAAAGACAAGAAGGCAAAATCTAAAGAGAAAACATTATGACATATATAAAGATTTTGTTTTCTTCCTTCTTTTGCACAAGCCTTCTGTACTGTGACGTATACTGATGTCACTAAAGCCTTCATATGCATCATGAAAATACTCTATTTGGAACAGTTTAGCCTTGTTTTCTTAACTCTGCTTCTAACTGGCATGTTATAAGAGCACAGCTTTTTGTGACCCTTCTTGCAAACACGTTAGCATGAATAGTCCCATGAGAGTAAGAGAGACTATTTACTCATCAGCATTTGAAAGACAAAGCAATAAGAATCTATGACATTCTCTGACTTATTTTTTCCACAAATAATTATGCAGTCTTAACAAATATGCCACAGGTGAGTTGCACTCTAAGCATGCCAGATTTCAGTGTAAAAAATAATCAGAAAAAGAGGTAAAGTTCTAATAAAACAACCTCCTGGATTTTTGCCATATCATTTAAATAAAAAGGTCAACACAAATACATGTGCGACACAGCTTCATTTTCTAGAAGCATTACATTCACTACAGTGGATTTCTGATTTTCTATGAAGTTCAAGTTTAGACTTATGCATCAAAGCCATTTCCCAAGTAGTCACCGCATAAGTACTTAGAATAATGTAACATAGACTTCTGATATCCTGAGATGGTTAATATTACCCTTGTGCTTCAGGCCCACTTTTAAGGTCCTTGTGCTGCAAAGTGCAGTGTGCTATCTTGCAGACAATATACTGTAAGGCTCATTTGCTGCATTGCAGCATACTTAACTGCAGCGCTGGAAGCTTCATAGTCTTTGCCACATTGCTAAAAAGCACAAATCTGTAAGAGTTAGAAATCCCATAGTGCCTCTGCGCTGATTTTGTGTTACACAGAGATAGTCACATACGCTTACTTGTGTATGGCTTTTTGTTGTTGTTGTTTTAGAAATGTAATGAAGTAACATAACTGGTATGTAAGAGCAGGCAGCTTTAAAGCTAAAATGGACAGTAGCAAGACTCAACTAACCATTTGCTCATGTCTGTACTAATACTTAATACTTTACAAGAATACAAGGCAGTGAGATCAGTTAAAGATTTTAAAGGCAATTGTACATGTTAACATATGCAAAAAAGTATAAAAGTTTCTCATACTTTCTCTTTCTGCTGAGCTCTGCGAATCATTTCCTGTTCTTTCTGTAGTCTTTCTTTCTTATCTTTCTTTTTTTTTCTTCTGGCAGCTACAGCAGCTTCTAGTTTAGCAGCCTCTTCCTGCTGTGCTTTCCACTGTAGAACCTGGAAGAAGCAGTTGAAAAGACAGTCCTGCAGCCGACTTGTGTGATACTGTGATCCTGCCAAACTGAGGCCGAGAAGGAAACGCATGTAATCCATTTCCAAACTAAGATTTATAATCTTATCAGCAGTACGTAATCATTCAGTAAGCACCACCTTTCCACATGTTAATATGCAATTCTCAACTGACTGGCATAATATGCAATAAAATCACATATGAAAAGATTTTAGGCAAAATTGCCAAAACCATCTCAGTAACAGCAGATCTTAAATTCCCCTTCAGCACTTAGACTTTCAATGACATGTAAATTTCTTAACGAACCTATGAACGAATGGAGACCAACACTAACAGATCAGAGTCTGCTCGCATCCTTCAACTCAAGCATTTCTGTAACAGCACTTCGCTTCCAACCAGGACTCTGTGGAAATCCAATGGTCTCCAGTGACAGAGACTTCACCTTTTGTCAGATTTCAAACTGTGCAAAATTAGTCTAGGATCCCTACCACCTGTTCAAGGGCTGTGACCAGTGCCTATAATGGGCTTGTATACCTGACATGCCGCTCTGCTGTGGGAAGAGAGACATCAGCTGGAGCCCAGCTGCCCAGCAGCTTCCCGGACCACTGGTTAAGTGCATGCAGAAGCACGGCAGGGACCAGCTCCGCAGCACCTCTCGTTACAGGGCCTGCTACGCTTCTTACAAAACGTGTCGGGGATGGGATTGACCACTTAGCTCAACATGCCAAAAATCCATTCTTGACACATTCCTGACACACTGTATTGGTTAAACAAGACATCCTCAGTAACTGGTAATGGGTAGTGACTTATTTTCAGTGTTCTCAAGCACACTGTTCTCAGTCAGCGTGGATCCCCGATTTACCTTGGTGTTGTCAAGAGCAGTTGTATGTTCATCTGTTTCACACTGGTTTCAATAGGATTAACGATGTCTCCCTTTTGTTGGCCTGCCAGCTTTTTGCAATGGATTTGGCAAGTCCCCACACAACTCTATATTCCTTAAAGGAACAAGCATTTCAGCCACTTTTCATCTGGTTTTCTATACTACAGTAAGTAGTTTAATACTAAGATATTAAAATATGTTACTTATATTTTTTCCCACCTTTACTGCATTTCGCTAGCTGTGTGCACAGACTCTTAATTCTTCTATTCTGTGCTTGTGATTTTTGTTCACAAATGCAGCACTCCCTGTGGTCTGAGGTTCTCAGTGAGTTGCACCTCTGAGTGATGCTGTGTTTGCCCCGCTTCTTTGCTTAAATAACAATTATATTTTGTTCTTTGCAAAGTGTCCCAATAGACTAAACACTGCTGTGACTTTTCATGTAGTGCAGACAAAGTAATAACAGAAAAATAACATGAAATTTTACAGTGGTTGTAAAATTAAACTCTCTCTTTGTTAAAAGATTTAAAGATAGCTTGTTAAAGAGATAGTCTGCCTGTAATGAATGTCATGTGTACACAGACTAAACAATAGTTACTTTTGTCTCCTGCAACCTGAGTTTATCTTTAAAAGTTCAATGCAGTCTGCTACCATACCCAAGCATAAGCATTAACTGGTGCATTTTCATGTTTTAATAAAAAGTACTGAGTTTTATGGTTCTTCAAGCAACTTTCATTTACACTGTTATTCTCTCAGAGTACGTACAACTTTTCCCAGCTTCAACTCCATCCCCAAAGTTAAGAATTATGACTTAGCTGAGCATTAACCTCTTTTTAACCTCTTTTCTTCCATTTTTGTAAGTAATTCTCAGTGGAGGCCTGTTCATAACCGCGTTTCACCTTCTGTAATCTCCTTTCTCTCCTTTCGGGGGGGGGAAGCTAGGAAACAGCCATCTTCACCAATTAAATGTTTTACAGGAAAAGAACAAAGGCCCGAGTCAAAAAATTATCCTTGCAACTAGGAAAACGTAGGCAGCTAGGAGAAAAAAGGCACAAGATCCTGAAAACCCAAACCTCTCTACTTCCCTCCCTCTCCACCTTATTTGGACAATGCTACTCCTTATTTTATGGGGCAGTGGGGTAGAAACAGGGATAAGTTTGCCTGTGCCAGCAAGTATTAATGGCACTCAATGAATGTAAAAAAATGTAGTGGGATGGTTTGCAAGGAGGGAACATAAACGTGTGCACATGGAAACTGCAGTTGGGCATGCATGCTTGAAAATATGCAACATGGATCAATTAGGATACATACATGCAAACTGCACTTATCCATATGTATTTGAGTGTGCAGTACTATAATGGCAGACAGCATAGAAACAGCTATTTTTCTTTTAGCTATTCTTAAAAAATTATTTCAAACTGGAATTCAAACTTGTACAGTATGAAAAGAAAATTAAAAGTGTTACTGCAGTGTTCCTCAGCACAGATGTTACTCTTCATATATGATCTTTCTCCGCAGAGTTTTGAAAATGTTCCCTTAACAGGATCTCACATATATGGTGATGATGATGATGATGATAATAATAATAATAGTTAATGAAAGACATATTTGGTAGAGCTTCTTTGGCAGTGGTAAAACTACCCTTTCATTCCTAAAAGGAAAAAAGCACCACCCCTGGCACCTCCCGCAAATCCTTTAACCTGCCAGTCATAGGTATGTTAAGTTTCTATAAGAACTGGGGAGCACACTGAGCACTTGTGGGACGCAGAGAACACCTGTTCTCCCCCCATCCCCAATTTTCCATTAATTAGAAGTGACATATTAACATAAAGAACCCTTAGACATAAGTACTGTAATATAAATAGCTCTAAGCATCTGCATTAAATAATTTCATTTTTTCAGAAAAGAGAACTAAATATGACTGGTCCCACTTGAATATATACTGCATATGAATCATTTACCTAATTTCCTCAAAACAGGTTATTCAAAGAAGCACTGGGCAAAATTTTTTGCTAAGTAGCAGGTTTCCCCCCCAGTAATATCACGCTTTTGGTCATCCCAAATACATTAATAAATTCAAGCAGTATGTTCCAAATAGTTTCCAAATTTTTATTTAATGTCTTGATTAATCAAGACTACCATATCACAGCATAAATACCTTGAGCCCTCTTACCCAGGCTGTGGGAGATTCACATTCAATTCTTTATTCCATAAAAAGGACTATGAAGCCATGTTTATGATTAAAATTATTCCAGGTTGCAGAAAACAGAATCAGAGCAGCAGAGGTTGGAAGGGACCTCTCAAAACTGTCTAGGCCATCCCCCCTGCTCAAGCAGGGTCAGCTACACCTGGTTACCTAGGACCATGTCAAATCAAAGTTTAAACACCTCCAAAGGGTGGAGGCTCCACAACCTCCCTGGCCAACATGTTCTAGTGTTCATCCACCCTCTCAGTAGAAAAGTGATGGATAGAATGGAATTTCAAGTGTTTCAGTTTGTGCCCATTGCCTCTTGTCCTGTCACTGGGCACCTCTGAAAAGAGCCTGGCTCCGTCCTCTTTGCACCCTCCCCTCCAGGTATTTATACACATTAGTGAGATCCCCCTGAGCCTTCTCTCTTCCAGGCTGAGCAGTCCCAGCTCTCTCAGCCTTTCCTCACAGGAGAGGTGCTCCAGACCCTTCATCTTAATGGTCCTTTGCTGGACTCACTCCAGTAAGAAAGCAATAATGAAACACTTTGAGGCAGGGGCCTGTATCCAACTGTCCTCAAAATTAAGAAGAACATCCTCATTTCTAGAGTAGCTTGAACCAGGGTCTTCTCATTCCCTGACACTGTAGCTGTTCCACCTGAAAATCACCAAGAAGCAGAAGAGCATCTCTCTTCCAGTGTCCAGACATTCATTTGGGACTGTCTTCTCTGCTTCTCTGCTTCTCTGACATTTTCTTTAATGTCAAAGAATTACTCTGGTATAGAGAGGAACACATTTTCGCTATAGTTCAGTCCTCACATCATTCTCCCATACCAGTTCCCATACTCAGTTCTGGGACTCAAGTCTTTCTCTCCTGTCATCTGAGATCTTACTTCCATAAGTCTGTTCATAAGTAAAAACATCAAGTCGACAAGCAGACGCTGTAAGATTTAAGCAAGTTCCAAGAAAAAGAATGAGGCATTTAGCTATGTTTTTAGGCAAAACAGAAGTGCATTTTCTGAGGAGTATGGAAAGCAAGGATTCTTGTGATGTAGTTCAGCATAGGGGCACTACCAAAAAGGCAGGAAATAAGTAGGTAAGAGGATCTAACACGCTTTCTTGGGAGAGTTGTCTGAACTCTCCCAAGTTCTGAAGAGAGCCACTGAAGGTGAGGAACAGCCAAGTATAAGGAGCAAGATGTATTCAGACCTTTATTTCAGGGTTTTCTATAGTTGTGACACTGATAACAAATTCAGCACTAGATGGGGTCTAAACAGCTTGCTTAGCTTGGCAAGAACGAAAATGGATAAGTGAGGACTTAAGCAAAAAATTGCTATGTAGCAGAGGTTTATTAGATGAATCCTACAGAAGAAGCCAGTGGGTTTGGGCCTACCTCATGCAGAGGGAATGACAAACTGATTGGTTCTAAGCTATGCAAGAATAAGAATACCATCAAGCGGGCAAAGAAATCCATAGCAGCTCTGCATCCTAAAGGAAGCAAGTTCCAAGGGAAGTGTCAGCAGAATGATGTGTATCACTCAATGAAAACAGCCAATTACAACTTCAAACCATCCATCTAAACAAAAATACAGAGCAACAATAAAAACAGAAGGAGGATTACATGAGATGACCATACTAGCAGCGAAAAGACTTCTAGAGGGAAGGTATCAATTTTCAGAAGATCCTATTTTCTGGAGCTTAGCCATAATACCTGCATGAAACCTCCCCCATACCATGAAACTTTAACACAAGGTCTTTGTCTAAATAGAAATTTTTATTTAGCAATTTTGACAGCAGTCTGCTCATGCATTTTAGCAGTTTAAGAATCTAAAATAAAATGCTAAATTGTTTCAGTTACCTTTCACTTGCTACACTAACAAACTTAAAAAGGAATGTTTTGAAAATGAATGTGGAAGAACATGCAACCATTTTACCTCACTTTCGAAACAAGCTGAAGCAAAAACATACACATGAAGCTTTAAAATCTAACTACAAATAAACAAATGAATGACATCTGCTAAAAGTCTACTCAAATTGGAGCTAGAATAAACTGCAGAAGCATTCAAAGAAACTTTAAACTTACTTAATAACATCATTGAGATTTCCTGAACTGAAATGAGGTAACAGTCAAACTATGTAACAAAGAAATTGCTTTTTTTTAAGCTTGTATTTTCCTACATCCTGCTTCACACTCCTTTCAAACTGTGGTGGGTTGACCCTGGCTGGACACCAGATGCCCACCAAAGCCGCTCTATCACTCCCCCTCCTCAGCTGGCCAGGGGAGAGAAAATACAATGAAAGGCTCGTGGGTCGAGATAAGGGCAGTTTAATAAAAGCAAAAGCAAAGGCCACATGCGGAGGCCTTTGGAGCAAAAGGAAAACAAGATTTATTCTCTACTTCCCATCAGCAGGCGATGTCCAGCCACTTTCTGGGAAGTAGGGCTTCAGTATGCATAGTGGTTGCTCCGGAAGACAAACGTCATAAATAACGAATGCCTCCCCCTTCTTCCTCCTTTCCCTTAGCTTTATTGCTGAGCAGATGCCATATGGTGTGGAATAGACCTTTGGTCAGTTTGGTCAGCTGTCCTGGCTATGTCCCCTCCCAAGATCTTGCCCACCCCCAGCCTACTGGTGGTGGTGGGGGGAAATGTTGGAGAGACAGCCTTGATGCTGTGCGAGCACTGCTCAGCAGTAGCCAAAACACTGGTGTGTTATCAACACCTTTCTAGCTACCAATACACAGCACAGCACTAGGAGGGCTGTTACGGGGAAAATTAACTCAATCTCAGCCAGACCCAATACAATAATGAGATATATGCCTCTCTTCAATAATGAGATATATGCCAATGTAAGTGGGCTCATGACATGATGCAGCTTCAGTTTCCTCCAAGTCCGAGAACCCTCTTGATCCTTTACTGGTCTTCTCTAGATATTAATTTACCTATTAACCAGGGATCTTTTTTAGTTGTTTGATTGCAGCCATTAGTTAGCATGGTGAGTCCATTAAATTGGTCCCAATAAAAGTTGCAGTTAACTGATACTTCAGGGGAACTACTGACTGGAAATGGATGTTGAGAATAGAATTGGCCCAGCAGAGTCTGTCAAGACGACAACTGATTAAAGGAAAGCAAATAACAAAGCAGTAAGCAGATACAGATACTAATCTAGTCTAAAATAATTTCAAGCCTCCTTATTCATTCATTTTGATTAGCAGTTGTTTGCATGGCATATGTTACACACCAATCTCATGACAGGCCATAACCACTTTCCCTAGTTATTTTCACATAGCTCTTCTGTTAAAGCCTTTTGATTCAACTCAGAAATCAATATTGGGGCACAATCTAGGTTTTCAGCAGGTTTCATACAAACAAGTGAGCATAATCAAATACATAACTTCACTCAGCTGACAAAACATTAATCATGCAATGAGGTTCCCCAGACAAAACTGATATGCCAATAATTCAGTACATATCTCCACTACCTTCTACAATGTTATCTATGCTGCCCTAAATCACTACTAAACACACCTATTTACTCAGTGAGTAGAATCTGCTTTCCATTTTTATCTAGTTAGTTTTTTTGAATGCATGAGCCCATCACCAATCAAGACAATGGGTAATAAGAATGACAGAAGGAAGGAAAGTTTCATTGTATTATAACTTCCCCACAATACCCATTTATTCTTTTCTGTAGGCAGCATATGAAGTTAGTTTACATTATCCCTGCCCCTCCCATGTTTATCTAATCCATGCCTTTTCATTAAGGCAAAAGAGGAGTCACTTCCTTTAAAAAATTATTCATAATTGCAACAAAAAAGGAAAAATTAGTAAAAAACAGAAAAGCACTGTTTGCAAAATATTTATAAAATGTGATTCAGCAGGCTGACATTATGCCATGTCTTCCCCACATGAAGAGTTAAAGTCATATAGGATAAAATGTTCTTAACAGAGCTGAGCTAAATTAAAGTGTTTTATTACGCAAGAAATAAAAAAAATTAGGAATTAAACAGCTGATTCAAATGTCAATATATTTCACTTTTTAAACCACATTTGAACATTAAAACATCCCTCTGCTAGAGGGTAGTTTTAGTCCCAGAGCCTCAATTCACTTTGTGGGCCAGCCTGCCTATAAAGGGGAACTTCTAAAGGGAGTACCGTCCACAGAAGGTGGCAGGGGCCAGAATGAAAAGATTCCCAAATCAGTCCCCTGTCCATATTGTCACAGGTTCAAAAATTAGGAGCTAGACTATCTTAACTCATGATAACAAAGGATATAGCGGACTGCCTCTTACGGAAACCCAGCCTGCATCTGCATTTACCTTGCAAACTACACTTTACTGTGAGTTTGTACAACACATGGCGCTGTGGGACCTCAATCCTATCTGAGAGCCTCTGGGCACTGCTGCACAACAAGTAACAACAAAGGGCAGGCAGTGAAATGGAGCATAATAGTTGAGGAATCTCTGTGGCATGCATTTCCATACTTTTAATATTTTGCTGTTTAAAAGTGACTACCTGATGCTGAATTTCCAGCATTCCTATAATTTAAGCTTTTCAAGAAAACCCACTGTATTCATCAGGTTTTTCCTCCAGAGGTAGTATTGTGCAGATCTGAAGAACAAAAAAAAAATAAATCCTGAACAATAATTCTGATTCACTGAGGCAATAATCTGGGACCGCAGAATGCACAAAAAAAAAATAATGTGTTCTTGATTGTATTCTTTCATTCCTATGAGTGCAAAATCAAAAGGGTGGAGTTTACTGTGTCAACAGTAAATGTTCTGTTTAAATATAAAAAAAATCCTAGTAGTTAAACTAATATTGAAAATACACTGAAAACCGGATCCCCTATTGCCTGTTTCACAAAGAAGGTTACATTTTAGCGGTACAAGCACTGCCAACATTAAGTTCTGAAAGTTTTTAATTACAACTGGCATTTCAAGTACATTTCACAGTTCCTGTATTATTCGAGGAGCTTTTGCCAAGTGAATTATTAAATTGCTGTGCTGAACAGAATGTGTACATACCTATTTTCAGTTCATTATTTCAATATTGCATATTACAATAATGTAAAGCACACTGCAAACTAATTAAAGTAATAAATTAGTTCGGTCACTCTAACATCTGAATAGTAATAATGTATTTACCATGTACTTAATGCTACAGATACATCTCTTCATGACAAAACAATTTGAGAGACTGTCCTTGTGAATTCCCATTAAATTAGCACATGGTAACACAGCAACATGTAAGGTTTTCTCTTTAAGCAACACTGACTTACATTATGAACAGATCTTGAAGCTGCCTAGGGTGACACAAGAGAGTTGGCATCAAGCTCCTTCTAGCAGCTAAACTGCATAGCTAGGTACATAGGAACACAGGACAGCTGGCTGGTGTAGAGAGGGTCTGCACGGTAAGGGTCATGCAAGGAGTAAAACTAACCTTTGAAAACTGAGGCAAAAATACACTAAAAACCAAAAGGACATAAAATGACCGGGAGGAACAGTGTCACAAAATGACTACACAGGGCTCCAGGTCAGTATTCTTGCAGGCTACACTGTGCTACACAGCTATAATAAGCTGCTAGAATTCAAATTCTAAGCAAGAATTCCCAATAATCATGTGATAAAGTCAGTACTGTTTGTCATAACTAAAGGCATAAAAAGAAAATCCTCTGATATCCTCACCCTGATTCTCTCTAGCTCACTCTTTCAACCTTATAAAATGACCCAATCCCAATACACTTTCAGAATATCCTAGAGCTTTATTAATCTCTGAAACATTTCTGCACACCTTTACTTATTTTTATTATGGTTTGCAGGTTTTTTTTTTTTCTTCAAACTCTTCACAACTGATTCTAAGAATGCCTGGGAAAAAATTTTAGAGGTTCTCTTCGAGAAAAATAACTTCACAAATGAAGATGCTACATAGCAAGAGAAGTACGGCAAAATTTGAATGAGTAAGTTGAGGAAGCATGCAACAGAATGCTACTCCAGCACTGGTGAAAGAACAAGCATTTTCATGGTGGCATCACCATGCAACTGAAAGCAATAGCAGCTGCAGCAATCAGGGTTGCATGGTCAGAAATGTTGAAATGTGATTACAAGATGACTAGAGATTCAAATACTATTTAAAGGAATTCAATATAAAAAAAATCCTAAGCATAAAACAAGGAATCACAGAATGCATCTACATACATTTGTCCCACAGTTCTCACTGGTTGTTCTGCAAAGTGGGTAGGAAATCCAACAAGTAATATCCATGAAGTGTTCTTTCATGTTTCACAGTTGGGACAGCACAGACTACCTAAGCTTAGTGTTACATTGTGCATATCATCTGCACCAAAAACCGGGATGAGTAGCAATAAAATTCCTATTGTGTGGCAAAGCTCCATGTTAGGCTACTGAAGGTACCCTTGAAAACAGAGAACAAGTTCAGTAGCTTTTCGGCTTGTCCAGACAGATCCAAGTAGTCATTCGGAACCACAAAATAAGCTCTGGAAAGGATGAGTGCCAAATTGCATGGGAACCCGCATCCGCTTCCTTTCCATAGGATTATTCAGTCTAGAGTCCTCTAGGTCATCTAAGGCTTTCCTACAGCTACTTACACTGTGCTCATATGAAGCTCAAAAGAAAGAGGAAGCTTGGAATCAACAGAGTCCAAAAGCACAGCAAGAAATGTCCACAGTTCAGATAACCAGACTGATCTACTTCTATTGCCAGGACTAGCTCCTCTCCTTTCTTACCCTCCTTTCCAACTTCATTGTGTCATCGTCATCTTCTCTGCCCAGCTTTTTTGCCCTGTTTCTCGCTGAATAGGGAATTGAGAGTTATCACATTTATGGTTAGTCAGAGATATCTCTTCATTTTTCTAGATGGAAGCCACAAGGCACAGAGGGGAAAAAAGTGCCTCTTAATTGCAAGTTTGGATTCAAACCATGTCACCAATTACATTTTTCTTTCATGTGTTTAAGATAAGGACTGCAGCCTCAGAAACGTTGGTGACCTAAGGAATTCTGTTTACAGAGAAAAGGCTGGTTTAGAGCTATGCATTTCTAGTGTGTCCTGAAAAACAGAATTAAGCAAAACAGATGTAAAAGGTGATTAAGTGATAAAAAGTTATGGGCTAAAGGAATTACAGGATTGCAACATCAGGTCTTCGGTAAGGATATTCTTCTCAGTTCAGTTCCTAATGGACACATCATCCAATCAATGAAGATGATTTAATAAATTTGGCAAACGTCTTATTTCCCCACACAAGAGAAGGTCATTACTTTTTATCTACTATAGAACTGGCCAAAGAGCACAGTCAAACTGAGATCACTAGAAGATTAACATGGAAAACTCATTAAAAGGTGACTTTCATTACCATCAGTGTAGCCTCTTCACTTGCAATATAGCTTAGTCGTTAATACTTCAGATAAAAGTACTGCATGCTGATCTATGTCCCTTGCCTGAGCAACTCCCTTCCATTCTAAGGTGGAAAGAAAAGGAAAGACTTAAGAAAAGGGGGAAGGAAATGTAGAGGGAAAAAAATTAAAGAGCTAGTCTCCCATAGAAGAAGGATTCACCCCAGTAATTACTGTTAAGGTTAACAGAAGTTAAGCACATAAATTCCACTTGGGTTAATGGGATAATAAATCGCTTAGACTTTAATACTTTATAAATGGAACAGGACAATAGAAGTCTGTGTTACAAAACTAAAACCATTTAAGTCACTAATTATACAGAAATGTCTATTCAACGACTACTAAAAAGTAGTGCATTTCATTTAAAAAAAAAGTTTTCAAACTTACTTGCATTCACTCACAAGTTCTCATTACAAATGATACTTCGACTACTCAAACTTTTAAGACTTTCTGCTGGGGACCAGGAAAAAGGAAGTGAATGCACGTTGTCAAGCATTTGCATCTCCAGGACAGAATTGCTACAGCTTTTCCCAGACAAACATGTGAGCCTCTACAGTATTTGCACAGCAACCCCGACACTCACAGGAAGCAATGGCTGGATACGCTCTTTATTGATGGTTTGGGCATGCATGAAAGGTATGAAATTTAGGAAACACCGGACCTACTGGTAACATATGCTGATGGGCAGTAGTTTCAACAGCTCTCAGACATGCAGAGCTCACAGCACAGGTACTGGAGAGTAGATTTACGCTTGCGCAGTGGGCATCTCATGGATTTCTAGATTTCCAGTTAACGACTTGTTTGCCAAGACTTCCGAAGGCAAATTCTGCCCCAACAAAGGTGACATCTCCAAGGCACTGGGATGTATAGTAGACCTGCTACTGATGTATAATTGTATCAACTGAAAATAAAAAAACCCTTGCACTAATCAAACCCACCACACATTGAAATATAAAATAACAAGTGTTATTCTTGGAAATAAAATAAGAATAGAAAGTGTATGCATATATTCCTAAATGGAAAGATAATGAGACAGGTGCCTCAGGGTGTGAATACTAGAGCTTATAAAAGGGAAAAAATTAAAATGTATATTAAGAACAGTTCCCTGGAGCCTGAAATATTACAGGGCAGGGGGAGTTTGTCAAAACAATGTGAAAAAGCCATCATTTTTTAAATTTAGAAAGTCCTAGAAAGTCCTTTTTTATAAGTGTCATACATATTGTTTTCCTTTTCTTGTGTGTCAGTAACCTTATGAAGAGACATGAACGTTTAAAGTAGCAGATGTGTCAATTAATAGTTTACTGTGGAAGGAAGTTCAGATTTACAAGGGGGGGTCCATATTAAATATCATGATCAAGTAGAAATACTTAGCAAGAATCATTGCTGTTTATATGTTTTGGTTCATACGCTGGTGGTGGCAGCCCAGAGAGCTGCAGTGATGAGTTACTGTCTCCTGCCAGCAGGTTAAGCAACACGCTGATCAGGCATCCTGCTGTCCATGCTCTGTGATACAATGCTTAAAATTCTGCTAGCCATTAGCTTCATGACAAACACTAAGCATTCAAAATCCACGCTAACACCTAATCCTAAATACAAAACTCAACAGCCCCCCTGCAACAGAGGTTATAGGGCAGCAAACACTCTGAAACAGCAGGTCACTCAGCAGTCCAGCAGTGAGAATGATGCTCACTTTCCCTGGGGACAAGACTTAGCTCTACTGTCATGGCGAAGAACTCGTCTGTATTACTTTTACACTGTTAATACATGAAGTACTTACGACATCAACAGCTATTGACAGCAACAGGTATGTCAACAACAAACTACTGTGATATTAACAGGTGGTGGTCTGAAGTCTCCAATAACTTTCAACTCTAAAAACCTGCTCCTTCTTCTCTAGACTGGGGATTCCTCTACCCTGAAAACTTCTGAACAGCACCTGGAATCACATCCAGACTCCACAGGGTCTTGAATGACAAAACAGCAAACGGTACTAGCTAACAGTATTCTGCTTCTGGCTGACTCACACAAGACCTATAAGAAGTCCATTATTAGAGCATTTGGCAATGGAATAATTAAGAAATAATACACTTGCAAGTTTGTTTGTTAATCTTAGAATATAATCTCGTTCTGGCTGTGATTAGAAAAACAGTGAAAGTTCACATCCCTAGTAGATTTTTGACTGGTACTCTTGAACAGCTTGTGCTCCGCAGGCTGCCTCTAAGAGGTCTGCAAGAAATAATGGAGAAAAGCAAGGCTACTGGCACTAGGATTAATTTTGTTACATTTAAAAAAAAAAAAAAAAATCCATATCCACCTCTAGAAAAATTTTAATTTGAAAATCAGAAAGGGGTTAAAAGTAACTGTTTTGATCATTAACAGAACTGTAGACATTTTCTTCAGCTATAAAAGCATTTAAATCTGAAAAAGGGATATGAGAGAAAAGCATTTGAGCATAATCCTCAGTTGTAACCTGAAGAGTAAAAAGATACATTGCTTTCAGTTAGGAAACTTAGTCACAAGGGCTAGGACTGGTTCCTATAAAACTTGTGATTGAGTATAGGACCAGTTTTAGTTCTGTGAAGCTGAAAGCACGTCACAACATCTTTGCTCAAGACAGTGTGTGAACAGTTTACTTTTCACAGCTTGTCCTTGTATTTCCTCTCTCTTCTCAGTCAGCATTATTCAGAACGTCTTGCTGTTCTTGACAATGGGAGTGTCAACATTTTATTAACATGTTTAAATATTATGTAGGCTTAAGTATTCCCACATGCATAACCTGAAGTAAGCCGCATTTCTATCTACAACTACTTAGCTAAATTTGCTGTCCTTTTATATACAGTACTACCTCTTCTAGTTCCTTCTGCAGTCGTATGAAGACCTCCTTTGATCCTTTACTACTTTGGCAAAATTTTAATGCAAATTATTTTGCTTGCCTGAGGTGCCACTTTCCTAGCTGAAGAAGGAAGGAAGATAATTCTCCTAAGAAAATAAAGTTAGCGTGAGCTGTCTGCTTGTCCAGCTATCCATCCTCAAGTAATTTTGGGGATCACTGGACAATTTCAACTAAGTTTGACAGATAAGTGTATGTCTCAAACATACTTAAGATCCTACGAGCTTCGATAAACCTAGCAGCCAGGTAAATGAGCAAAATGGGTCTCGGGCTGAGGCACTACATGCTCCTCTGATTGGCTGAAGTTTTGGAGTGCAATGGGTTGTTTAAATGGATCTCAGAGCTGACAAATCAGTCCATGGTCTCCTCCCATGCAGGGTACCCCTGCAGCCCCCCATTACCAAAACCCTGCAATTTATGCCCAGTACATAAGATTAAGCATGCAGTCATGATAGTGTACTCAGAAGAATTAAAAGGAACACACATAATGGGAGTTACCACGGTTTAACAAACTGCCCCTTGTCAACTTCACTGGAGCGTGTGGCTCTGTGTGTGCTCCTAGTCCTTCCCAAATCTGTTACGGTCAAATAATGAAGAAAGTGTTTTCAAATTTGTATATTGCCTCATATGGCATAAGTTCTAATTATAATGCTGCAGCAAACCATGAAGGCAGTTTAAACTAATACACTTTCCACGCAGTTGGCACACTGCTGTGGCTCAACTGGTAACTCAATGGCTATGTTAAGCTGATCACTTGCAATCACCTGCGCGTTGCCTCACACAGCCGAACTCACAATGTGTTGTGCGCAACTAACAACATAACTATACCACCAGAAGTAGAAAGAATGTGTGGTTATAAATTACACTGCAAACAGAATTTATGAAACAGGCAATAGCGGAAGTCTGAACTTCTATTTCTCTCAGATTAGTATTTACTAAACCCCTCTGAAATACAACGCATCTGGTTAACGTAATGAGCATCTGGTTATTTATCTTTGTGTTCTGCTAATAACTTTTTCTTAATTAGCAAAAAGGATAATTATGTTTTCAATTGTAGCTTAAAACATAGAGAATGTCTGCTTTTTACACACTTCATAAATAGGTTTATCAACTACTTCTGTGTGTATTGAAAGAGTGAAGTTAGAAGAACATTTCCACCTTTTTATTGTGGCCTTACAGTTGCATCACCATAACAAAGAGCTGTCAACTGCACCAGGAGGTAAGAAAAAAACATTTGGAATGGTAACCCCTTAAATCTGCCCTGTCCTCAGCAAAATGTTAGGTAATACACTGTGAGAAGATTTCAACAGAGACATTGATAGATTCAGAAATAACAACATCACGTGATAGAACATGTAGTATAGGAAAATGGGGGGGGGGGGGGCGCGGGGGGCAGAAGAAAGGAGAAGCAAGGAAAATTTGCAGAGACAATCTCTGCATGTGCTTCAAGCTTCCTGCGTATGAGCTTGACTGACCCAAAAGCCATGTAATTCATCAATGCTGTGCTGACCTCAAACTAATAAATCCAGGTTTATTAGCTCTGGATTAAAAACATACTACTGAGTCAGAGTTGGCTCACCTTTGGTGAACTTTAAGATGTTAGATATTTGCTCGCATCCACTTTGGAGAAATACTATAGCATCCTACAACTCTTAAGTTCACCACATACTTCCTGAATGAGTATTCAAAGTTTTATTTAAAATTTTGTATTTAAAATTTAGGTTATTAAAACTTCCTTGTATTTCTCATATCCAACAAGTGAATTGGTCACCTCAGTGGTGAATAGACAATGCTTCTGAAAAAGAAAACTCTTCTTTTAAATATCCCACTATTTAAATATTTCTTTTTAAAAAAGTTTCCTGCAAAATGATCAGATTATAGTCAACACACTAGATTTGATACCTATCCAGACTACATTTTTTTTTTTTTTAACATTAGGTTGTAGTATTTCAATGTTGATCTATGGCAGTCAAATCATTCAAATCAGTGACTGGACTATATGCTGACTAGGGAGATACAACTTTTTTCCCCTGAGTTTACTGGCACATCCTTTCTTCTCATTATACAGGAAGGGAGAAGGAAAGCAATCTGCAACATGCTTTATATGATTTGCAATATCCCAGTTAATTTCACCTAACTCTTTTCCTTTTGAAATTAATTAATCTTAGTTTCTGCCAGGATAAGGAATGCAAGAGTTGCTCTCCAAAAATTCACAATGTGTTGCAAGAGATTTTAGCATTGGAGTGGGGACTAATCCTGGAACACAAAAAGAGAAAAAGAGAAAAGATTTAAAGGCAGGCATGCGCATAGCTTTATGCTAACGAAGAAAAACCCCACCCTATGCATGATACACAGGAGATTCAACTGTCCTTTTCTCTACTGTTGTAGGTCTTCCCTTGAGTGCCCCTTTAAAATTGTTTATATGAAGATGCAAAGTACTGGATTATAAAATATTTTAAGATAAATTCAATAGAAAAATAATATTTTGAATGCATGCAGATACCTTGACTGAATTTCTAAATGTGTTACAGCAAGTACTTCAATCCTTCAAACACCAACTGTGAAGCAGCACCCTACTAACCCTCTTAAAAGATCGTGCTCTCGCTTCATCATTACTTAACTACCTTGTGACACAGAAGAATTTGCTTCCCTATGTTGTTTAGAAAGAGGAATTTTACACAGAAAGATAATTTTTTTCACACAGCATCTACTACAGAACCCTGAAAGTGGTTAAATCCACACAGCATAAAGCATACCAAATATGAGTGATTCTTGATCACTCATTGAAAGTGTAACCCCTCATGTTTTTGTTTTGTTTGTTTTCCCACAGCAAACAGGGGTGTTAAAGATACATACCACAAACATTTCCTCTTTAAGAATGTACAGTATACCCTCACTAGTATTACCCATTTCACACTTTATTCCATTCAGATGACTACCATATGGCCCTCGTGATTTATTTCACCTGAGCTTCTTGAGTTGTTTCAAAATTCCTCCTTAGAGACTCTGATTTCTGTTAAGGACACACACTGATCTTCTGTGAGATGGAACATGGAATAATAATTTGAAAGTCCTTTCCCCAAGTAAAAACTGCTATAAACATAAATTTAATTTCTCTGCTGCTTTACTATTTAATTGTTATCACCTCTTGTCAGTCACAAGGTCTAGAGTCTCACTGATGGCATAGTTGCTTCTAGTGCATTTAAAACAGCTTTAAATAATGTATTCTTTAGTCTGTTTGCTATGCCTTTGGTTTGTTGTTGACAGATGAAAAGAACTATGTAGAAGTTAGGTGATATCATGTGGTTATTGCAGTAATTAAAAAAATGCATAGCCTGTCGCATACGAATATTTTCTTTCTCTTTTGCATTGCTCAATCTGTACTACAATTAGGAACAAACTGATTTTCACACACAAAGAAAGAAAAACTCTTTTGAAAAACCCCACGAACTCAAAGAAGTATCGAAATTTACAGAAAGATATCCCTTTTAAACCAAATAAGTAAAACAGGCTAAATGGTTTACTGACTGGAAGTGAAATGAAAGGTGTCATATTCAGAGTCTAGTCTTCTCCCACTCTATCATTAACAGCTGCTTCAACAATCCATTTTGTTTTTAATATATTTCTGCATATTCTGTCTGCTAAATTGATCTAACAATCCTTTGCATTTCTAGAACTGCTTACATATCTTACAGCGTGTCTCATAACTTCATTTTACAGCTGATGTAAATAGCCATATAAATGCTATGACTTTCTCTGAAACCTGCTGGTGTAATGAAGGAGATCTGTCTCTCTCACATTCAGGATACAAACTCTTCACAACCATACCTGGAGTTTACTATACAGCTAAATCATTATAGCAACTACATTTTCCCTCTGGCAAAGTGATAAGAGTAAGATTTCCTTCTGCTAAACTTACCGAAATGCAAAAAATTAAGTCAATTAATGGCCAAAAAGAAAAAGTGGGAGAACAGCCCTAATCCCTGATTTCCAGCTCTACACTCATTCCCAGAGAGAGAGATTAACGTTTTACCCCATCTTATGGATCCTCATCAGGATGGGTTTTTATCAGTGTAAATTAACTCCCTAGACTGAGAGTTACTTTTTACCTGATAGCTGCCAACAGCCGCTTTCCACAGTATGACATTCTGTAGCTGCTCATGTCTGAAGTATAGAAAGACAAGTCTGTAAAATGAACTATAACTAGGTAAAGTATGAGTTTTCAAATGCATATACCCATGGAATCCAAACAAAAACCATGGATACATTCAGAATAATTTCTTTGAAAAACAGCTAGCTCCTTGCCCAATTTCAGCTTCTGCCCTCTAGCCCTTTCAGCTGTAGAGCTGATCAAAACAAGGTCACAATGACACCCTTCTTTAATGAAAAAAAAAATGTACCTTTTTCATTCCTCTTTTCTGGGAAACAGGTGATTTGTTTTAGTTCAAATGTTCAACATTTTAACAAAGCCACCTTTGAAAACAACCCTTGAAAAGTGTAGGCCTAATAGGTTTAAGTTTCAAACAGTTCCAGCGTACTGGAAACAGGAGGTCAGAATCAAAAAAACTTTCAGACAACATTCAATGCATCAGTGAGAATGTTAAGCTACATGGAGACAAGACAAGTACTCCAACACTTGCTTGTTACTTTTTGTGGGGAAGAAAAAAAAGAAAGAAAGAAAAAAAAAAGACTGACTCATAAATTCACAGTTCTGGAATAAATGGCCCTTCCACCTCTAACTGTGCAGATAAGAGACACAGCAATTCCAGAAAGGGAGGTCTAGGTGAAAAAAACCAACACCCACCCCCTCACCCCCCCCAACTCCAGAGAAACGCTCCTTACTCCACTTGGCTTCAGGGATGCTTGCCACAGGAGTTAAAATGGGGTACTCCCCACTTAGTCAAGCCCAGACAGCTTCTAAAAGTGTTTAGATTCAAACCTTCCTATGAAAGACGGCTTGAGGAACAGGAGGCAGAAGGTGTTTTGTATTATTACTGTAGTGAAAAACTAGCATCAACAATCTTAATCACCGTACAGGTTTTACTGTGTTTTTCTACTTGTAGAAAACCAAAATCAAGTGTTTAGTGTTTCGCTGAAAAGGTTCAACAGAGATGTTGGTAAAGTGAGAATAATACACCATGTCTGCTTTCAGATGTTAATTTCTGTGCAAGTGGAAAATCACAGAGAGCAGTTTAAACAAATTTTAACATACCTTTCATGCCCAGAAATGTGATTCCTCTTACAAATGCCTTAGGCATCAACATCATAACATTTTCTCTTGTGTCCAGGCTCCTCCCATTTTATTCTATTCTCTTACCAAAACCAATCCAGGTATTTCTATCTTTTTTTGCCTCTTAACACAGTAAATCACCTTTCAGAATACTGCAAAACCTCCATAACAAGGGCAAACAAGTTATGGGATCCATTTTTTCAGGTCTTAGAAAGCATTCTTAAAAATAAACAGAAGGGAAGACAGATATTCATTATTTCTCTGAAAACAGACTAGCATTAATCTAAAAAACTGATGGTAGTGATGATGAACGGAACGTTTCGCTTCCACTTCTGAGGATTCTAGTGTTAAAAGCAATTACAAACTAAGCCTCAGACAGTATAGATACCAATCCCACTTTGCTGAGGAAGAAACACACAAACATTTTGTGATTTGCCAATGTTACAGAGGAACCCAAGGAATATGATGCCAGACCTTTACTCCTGTAGCTTGCTTATAGTCTCTCATATTGTAAACTGCAGAACAAATCTTGTTCTTCCAATGCTGAAATACAGTTCAAACTCTTCGATGGTGCTCAAAATCCATCAAAATAAAAGTGATTGCAGTTTATACCGAGATTACACCCACAGTATGAAACTCATCGTAAGGCCTAAAGTGTGCTAGGTGATCAAACTCTTAATCAAAAAAAGAGAAACTAAGTTCAAGAGCTGGTTGAAACACTAACAAGGATCCTTATTGGTAATGAAACAGACCATCTTCAAAAGCATGTGCAAGTCAAGCTTCACAAACATACTGATCTCTGCCAACAGATTATAGTTTGCTTTTTTCCCCTAACTGCCCAAAACAATTCAATCAGCCCAGTAAAAACAGGATTATGACAACTAGCTTCAGTTAGTTTTTCTTCACTTAAATACTGTAACTTCATTTTGAATTTAGCAGTAAAAAACAGATTTGCATGTGGTAGATGTATAACTGAACCTACCTTTGCCTTCAGATCAGCACAAATCTCCTGTTGCTTTTGTTTGGTATTAGCCAACACCACTTCTGTCTCATGAGCAGCAGAGGCTTCAGCAATAATTGTCACTGCCTTAAGTAAAAAGGCTTTCTTAGCTTGAGCCCAATTTAATATCAAGACTCTGCGCTGATTCTTAATGAAATGGTAATGATCCCAAGCTTTCTCATGAACAACCTAAAAAAGTAAAGCATTTCAGAAAGGTTTAAAAACTATGCATCAATAAAATAAAATAATTCTAGACATTTTTGCAAACCTTGAATATAGTTGATTTAATTGTGATATCACCAATATTCCTATGGAATCCACAATTTAGGGTCCAAAAGGTATTCTGTTAGGTGCCAGGTAATCTGCAGTCTCCCACTGTTGGTAGGCAGTGATACCACTCCAGCCTTTCCTTGTTTGCCTGTACCACATGGCACTTTGATATCCTGATGTCCCACTGTTCTTTTCTGAACTACCCTTTTGCAATATGAATAAATTAAATGCAATGGTTCCTTCCTGCCCTAAAGTACATAAAATGCAAGTAGGTCCTTTCAATACATCTTCAGAGATATTGAGCGCTTTTAGCAAGATGAGGCTCTTCGTAGCAAATTATGATCTATAGAGAAACAGAACACCAATTAAAGCAATTGTACAAACACAGTACAGATGAGAATTAGCTTCACTTTTCCTTTCCTAACAGGACATCTGGAAATAGATTTTTAGCTTGCCAAGCAGCATACTGCCACCACCAATGTCACCACCTAAAAAAAAATGGTGAGTGTTTAAACCCACATGCTTTGGCCTTATTCCATGAGGTTCCCAAGGACATTCAAGCTTCAAGACTTGACAGAAGTAGTAACAGGTAAGGCTGCATAGAGGCAGTAGAGTCTTGGACCTGTCTTATATCCCAAAAATACAAGTTACAGGGATGAAGAAGATTCTAGAGATGGCTGTCTGCTCACAATTGTCAAGGAGACTGTTGTGGTTTATCCCCAGTCGGCAATTAAGCACCACACAGCCACTCGCTCACCTCCCCCCCCCCAGTGGGATGGGGGAGAGAATCGGAAGAGTAAAAGTAAGAAAAAACTCATGGGTTGACATAACAACAGTTTAATAATTGGAACAAAAATTAATTATAATAATAATAAATTGTAATCAGAAGGAAAACAACAAGAGAGCGAGAGAGGAACAAAACCCAAGGGGGAAAAAAAAAAAACAACAAAAACCAGTGATACAACCCCTCATCACCCGCCGACTGATGCCCAGCCCGTTCCCGAGCAGCAATCGCTGCTCCCCAGCCGACTCCCCCCAGTTTCTATACTGAGCATGATGCCATATGGTATGGAATAGCCCTTTGGCCAGTTCGGATCAACTGTCCTGGCTGTGCCCCCTCCCCGTTTCTTGTGTGCCCAGCAGAGCATGGGAAGCTGAAAAGTCCTTGACTAGTGTAAACATTACTTAGCAACAACTAAAACATCAGCGTGTTATCAATATTATTCTCATACTAAAATCCAAAACACAGCACTCTACCAGAAAATTACCTCTATTCCAGCCGAAACCAGGACAGGGACCATTCCTGATGCTAATTTCCAGGCTTTTGGCAGGGGACAGGGGGATGCTGACTCATCTGATGCCTAGCTCACAGATATTCCTATCAGCTCATAGCTGGATGAAGACAAAGTGGTACCACTACCTCTGGAGCTTCTCTTTGGTCAAATGCACACAGGCCACCACATTAGAAGTTCACATTGCCATTGCTGCTGCCACAAACTCAGGTGAGCCTTGCTAGGAAGCACCTAAAGCCAAGACACTCATAAGCAAGAAATGGGATGGAGAGTTTGGACTTCTAAAAATAGACCTCTCTGATGAGTTGCTACTGGATCAAGCACTCGGTGCTTGTCCACTGATCCGTTCTTCTTCAGAGGGAAGAAGGCATAGAAGGCTCCAAGTTTAGTATTCTAATGTAACACAAACATTTGAAAACTAGATTCTTAGTACTGTTTTAACATTTCTGTATTTGTCATGCTAAGACACATACTAAGAGATATCAATTCAATGCAGAATTATGATTTTTAAATTTAGAATTTTTAAATTTTAAATGAACCTTCAAAGAATTAGGGAGACCCATTAATAATGGCTATGCTTAAAATATATCTACATTGTACAAAGCACGTAATTATTTAGCCCAGTTCTCACAAGCAAAAGTTCTGAAATCCACAAGAACTATTTTTGGTGAAACTATGCTAATTATCAGTATCACCTCACTGTCACTCCTTTGCACTAGGCACTTCTCAAACACAAGGAAGTAGATAGTCTAAAAATACATGCAGAGATAAAAAAAGACTCCTACTTTACTTATGACATCCTGAAGTGTTCTGGCCTTGAAATCGGTTTCTCTATTAGCTGCTATGTGCTTATTCACTGTGGAGCGTAAAAGGAACCAGCATCAATTTGAAAGGCATTATGCATATAAAAATAGCCTCTCCCTAAGAGCAGGAGATAACTTTCCACTCTTCCTGCTATATATGTGCCACAGACCAATTAAAATAACTATTCCTAGACAGTGCAACAATGCTATACATCCTCATAAAAAATAAAAATACCACGAGAAGCAGAATAGCATGACATAACTATAACACTGTACAGCAAAAGCAATGCTAACAAACTAATTTTGTGAATTTGGCTGTAAGAGTATGTGGAACTATAAAAATCTCCACAGTGCTTATTTTGAAGAAGTGATAAGTTTTCAAGTTCATGCATTTTGAAGACAGGGACATCCCTTCTTCACTGTACAGAATAAAATTTATAATTAAAAAATTTTAAAATAAAAAACTTTGATAAACATTCTGTAATACAGATGTTCACTACATGATTTATGTAAGAATTTATATACTTGATCTAATATTTAAAACAACACTGACCAGATCATGCCTAGATTTGTGAGGAAGGTATCTCTGCAGCACATCGAGGTACAAAGTCCTCCTCCTCTGGAGATCACTTCGATACTGATTGATAACAGTCTGAAAAACCCACTGATCTTCTTGCTTCCATTCAAAGTTCCTATAGAAATGCAAAACAATCAGCTCCAGTATAACAACATTTGAAAAGGAGGAGTTTGGTTCTAGTTTATTTTTAAAGGCCTAACCTTTCGGTGGACTCACAATCCTGAACCTGTAAACTGGACGTTGGATCAGAGCTGAGAAATTTAGATTTACTTTAACAAAACAAAGCAAACCTATATTGCTTTTCTAATGTGACCATTTATTGTGCCATCATTCGAGTGAATTGTTCCTTTTCTAACCTGGCTTTTTATTGGGGAATGAGACTGTTTCTCAAATATGTTACATTAATGAATAGTCACACCACATGGAAAATACAATGTGAAAGAGGAAGAAGATGATCAGTCTCTACCACTGAGCACTAAATAAATGATCAAAATGAAGTGAGAATACCTGTAGGTAGCTAAATGAGGAACTAGTTTAAAAACAAACTTCTGACAGCCATAAACTCATCAGCAAGGCATAAGAATCACAATTTTTTTAAAATAGGAGGTGTAGTAATCAGTATGCATTCACATATCTCAGAAAATTAGAGTAGCAAGAAGTAACATAAAACTAAAACAGAGTACCAGGTTTGGATTTAGTAGATTAGATTTTACCCTCAATCTGAACTCTTGGCCTTCAAGGGATTAACGTCAGGCTTTTATTGTCAGCATTAATGTACGAGCAGCAACACTAAGTCAGACCAAAAGGTCTCTCTATCCCAGTGACCTGTTTTCAAAAGTGACTAAAAGCCTAGGGAAAATTAAAAGAAGGCAATCATATGACTCTACCCCCCCCACCAATTCCTGCAGCCTCCAACTGCTTGCAGCTCTTGGACTTCCTGAGCCAGCAGTGGTGTCTTGGTATTTAATAGCACTGCATTCAGTAAGATGTTAGAACAACCTTATCCTTACGCAGGCAGAAATATCAGGTATTAAAAAAGAGGGGGTTTTGTGAGATGCTCATATGTAATTAACATTAAACTAGATTTTCTGATACGATCTAGCATTAGCTCTAAAGAGAGAACAGTGAACACAAATATTAAAAAAAATTCTATGTAATCCAGTTTAACACAACTTTTCTTTAAAAAAACATTTTACAGTAAAACCACAGTGTATGATCACCATTGTACAATATTCTGGGCCACCGAAGGAAGAAACAAGAAAATATCCCTAGACCTGTTAGTTTTAAGAAAATGAAAGCTTCACCTACAGACAGACATACCTCAAGAACGCAAAGATGCAATATCGCATTTCAACAAACTGTTTTCAAAGTAATATCCTGTCAGGCAAGGGAACCCCATCTCTTGATGACATGCGTTTCACCTTTTTTCCTCTCTACTGGCACTTTCTGCTGTTGCATGCTTTGCTGTGAAGTTGGCACAAATTTAGACAGAGGTCCACTTATCCTCACCTACCTAAATTTATTTAACATTTATTTTACAGTTTTCTTCAGGTAGACTAATGGGCTTTATTTTTACCCTTATGGTCTTAAGAGGGATTTAACCTTCACCCATCTTTCTGGAGACAGCTAGCGATCAGAGGTTCTTTCCTCACCGCTTCAATTCTTCATCCTCTGACTTTCATGAAACAAAAATTATTCTTAGCTTACTATAACATTTTAAGCACAGAATCATTATTCCAGGATCAGAATGGTGGTTACTTAATGATAACCAAATAAAAGGAAACATTAAAATTACTATTCCCTAGTAATGAACACCTTGTTTCTTGCACTCTATGTGTACTTTTTCTGTATTTTCTTTTTCTTTGAATAAATGTTAAAAGTTACTCTTGTCTTTTATGCAGACAGCAACACAATGAAGATGGCCAGGTAAGGAGAAATCACATCCTACCTCCTCCAACTCCAATAACATGATCATGGCCACTAGTGCTACAAACACATCAAAACAGAGAGCTCTGCAGTAATAATGTTTGTATTGTATACAGAGAGATTCCAGTCATGAAAGGGTTTTTTGCGGGAAAATATGAAGCACTAACTCTTAGCTGGCCCTCTGTGGTAGTGCTTTTGAGTAGCTTATCTGTTTATCAATGGAGTAAAATGAAAGTGACACACAGAAAATTAACTTTAAAAAAAAGACTAAAGTGTCCACAGGTAGCAGTATCCCGTCATAGGACAAAGAGCATACACAGACACTTTAGTCTTTGCTTTTCCATGCAAGAGAACGGTTCACAATCCGCATTTGTTAACAGCTCTAGAATAATTCACAAAACATAGCCAATAAAAGCCAGAATTCAACAGCAACCTAACTTCTCATGAAAAGAACGCCAACCAGCCAACTTGCAGTTAGCACTGCCAGAGGCGGTGAGCAGGGTATATAAAGCATGACTAAGTCATACCTTACCTTGCAGCCCATTGACTTCCCCGTTACACAAGACTTCAAACACTTGCTGTGTGCGGATGTATTACAGTACAGCAGCGCAAGCTCATACAGAAAAGCTCCCCACCACTTGTGCAGACACAAATTTAGGACTAGGAATACTATAGTAATAATCCTGACTCATTACTAGGCTAAAATTAATAAAGTTGTGGAAGGAGACAGCTTTCCCTCTACAATCTTACCTGAGATAGATATATATTATTCATACTTTCCACCTATTTTCCTTTCTCTTCTTATAAACTGTGTGAAATATCTGACAAACTATTTCTAGTACCCAGCTGTTTGCTATTAAATCCAGCCATCATGAAAAGAAATGGAGGTGGCTTTGAAACAGGGGAGAGAAAAGATCTAGCTCCAGTAAAAAATTTATTTGCAGCAACTGACAGCTACCAAGCAAATGTTGGAGAGAACATAAAAAGTGAAATTACATTGGCAAAAGCCAAATGGCAATGAAAGTGTTTCTTTATAGGTGCTTGCTTAAATTTCCCATGACAGACGATGAATATAGATGTTTGAGCTGAGGTTTTTTTCATACGCTAAGTCTAAAGAAGAAATAGTGCCCCGGAAAGTGAAACAGGGCTAAGGAATCCTTCAAAGAGGGAACGGTTGCAGTAATATCTTATAATCTTCAAGCTGCAGGTCTTGAACAGCAGACAGTTCTCCAAAGACGAGTCCCTGAGCTTTGACAAAGAGGTGGTATTGGAAAGATGTGCTATTTCTGCAACATTTACTGCCTCTAAGAAAAACGTCTTGCAACTGATCCTCAGAAATTAATGTTTTAAACTCCTCCCTTTTCTCGAGAGGGAGCTTTTCTATGAAATCAGTTCATTTATTAATTTTGGAATTTGTGTCATAATTTGATATTCTGAGGTACAGGCTTTCTGAAGAATGACTTTAATGAACAAATTAATTATTCTTTGCTGTGATTTAAGTCTCTTTCACTGCAACTGCTCCTACTCATGCTGAACTGAGTACAAAAATATTTTTTCTTAAGATAACACCTAGCATTCTTGTCTTTCCAGCCCCAATATTTTATTTATTTGTTTATTAGAAGAACCACCTTAAAAGCCTGCTAGCCTTTACTCAGAGGGAGTACCACCATCCTAAGAGAGTGTTTACTAGTTTATGGGTTGGATTTTGAACTACCTCTTGTAATTTCTGAAAGAAATCAGTAGTCCTCTTCTGTGAGTCCTGATACACCTCAGTATGGTGCCATTTGGAACATGCCATTTTAGTGACAGTAACGAGACAGTTCTAAGAGCTGAGATTCTCTTTCGTAACAATCTACCTTAGATATTTCTGACCATACAGGTTTGTGAACAAATACAGGTCTTCTGTCTACAAGAAGAGTAAGGCAGAGTAAGACACATCTTGGTCAGGAAACATTACACCATGAACTTGAGAGCAGGGAAAACCACAGATTCTGGGGTCCGCAGGCCAGTCTGGTGATCTCCTCTGCTGTGAGGAGTCTGGTGATCTCCCCAGCACACAAGGGCAGATGCACCACTCGCTGCATCAATTTCTGCCTCCTATATCTCACATATCTCTCAAGGTTCCCTCCAACTTGTCTATTCCTCTAATGGCTGGCTAACAATGAATCTCTACACTACTCAGGAACAAGATGGAGAAATTAAGGTTTGTGGAAGATACTCTGGGGAGCAATTAGCTATAGCTAGAGCTACAAGTAGTTTATTGTAAGTAGGGACAAACTGACTGCCAATGCCTTGGTTTGTCTGCTGTGCCAAAATTTGTCAGCTGTGCTGAGATTTTGTCAGCTGTTCATAGACAAATAGCAAAAAAAAAAACCAAACCAAACCCAAAAAAACCCAGCATGATCCAGCCCAGTGTATTCATAACCATTAAATGCATGGAGAATTTCAAAATATCCTGCCTGATTGAATTCAAGATGTCACCTCACTTAAACTTTTGTACAATTCCAGAAAGGAAGATCTCATCTAAAACAAGTCTGAAAAGTGCCAACACATTTTACATTAATATTTAAGGTAATATCAGGCTTCTTCAGTGTCAAGATATTGACAAACTTTTACAAGGCTGAACGCATGACCCAAATTTTAAATGTAGTGCTTGCTTGTATATATCATTCTACTAGAAAACAGTAGAATCTTTATTTTGTTTCAGAACTGAAACACAGCAATTGTCTTATATTCAACAACCCTGAGGCAGCTGCTTCCTTTGAAACAGATTTACCCAGCATTAATCCCTGGCTTTACACATTCTAAAGAATATAAACAACTCAGAAGGGAAGCTACTCTCTCCACCCTATAATCCCCACACATCCTTTGCAATAGCAATGTATACTTGATGCACGGCTGTCTTGTTGAGTCTGCAGACTCAACGACTGCAACAATACCACCAAGTGAGACGTAACCTCCCTGACTAGTAATTATGTCATTGCCGATTGTTGAACCAGAAACATCCTGGTAATAGGCCTGAAAAGAGCCTATTTACTAAATTTACTTGACTTAGTCCTAATATCCCATTCATTTGAAAAGATGCTGCAGAGGATACAGTGCTGAATATGCAATACTCCATTCATCCTTCAGTTACTTAAATAATTCAGACCTCCTTGGAAATTGTGGCAAAAATATAATAGCTCTTAGAGAATCATCAGCTATAACAAACGCATCAGTTTCAAGTCCACAATTTGTGGGATAACTCATGACTTGGGTATTTCCCAAACACAAAAATTTATGTTTTAGTAGCAGTAAAAGAAGTGAATTCAGATTATAAAACATTATAATCCTATATTATGCTTGAAAAAAACCCAAATTCTTCTTCAGTTTCTAAAAGCAATAAACATTGTAATGTGCATTCTAGTAGGACTGAAAAGCACACAAAGAATATAGCAGACCAGAATATTATCTTATTCTCATTTTTCTTCTTTGGAAATTCTATGCACATTTTCCAAATTTTCTGTTCCAGACAGTCTGAACAGTTAAACAATGAGACCTGCAACGCCAGAAGACTAGCATTAACTTACGGTTTCTTTACTGTATGTTCAAGCATATGAGGAGAGAGGAAGAACGACAGAGAAGTAATCCTCAGATGAAGCAACTAAGTTATCATATAATCATATTGTTCTACTGAGCAACTTCTCAAATTACAAAAATGAGAAAAAACATATTGCGGGAGAATGCTTGGTATCTTCAGGTATAGAGCAATGACAATAATTGCAAAGGCTTCATTAAGGCTATATTAATCAGTAGAGTACAGTGGATACATACCAAGGTCAAAAATCTGTCACTCAATTTTTGACAGTATTATCTGTGTTAGTTGGATCCAAGTTAGCTTGATGAATTATAGAATACTTAAATCACAAGGCTGTATCTTTGCAAACTCCTAAAATATTTGCATGCAAATTAGCCAATATACATGTAAGAAGTGACAGAGAGTGCTGTGTCTTTTATAGAGCCCAGATCTTGGAAGTAAGCAATTCTTCAAGAACAAAGTCTGGCGTTTTAAATTGAAAACACATTTTTTAACATTGTTGTGGATAAAATCATAGAAACATAAACGAACAATACATTAAAGACTTGGAGACCAGAAGGAAAACAAAAAAAAGACCAAGAGCTAGCTTTAAATAAAATGCCTAAGATAATTGCTGATGGGTCATTTATGATTTCATACATTCCCAGCTAACAATACTGACATACGCTGATCCAAATTGGGTAAACTGTCCTATGCTGCCTACCCTTACATCCCACCAGCAGACTGCTGCCACTGCCACTACCATGAGCATTTCTTCCAGCTACATCCATTTCTTTTTTCCCCCATCTAGATATCATAACATAATTCCTTCAAAGTACCACTACAAATACAGTATTTTATCTTTAAGTCTTGATGTTACTTAATTATCAGTACAAAATTAGCTAGCTCAAGACCTAAATTCAAACCTGGCATATGATCAATGAAAATACCATGGTAGATTTTTCAACCATTTTCATAGACTCTGTTGTCTACACTGATGTTTGTCTATTATTCAGTAGCACACATGCTGTGTGGATCAAGAGATTTAAATTTATGAATTTTCACCAAAATTGTGTTGATCAAACTAACTCAATTTTAATTAAAACCACTAGAAAGACTTTGTACATATTTAATGATTTAGTATTTGTCACAGATTTTCTCATAGAGGTTGTTAAAACTTCTTCCATAAGAGCAACTGTAACAAAATATCAGAGACAGCAACAAAGGAACTGCTGTAAATTTGCCACTTGCTGCTTAATAAATGCTATAAATATGGGAAAGATCAGAAAATTTTTTAATAAGTATCATGTTACAATAGCTAGGATATTACGGTAATAATATACAGGTTTCAGGTAACAGAAGAACCACCTACAGAATATCTGTACAATTTATAGAAAAGATAAGTAGATTATAACATCACTATCTATGGGATCCAACATCTTAAACCTGTTTCAGCACCCCCAAACTAACTCAGCAGCAGTGGCAGAAGATGCTGCACTGGAGGTGTATATAGAAAGAGGGAGATTAAGAAGCAGCATGTGATTGTTCTACCAAAGAAACTTAGGGACTTTCCTGCTCTCCCCAGTTTCTTCTGCCCAGGCTTCAAACAATTCCACTGATCTTCCTATCCTCAGTCTTCTTAAAACCTGATGCCATTCTAAACCAGAGGAATATCAGTAGATGGCAAAAAGAAGTCAAGGCTGGTCCAATATCTGCAACTTAATGTCTCCTGGACTCAAGTTAGCCTCAGCAGAAAAGCTAAGCTTTATACTGTTAATATATAGGTATGTTACATTTCTAGATCATTATGAATATTTATGTTCTTTCTATAAACTTTTTTGTTTACAGAAAAATCTCTCCTCCTTTCAGTTATTCTGAATCAGAGCTACGTACATTTTTTACATTTCTTTGTGATGAGAATTACTGCAGTTATCCAAAATTTGTGAAAAGATTGGACCTATTTATCTGCCTTATAGATAAACGCATTCCAGATCTCTTCTGGCATAAACTTGATAGTGTAATTCCCATACAGAAGGAAACATTTCTATTCATACAAAAGCATGTGAAGAGGACATTTGATGCACACCAGATTGTTGGTTCTTTAATCCACAAAATATTTCACTTATTATTTCAGATGAGAGCTTTTGAAGGGACTGCCTCAATTCTCTCAGCTGTGCAAACAGTTACTGACTATTTAACCCCAGAGAGCTGGGCAGTACGTCAACTATTCTCTGCTCTGCATAAAACAGAATCAACTCTAATGGTAAAGGCAACTGCAGGATCTATAGATTACAAAATACATTATAGTTATTTATTTTATACCCAACAAAAGAAATCCAGAAACAGATGTCATTACCTATATAAAACTTTTAACTGTTGATCAATCTCTTGAAGCTTAGACCAGTACCCACTTGCAAGCTTTCGGTATTCATTGATAACTAAGGTCTTCAAATCAGGGTAAGGGCATTCCAAAGACAGTAGTGTTGAAGGAACTTCAAGGAAAAGTCCATTTTTCTCTTCAAAAGAATGCGCTAATACCTGTGATGAAAAAATGCTACTCAGCAGACTACTCCGCATTATATTTTCTCTCTCAAAAAATTGCTAATTAAACTGATAAGGAAAAGCTTACTTTTGTTTTATAGTCTTCAAGCTCTCTTTCCAAAGCCAGACTTTCAAGGATAAGGAATTCCAAAATTGCCTTCTGTTGCTTCTTCACAAATTTGATCTATTTCATGAAATATGTTATTGTTACTTCTTTATCTTTTTATAATATGAAAGGTCTTATTTCGAAACAAAAAGCCTGATTTCCAGTTCTACACTGCTATGCTTTTACAGATTTTAGTGAAGCAGATTTACACTACAGCAAGTACAGAGGTTACTGGATACTCTGAATGTGAGTTATATTCTCACAGTTTTACACAAAAATAAATGGAAATGCTAGAAATACGGTGATAATAAATTGTAAAAATAAAGTTAAAAAACCAACCTGCTGTAACATCTCAACTAGATTGAACTTAGATTTCAGACAAGATTCTTCTGAGAGGTAACGGTGCATTTCAGACAGCCTGAATTTCAAATTTTCTTTTAGTTGCCGGACAGGAACTACAGTATTTGTTTGGTATGTATCCTGCTCCTTTGATAATTTATGCTCTATATTCAAATGAAACATAAAGCTTTCCTCAAACACAGAAAATATTACACAGCACTGTGCTTTCTAAATCTAAACCTGTCAAGACAGGGATTCAAAAACTCAAACAAATAATAGAGATAATTTTGACTATAATACATAATCAAGAAATTAATAAAAAAATCTTACCCAAGTCCCTCATATCCAAAAAAAAGTTGTGCTTATGGCTTTCTTCATCAAGAAAAGTCTTTATTTCTGCTTCTGCTTTTTGCCTGGAAGTTTTATAGAAGCTTTAATTTCTTATTCATTAAATTTTCAAGAATGATAAGCCTCAAATACTCTAATAATTAAAGTAAAAAGGGGGACTGTTTGCCTGGGAAGGTATGAAGTGCAGGACTTGGACATGAAGGTGGTATGGAAGCCACCCTCCTCTGAGCAAAAAATGCTCTCATTGATCTGCTGTATATACAATACGCCAGCTAACAGACAAGAACAATATTAATGTTCCCTGTTATAAGTGTGAACTCAATACGCACATCTAGAGACAGACTCTGAAGGAATTTAAAAGTATCTGAAAACTACTGATACTCCCACAAACACATGCTCTTCAGATGTTGATAGATCAACTAAACAGCTATGAGATCATCATGGAGAGGTACATGCAGAACAACATCCACTCTATTCTCCCCTCCCTTTATGTGTTCTCTTCCTGTCTATGCACCCCTTTCAATGTAGATCAAACTCTCACGCCCTGCACAAAAAAGTATCTTCAGTTCAGGTATTTAATCTTCTCCTCACTGTCTCTTGAATCAAGTATGCCAAACCAGAATCTCTGTCTACTGAAGTATTTCTTTAATAATGGCTAATTAAGATTCCTCAGCTCTTACCTGTTCTCACTCAGTCTTTTATGCTCTTGCCACCACACTTGCCGATGCTGTTTCAGCAGCATTTGCTCTTTGTTAACTTTTGAAACTTGCTCTGTTTTTTTAATCTGCAGGAAAAATTAAGGCTTGTAAGTATTTTGAATCTGTTCAATAGCTTTATCAAATGCCTTCATACGGAAACTTTTAACTACAGAATGGTAAGCCTAAAAGCTTTTTTCAAAACTGTGTTTTTTTTCTAAAGAACAATGGGTTCAAATGTAACCAATTTTCATGAAAAAAAAAAATTCCATTTCAAATCACAATTTAATGAGAGGAGAAAGTGAAAAAATGCAGTCTGTTTTCTTCTTTCCCTTTTTCTCCTTTTCTTTCCCATCCCTATTTCCTAGGAGGTGAAGGGGGGGAAGATGAGCAGGAGAAAGAAAAATACACTTTCTTACAGGTGGGAAGATGAAAGAATGAAAGTGTGTCTTTCAAGAAAAAGAATTTCAAAAATTGATTACTAAAAAAAGAGTGCTTTTTCAAAATCTATCCAATTAAAGAGGCTCTGAAACTGTCTGAGGGCTTCACAAAAACAGTGCTTTCCAACTTCAGATAAAACAGAAATACATGCTTTTCAGATAGATGGAATTACTGCTTAAACTAGAGGAAAGGCTGTCAGGGAAAGGCTGATGAAGTGGTAGCCAGATGACTCTGGCCAACCAACCAAGGAAAAAGGATCAGAAGAAGTCTGTGGCTGCCAGAAGCCCCTGAGACAAGTCAGTTTTCTCTCATCCTCCCACCATCATGACTGTCTTTTGGCATCTCAGGGGATACTCAGGACAAAGCAGCATTTCAGTTTGGAATTGGCTCCTTCCCTGCTCCTTCTCTTTTTGACGCCCTGCCACCGCCTTCCTCCGTAACATCTAACTTCATCCCTGCCCCAGCCAACAACTTCTAGTTGCAAAACCCCTTCTTATTCCAGAGGCTCCCTCAATTCACACACATCCCCCTTTTTTTTTCCTCCCCAGACCTTCCTTCATGCAGATACATTATTCTACTGCAGAATGGTAGCAAGACAAGAAAAAAAAAATCTGGAAACTCTTGTCCTAGTTCATAACAGGGAGAAAAGAATAAAGATCTCACTCCACATCTAGTTCAAGAAAGAAATGACGTTCCGAGTCAAAAATGCTGGTTTTCCACTTGGCTCAGGTGGAAGTAATCTGCTCTGTTTAAAATGCTTAGTCAACTTTCCTGCTTGGTGAAAGCTGGCCAAAACCACATATTACCCCCTCTGCGTTCACATGCATAAGAACATGGAGAGCAAACCCCCCCCTAGAAGTGTGTTCTCCATTCCCTCCACCGGCTGGGCACGTGATACTAGCAAGCTTCTCAAAGAGGAAACTTGTAGAACTCTTCTTTGCAGCACTCATGCACAGGTAAGCAAGAATCCCATCATTTCTCAAATCACAGCCTCTCATTCACCCACCAACAAAGCTAAAATCTTACTTTAAAACAAAATACCTAAAATTTTGAAACTAGAAACATTTACACCTCTCAAATGAATCTGAGCTTAATATATGTGGTTGAATATACCTGCTTTCTAGAGAGTCACATAAGGAAGAACCACAACTAGAATGTGGTTAATCCATTGTGCTTTTGCAGCAAACCTGCTTTAGTGGTATTATTTGGGCAGGAAGTTGCAATAGGTGCTATGGAGAGATTATCTGACTGTGAATGAGAAACAAGGTGTTTATAAGAAGCTGCATATGTGACTGTACCATAAGAGAGTTTGAAAACACCTGTTTTATGCTTTCAATCAGTATATTACAATGCTTTTGAATCAAAGGTAATGTCTCCTTATTTTTATTGCTTGCATACTTACATGTTTAAAAATTTACTTACAGCTTCCTCTTGATTACCTTTAGGTGCTTAAAACCAGACTTTAGCAAACAGCATACTGTATTTAAAGTAATTTGAAAATACATACATCTTCAAATCAATTGTAAAACTAAAGTGAAACAAAAGTTGAAGTAGATCTGTACATAAAGTTTAATATGCTCTTGAAATTATTTTATAGCAACAACAACATTTATGTCTAACTGCTGCAATATTAGCTTTCTTCTGTATGAGCTGCATTTTTCTTTCTTAAACGGTCAACAACTGATTTACCATTTGCTTCCTTGGTTCTACCCCAATGGAGGAGTAACCCAGCACTTCAAAATTTGGATAGAATGTGTTCTACTTTTTTGTTGCTGATTCAGGCTATTCTCTGTGGAGCTTTCATCATATATATTTTACTACCTGCTCAGTTGGAAAACACTTGAAAAGGTGAAATACCAAAAGACAGATGATGAAAAATTAGTTTAAAGCTTGAATGAATTCAGTAGAATTTTGTACTGCCAATCCGTGAAGAAATATCTCCCAGAGCTCTTGATATATTATACTTACATGCATTAAAGGAAGAAATACTATAACGAAAGTATATATTTTCTCTCTCATTCATTGTCATCCTTTTCTATTTTAAATACAAAGAGGGGAGCTGCACGAGCAACCCCCTTTTTTGTTGCAAGGCCTTCAGGATAGTAGTGTGAACTAGTGAATTATGCTTGTTGGTACTGTATATATTCCATTTACTAAAATTTAAGAAACAGCACCAGAACAACAACAAAAAAGTATATGGTTATGTTGCTAACCAATATATTTCATTTAATAACTTCTATTCAAAGAACTTCTAAATATGTTTTAGACATGAATACAAAGTTTTGGGGTTTTTTTAGAACTTCATCATAATCCCATATTTCTTCAGCAAATTTCCCTTTGAACTCTGCAATCCCATCTGAACGAAGACACTGAATTATATTTTATACATGCCAAAGACAATCAGGTCCCTTAGTCATCTACACAAGAAAACTTTAGTCACTGCATTTTTGCATTTTGCATAGTTTCTATACTCTTCACCATAGTCTTTCATTCCAAAGGCCATCCACAGAGTTGCAACTGTTCAGAGGAATGGCCAAGGACTAGAGAGACAAAACACTGCCATGTTAGCACAGGTTAAGCATACAAAACTGTGTTATCCTTATGTTGGATTTGCAGTTTTCTGAAAAAGCATTCAAATAACATTACTGCTGGAGGGGTCTGTTTCAAACCGATAATTTTTTTTTTCCTCTTCTATTTTGTTTCTCAGCCTAAAGGAACTATTTCAGCTGAATGTGTACTTCTTTCTGTGAATTTGATTTTTTTTTTTAATCATGTAATATTCATCAGTGAAACAGTTATACACTGAAAGCAGTTCCACTCTCACAAGGAGTTATCACTCTACAGTGTTTCCGGATCAACGTTTTACACTTTTTCCACACAACTTGACAAGGAAAACGTACAGAGCCAGCAACACATGCTCCAGAGATGTTGGAGACTTCTTGGACATCCGCATTTCTGGCAGTTTGACATATACTCTTCTTCAAAGAAAGCACAATTTTTTAAAGGGAAGCTCTTAAAAATACAAATCCAAAGAATGTTTCTGAACATCCACAGATAAAACCAAAACCTGTTTATTCCTAACCACCTTCACCCTCCAACCCTGCCCCAACTAGTTGGGGTATACAAGTACCTATGCACAATCCAGTGTAAAAGAACATCCATGTCTCGGCTGTCCCATTAAAAACAGTAAGTGCAACACTTCAAATTCTGTTGTGGTTTAATAAGCCACAGCATGATGATAAGCTGTATGGAAAAGACCTAAACTCATAAACAGGTTTCAAAGAATTTGTTTTCTCAAGACAAATGTGTTGATATTAAAATACATTACTTTCCGCCCACTGCAAAATCAGGAACAAATTATCTAGTGTACAGCTGGATGAGAGCTAAGATGAGCCGCGGTCTTCTCATACATTTGGGTTTGCTGTTTAAGGAGCTTGTTCACAAAAATATTCCATGTTTTCCCTGTTGGTTTGCAGGTAATGTTGGAAGCAATCAGAACTACCCCCTCAGAATGTCACAAAATTTAAAATAAAAAAAAAAATTCATCAGCTCTCCAATGTTGTATGTAACCAAGACTGACAAGCCAGGTGATGCATATCCATAGAGGACACACTGGGAAGCAAGGTATGAAGACACTCAACACTCAAGCACATCATCTTTTAAAAGCTACTTCAATTTAACCAGATTGGTTCTACCCAATGAGGTCTGGCTGCTATCAAAGCCACTCTATGATTTCCCCAATACTGTAGGTCTCAGAACTCACACTACTTAGTCTGATTGCTAATTGCATGGTGTCACACAGCAGCTGGTCAATCTTACTAGAACCTGCAATGCAACCAAGTATCAGCAGCCAGCCCAGGTCCACAAGTGCTGAAATCATCCCAGTTCCAGAAGCGTGCCACAAAGGCACCTGAACAGCTCCATGCTGAGGTCCAACAGGACCTAAGAGTTTAGTCATCATGTCACGTGAACGCTAAACTGTTTCTCAAACAGATGTCCCTCAGGAGGCAGAACAGCTGTGCTTGTGCAGTGCTGAACCTAAGATAATAAACCAGGCTAAATCCAAATCTGCTGGCTATATCAATGGCAAAGATAAACTGCGTTCCAGATAAACAAGGCACCTGAGAGTTGACGTGACATAAAAGAGGTCTCATACAACGGTTCTGCTTTAGAATTTGAGCCAAAGAAGAGACACTTTCATCAGCAGGCTAGCATCCTGTGTGTTTAAAGTAAAATCTTCCTTGATATTGTGCAAAAAGTACATTTTCATTCCTGCAAGTGTAAAACCAATAAAGCTTTGTAAGAATAGAATGTCATTTTTTCAAATTCTCTTTTCAAAGCAGTGATATACATTATTGATTTTAGTATTACATTAAAATAAAGGTGGGGAAGTCTTTGAAGGACAGGAATAAGAAAGTGAATACAATGATGCTCCAAAGTCCTGCTTAGGTTTTTGGCAGAAGAAAAGAACAAAAGCCAGTCTGCATCCTTGCATTTGCTTGTCTAAAGGTAGTTTAAAGCCAAGCAAATTGGAACAGATTCATACATGAGTGGCTTATCTGCAGTTAGTTCTAGTATCAACTTGTCGCATTTCATTTACCTGTTATACACTTGTATTAACATCAGTAAGTATAATCAATAAGTTACTCAAAATACTTGAAAATTTTTAACTCCTTTACATTTTCTTACGAGGGTTTTTTCCTTTATTATTTGGGGGGCGGGGTGGGGTGTGTGTACTATAATGGTGAAGGTCATATGCCTTATTCCAGAGTTAGCTACATCTGAGCTATATCTTAATCTTTCCAGTTCTCTCTTTACATTTTCTCTAATATCTGGTCCTTCTTCTACAAAGGTAAAACTCTGTCATAACGTTTGGCATGTGCCTAATGTAAAGGGTGAAATTATGCTGTCTGGAGGACTACCAGTGTTCGCCCTGTCCTCCCCCATATTTAGAGACTGGTCCCCACTTTCCATTTTCTTTCTTGAGTTTACACATTCTTCTCTTCACCTTGCACTCTAATTAACTTGCACATCATTGAAGATTTTGGGTGTATCATTGCCAAAAACGCTTCCAAAATTCTGCCTCCTTTCTTAATACACTAAATTGCTTTGCTATTTTCAACTCATATGGTACCACCCACCGTTGCATGGATTTATTAAATGTCTCTAAGATCAGACTTACAGAAAATACAAATATGTGAAATTGCATTAGTAGATGGAGAAAATCTGGTACTTAGTCTTCTTTCCAGTTTGACAGCCCCGACTTTTGCTTCTTCTTCAGTTCTGCTAGTGACCCTGCTTTGTCCACACATCATAAACCATCATTCTTAATAAAAGTAGAGGTAAAGTTTTCATTAAACTTTACTAGTATTAAATAGACTACCTTCTTATTTACCATTTGGGCCATACTGCAGCTATTTATACCTTTCTAACTGTCTATCTCTACATTGACATTTTATGGCTCTAAAATGCTTTTAATTTTCTTTTCAAGATCTACCTCAGCTTGACCTAAATCCTCACTTCATATCTTTTTGTTTTGTTTCCTTTCTTTCTGGGTCAACCTCCCCTTCCCATTTATTCCTGTAAGTTCTTCATTACCCCCAGTATTTTGAGTAGTTTATGTAATGAGTCTGGGTGAATTTCCTCAAAGAACTCGAATACGAACTTTTCCTGTCTTTTTGGGAAGCAGAATCCACACATATTTTGCATCTCTGATTCAAAGAAATTCCATACTTCGACATTAATGATCACAGTAACACTAACTGTGATAAACTCTCACCTTTTGCCCCCTTTTGCTGAACAGTTACAGCAATTTGTTATCCCTATTCATTCTCATATTCCTTAGGGCAGTGAAAAGAAATACGATCATTGAATTTTAAAATAATTCCCATTACAAATAATATAAAAATCATACCTTTAATTGAATTTTTGCAGATGCCATTTTTTCTACCGCAGCAATTTCATATAGATGTTTGTAGTCAACAGGCTTATACTTCTGGCTGCGAAGACCATTTCTCATAGAAACAACCAGATTTTCTAGTTATCACATAAAACACATACAGTCATTTCAAATTCTGGAGAAATATTTTAGGTATGAGTCATAAAATGAAAGCATTATAGATTGAAATTAGAAACAGTATATTTTAAACATTAGAAGTTTACATAACAAAGGGATTGTTAGTTGGTGAATAAGAATTTGAAATAAACAGAAGCTATCAGAAATTATATAAGAAACATGAACCATTTGTCTGTTTACAAAGAGTTTATTTTAAAAGGGTTTTTTATATGTGAACTTAAAGAATAATTCACTTTAAACTGGGTTTACTAGAATTTTAGTAAGTTCTAATACAGAAATATGTTAGTTTCAATATACGCATTCTTATTTCACAAATTGGAAAACTACCTCAATATTTATTGTAATCTATGATTTGAGCAATAGGAGTGTTTTTTTTCTAAAAGGTATATAAACTACTAATTATATGTAAACAGAATGAGTTGCAGTTACATTTCCTATTTAATCTCCAGCCATAAGAACAGCATAATTTCTCTATTAAACTTCTGTAGGTCCCTGGGAAAATAATGTACTTCCTGAAAAAAGAGAAAGGCACTAAATTGCAAGGAAAACATCATACTTGGTTTCTGCTGCATGCAATATGGATTATAATGTCCACTTTCTGCAGTTCTATCATCAGTATTTGAAAGACCATGACAGTATTGAAAGACTGTTGTCCAAAAAAACCCCAGAGGAAGTAGTTTTGCTGAAAAAGCATTTGAAGTCAATAAAGAGTTAACCAAGCTGGTCTTTCACCACACAGTGAAGATAACTTACAATGATCCCTTTAAGGAGTTTCACTGAGGGATTGCCATGTTCCCCAAACAACAGTTACCTCAAGTTTACCATGGAGTCCTACTTTGAGCTTATGTTCACGTTCCTAAAATCCACTACCTTTACTTCTCTTCCCCCTCACCAACTTCCTAAGTATAACTTCCACCATTTCATGGTCACTTTAATCCAAAGCATATTATATATACACTTAAAACTGGGTGAGACAAGGACTCAGAAGACCAGCAGTCAAATCAGAACAAATCCAGAAAACCAAGGCTACAAATCCTGTCTGAACAAGATTTGTCAACAGAAAAAGAGAGAAGCACGCTCAAGGTAACCTCAGATACATAGCTGCCTAATATTAATGGACAGATTTTCCTGGCTTATTTGCCTGCGCCAGACTCCCACCAAAACAGAACTGCGCCCTTCTTCCCCTCTAATCGCCATCTAGTTTCCACAGGCAATCCTTTTGCAGTTTCCACTCTGAACTTGAGAGGGTACACTACCTACATAGAGGAAGGCTTCCTCCTTTCCTCCTGCTTGTCAATTGTGCTTTCCTCTCCATTAATCTTCTCAACATGCGAATTATTCCACCAAATCAGTGTTATACTAACCAGGTTATAGCTTTGATCTTGTATTATGACTACTTTTTTTATTCTCTATATACCTTACATAAAAAACATCCAGTAGTTTGATCTACTAATTTCTTCCATTTTATCCCTCCTATGAGCTTAGTATGAATAATTTCCTTTCTCCCAGTTTTTAGGCCTTTAGGTAGCTTTGTTCATCTATGGTCTTTTATCATCAATCCAAATTTAAAGTTCTCATCCCTAAGTTAGCAAGATTTTATGTGAAGATTTTTTTTTCCCTTCCTTCTGAGATTGTCCAGCAGAGATTCTGGAACATCATTCCATGTTCAAAGAAGCAAAAGTTCAGTTGCCAAACCCTCTGAAAAGCCACTCATTCAGTTCTTCCTCCTAAGCCTATTACTCCTTCATTACTGTTCCCAAAGGCTTACAATCACTTCTAGTCTGCTAGGAGTCATTTTGGGCAGTAACATCAGTGTCCACACACATGAGCAGCAGGGCATGGCAGGAGCTTCAGAGCAATTCCATAACATTTCTAATTCAGGCTCCCTGCAGGCAAATGCCTGGGAGCACCTGGGAGGTAACTTAGCAGATGCATCCTGTCATATTCATTAGAAAAGAATCAATAACAGTTACTAGTACTACTAAATGACACTAACTACTGCTAGAAGTCATTAAGTACAACTCCTTGGTATGGTGCTTGTAAATCTCATGATCTTTGAAAAGCATGATAGTGTGATGTTCCAGCATCAGAGATCCTCAATTAATTCCAGGATAGCATACTGGGATGCAGGTAAGTGCCAGAACAAAGGTGGGAGGAACACTGTCCTCCTCCTGAGGAGATAAAGATCTAAATCTCTCCCTGTAGCACCTGTTGCAGCTGCTGCACAGACCTCCACAAGTACCTAGTGTCAATGCTTCTGGAAATGTTCTACATGCACCGTACACACATGTCAATGCGTGCATTGACAAAGTCCTCATGCCTCAGTCAGCTTTTAGCCTTGCCACTCCTCCTTCAACATCAGGAATTGGAAGTTATTCCTAAAGCATTTCATTAGCATGGATCTCACACCACTTGTTCTGAATTGTGGTATAGATATCCAGGGGTAGGAACCCTAACTGGGTATGGCACTCAAAATTGCAATATCCTGACCAGTTTTCTTTGGTCTATGTCAGCATTGTCATTTCCTGAAACTACTCAATGAAATTACAGTTTGCTGTTCCTGTTTGACAGCCCTCGCTCACCACTGGCTTTTGAAACCCTGCTTTCTCTATGCCAGCTTTATTCTTTAATACAGTGTAGTAAGGATAAGATATGTGCTCAAAAAACAGATCCATGTAATCTTTTTTTGCCCCCTTTTCTTTCTCACAATATAAAATGAGAGAAGAGGGTTGACAATAAAAAGCATGGAAAACCAGGATTAAAAATGTAAAAGTGCATACTGATGTACAGGATGCAATAACGAATACAGTGCAGAAAACAACTAGAAAGGGAGAATGAACCATCCCACTGAATGAATAGATAGAGAGAACAAGGAATGCTATAATCAACAGGGAGAAGCACTGTTTTTCTTTGGCTAGGTTGTCTTAATCTGTTCTAACCACAGAAAAGTGTATCGGAGAACAGTGAATAAGCAGAGAGAATCCATTTACTTAAAAAGGTTAAACTTGGTGGTACCTAGATTAAAAAAAGTTGTTACTATGTTGGGTTTCTAAACCAAAAAAGTTGTGGCAATGTTTGGAAGCCTTAGAGTTGTCTCTGAAAGTCCCAAGTTTAATTTAGCAACGTACTCTGATATTTTCTACACTCTTAAAAAAGTTTTATATAAAACACATAAATATACATAGCTACATATAGAACTAATGTAAGAGAAAGTAGGTACCTGAGGTACTTCCTCAGGCAACTCATCTTCACCAACTTAATGTCCCTCACATCTAAGAAAAGAATGAGGAGGAGTGAAAGACAGGTTCAATTTCCAAACCTCTAACCCCGAATAATTTAATTTTATCTTTTCTTTCGACATGCTTTTTCCTTTAGCCTGAATATCTGAACCGTACGAATCTCTGCTACTAATCTTTACCTGTTTCTTTTTTTACTGAGGACTTTATTCTGAGGAATTTTCTGAAGTCAATACAGTCTATCCATGCAAGATTAACTCCAAAATCAGGGTCTTGGCATATAGGATGCAAACTTTGTGTTTAATAGGCAACTTATTGGATGTGTCTTATATTTTACAAAGAAAATAAATTTTATATATTTTTATATGTATACACTCAAATATATACACAAAAGTAAAAATATAAAGTATTAAACTTTTAGATTTGAAAATGCCTTTTCACAATTTTCTGTAAAAAAATATTTGCTAAAGCCTGAGATACGATTATAATGGTAAATCAAAGTACTTGAACTTTTGCCCCAGTACTGTAAAGCTTTAGCACACAGATCCTCAGTAACTTTACATAAGCTAGGAAGCTTATAGGGATAAGGAATGGGCCTTTTCTTTCCAACCTCTTTTTTAGGTTCCTTTAGTAGTGAAACTTGCCATTAGGTATTAGTAGAATGATTTTTTCCATTCACTATTAAAAACATAGTGGCTGGAAGCAATATGCTTGACGTATGGTTTTGCAGAGGGGTGCCATATAAAATGTTAAGGTAAATCCTGCAAAGCTATCTTATGATCCTCCTTCAAGTCTCCCCTAAGGATTTTCATTTGCCACATGCCTACAGGAAGTTTGACAACATGACCCCAGCTGGTGCCTCATCATGGAAAGATGTTTTTCAAGTCAACCATCAGGGCAGTTCCCAACATCAGTACAGACTGGGCACTGAATGGATTGAGGGCAGCCCTGCAGAGAAGGACCTGGGAATCCTGGTGGACAAAAAATTGGACATGAGCCAGCAATGTGAGCTTGCAGTCCAGAAATCCAGTCGTATCCTGGGCTGCATCAAAAGAAGCGTGGGCAGCAGGTCGAGGGAGGCAATTCTCCCCCTCTACTGTGCTCTCGTCAGAACCCCCCAGAGCACTGCATCCAGCTCTGGGGTCCCCAGTACAAGAAAGACATGGATCTGGTAGAGCAGGTCCAGAGGAGGCCATGGAAATGGTCAGAGGGCTGGAACACCTCTCCTGTGAAGAAAGGCTGAGAGAGTTGGGCTTGTTCAGCCTGGAAAAGAGAAGGCTCCAGGGAGACCTTATTGCGGCCTTTCAATATATAAAGGGGAATCATAAGAAAAACAGAGAAAGACTTTTTACCAGGGCCTGCAGTGACAGGACAAGGGGCAACAGCTTTAAACTGAAAGAGGGCAGATTTAGATTGGATATAAGGAAGAAATTTTTTACAACGAGGGTGGTGAGACACTGGAACAGGTTGCCCAGAGAAACTGTGGATGCCCCGTCCCTGGAAGTGTTCAAGACCAGGCTGGATGGGGCTTTGAGCAACCTGGTCTAGTGGAAGGTGTCCCTGCCCGTGGCAGGGGGGTTGGAACTGGATGATCTTTGAAGGTCCCTTCCAATCCAAACCATTCTATGATCAGAATGCTATAGCAGCTTCCATATGCAGCTATTAATTGCACAGAGTATTTCATAAGTAGTTTTATTCTAGATTGTGATAAAACAATTAAATTTGAACATGACAGCATACATACCTACATCACTAATCCTATGAGTTGTAAAGAATGTTCCATGGTCTGGTTCACTCATTTTTATTTTTTATGTATTTTTTTTAATATCTGTTGAGAAACAAACAGATGTTTTGAGAATAGCAACATTGTGGATGCAAGCTAAAAACAGATTTAAAAAATATGTATTGTTTTCTGAGGAGAGAGGACGCACCTCACTAAAAATGTAATTAGACAGAAATTCCACAAGTTCATGTTTCATTTTAAGAGAGATTTCATGTGCCTCATATCAGTTAGCAGCTAAGAAAAATAAAACAAAGTATTATTTCCTTGATGAATCTGTAATGCTGTCACATAGATCACCTATTCTTTCTTTTGTGCTTTTCAAAATATAACAATCCTATTGACCCAAATGTAAGGTAAGTTTTTGAGGTGTTCTTTGCTTTTTAGAAATTAAGCCTGAAAAGATCACTCTTTTCTTATGTTTAGAGACTGTGGTTTACATATAGATCCCTATACACCCCCTTTAAGAGTCTCCATTTCAACACTTGTCAACCCAAGTCAGCTGTTTCAGCAACAGTGACTTAGTTCCTGATGAGCAACTATGACAGGCAGCACGTATCAAGTATTCACATCATCTTGGGATAAACTTGACATGTAAGACGCAATAAGATATACAATATAGTAAAAAACTTTTATGTCTTAAAAACCTTACTTGCACCTTAATTAAGCACACATGGGCATCATCACAAGGGTTGCATACAAAGAAAAGCAAGGTGTTTCAGTTGAACTGAATCAATAGCTGAATAATGCCAGAAGGGGAAGGTCATGTTCAACCAGCCTCCCCACAAACCCTTTCCCTCAAACCCAGCTCTACCTTACCAAAATTTCCTACACACAAAATTCCATCCACTTTGTCACACCTTTGACATTTGTCTGGTCCCACAGTAAGTTTGCAGACAACACCAAGTTGGGTGGGAGTGTTGATCTGCTTGAGGGTAGGAAGGCTGTACGAAGGGATCTGGGCAGGCTGGATCGATGGGCTGCGGCCAGTTGTATGAGGTTCAACAAGGCCAAGTGTCAGGTCCTGCACTTGCGTCACAACAACCCTATGCAACGCTACAGGCTTGGGGAAGAGCGTCCGGAAAGCTGCCCAGAGGAAAAGGACCTAGGGGCGTTGGTCGACAGCTGGCTGAATATGAGCCAGCAGTGTGTCCAGGTGGCCAAGAAGGCCAATAGCTTCCTGGCTTGTATCAGAAATAGCATGGCCAGCAGGAGTAGGGCAGTGATCGTGCCCCTGTACTCGGCACTGGTGAGGCCGCACCTCGAATGCTGTGTTCAGTTTTGGGCCCCTCACTCCAAGAGAGACACTAAGGGGCTGGAGTGTGTCCAGAGAAGGGCAACGAAGCTGGGGAAGGGTCTAGAGCACAAGTCTGATGGGGAGCAGCTGAGGGACCTGGGGTTGTTCAGCCTGGAGAAAAGGAGGCTGAGGGGAGACCTCATCGCTCTCTACAACTGCCTGACAGGAGGTTGTAGAGAGGTGGGGTCGGTCTCTTCTCCCAGGTAACAAGCCATAGGACAAGAGGAAATGGCCTCAAGTTGCGCCAGGGGAGGTTCAGAGTAGAGATTAGGAAAAGTGTCTTCACCGAAAGGGTTGTCAAGCATTGGAAGGGGCTGCCCAGGGAAGTGGTGGAGTCACCGTCCCTGGAGGTATTTAAAAGCCGTGTAGATGTGGTGCTTAGGGACATGGTTTAGTGGTGGGCTTGACAGTGCTAGGTTAACGGTTGGACTTGATGACCTTAGAGATCTTTTCCAACCTGGGCGATTCTACGATTGTAAGTACCAACACAGTAAACAGTAGACCAGCAAAATCTGTTAATTTGTGTACTGTGGAGTTCTTTTTATGCTGTTCTAGTGAGTTGAATCAGTTTATCCATACAAATTCCAAGGATGGCACAATGCAACAAGGAGGGAAGGGAAGGAAGAGCAGCAAAAGCAATGGAAGGGGAACTACTCTGACAGAGAGCTATTAATTTCAGTCAAATAAAAATGTGAAACTGCAACCAAAGATACTTAGCACTGTACTTTCCTGTGAGATATATTTCTTCATGACAACACTCTGCATTGCAGAATCAAAAACAGCCAAAGTGTAAAAATCTGACCTAGATGGACAACAGTTTCATGAACAAGCTTCCATTATTACTGCAAACAAATGGTAAGTGCAGTTGAAATTACAGCCACAACAGTACACATACATACACACACACACTACTGTTCCTGTGACTCAAAGTCAATTTGATATTAATTCTGTACACGTTAACTATGCAAGTTACAAGGCAAATAACATTCATGACCACCAGGCTTTGTACACTGAATATTCCATGACCAAACCAAGTAGAAAATCGTGAACACTCATTGATAAAGTGTGACATTTCTCAAGGCTTCTTCATGCGTATTCTTCAGTGTTATTTAGCAATGCTATGAAACTGTCCCTTGCATTAAACCAAAAATATCAAAGTCTAAACGTCATCTGTCTTCACCCAAGAGTGACCATTCATTAACAAAAGGGACCTTTCCAAATTTGTTCTGAAAGTAATTTACAGTATCAATTGGTCAGAAGCTACATTGAACATCATCTGATCACAAAGACTTAAATTAAAGATACACGAGAGTAAGAAAATATGACAATACATGAGGGAGTTCGGTCCTCTTTTGAAAGATTAATGTGTATTTTACAATCTAATAGTCACCTGTAAATAAATTTACAGTTCTATCCCAAAGTCTACACACTCCTCAAAAGTCAAGGGAAAAGAGAAAGGAAGAAAAAGGTTAGCACACTCAGCGTTGATTCCATTTTTCTCCACTTAAAGCAATTACTTGCTTTCAACTTGTAACCGTATAACACTGCCAGATTCATCCAGACAAATGAGGTAATTCTCCATATCAGAAGCAACTTTGGCCTGTTTGTCATGGTAATGTTTTATCTATACATCAATTTAGCTACATATAATTTTCTAACTGCCTATATACTTAGATTGGAATAGATTTTTTTTTTTTTAATCAAATTAATTATATATGTAAGTCCTTAAGGAAGGGATTTACATAACACAGTAAAGTATGGGATTTACCTTACTTATTTCTTCAAGATGCACACAGACAGTTTAAATGTTGCTTCTTTTCCCCCTAAAGACATGTATTTTTCTGCTTCTTCTTAGAAACGTCAACGATGCACGGGCTTGCCTTTATTTCTTGGAGGAATCACTAGAAATATAACTGGAACAAGAATTACTCAATCACCAACACACAAATCTTTAAGCTATAGGCTGATCAATTTAAAAATGGCATTTAAAGAAAATTATTTTTATTCAGGTTGTTTACAAGTCTGTAAATTAGGTTTAGTTTAGTATCCCTCATGTCATAATTCCCTTAAATTTCCGGCCTCCAAAATCTTCTTCCTGGGAGGAGGGGGGAGTAGACACATCACGAAATTCTGTAATTAAGAAAGGGGCCAGAGGGGGAATCTTAAAACAAAGAGTGAAACCCTGCAAAACTGGCATAATTTCCCATGGAATTCTATAATATTCAGCACTTTCTGGAAACTCTGGCACAATTATGTGACACAATCTTCCACTGAATTTATAGTCATGAAGGTTGAACAGGAAAACTCAAAACACTAATAATAAAAGCTCAAAAAGTAGAAAAAAAAAGTAAGAAAATTCAAAACATTTGTTTAGTACTACTTTTGAATTACTTCTTCTTAAGGCTTTCAATGTGAATCACAAAGAAACAAAACCAGGTATTTTTTTCTTTGCTGAATTTTACTCTTCCCTTGAAGAGTAAATCAACTACATACCTGAATTTAGAGCAAAGGGAAAGCATCACAATATACTGAAATTCTTTATTTCAAAGCTTTTTTTGATTGACCAGTCTAAAACGGACTTTCATAGATCTCTTTCTTAGAAAGATCATAAGTTATCAGAATTCCTAGCCTCATTCAGGAAGACATGAATATTCAGCTGTGGCTTGGTATTTCTATAACTCTACCGGTATTTTTACCAACCTAAAAATGAAAAATAACTGCACCAAGTCTCTTCTTATACCATCAGATATAACCTATATTTACATAGGGCCAAGAAAATAAGGGGGAAGAACCAACACAAGGATTCTGAACAAGTGAGACCATTCTCCAGTGGAGCCACTCGAGCTCTACAGATCAGCAGCATGATTTTTAAACAGCAGCAAGTTCTCTTGAGGGTTTTTGTGTACTACGGTTAATATTTACACAGCAATGTTGATTTTCCTTAGCAGAGATATCAGCAAGGCTACCACATTCTGAGATTCTGCAAACAGAAATAAATATATCTGTATTAGACTTGAAGCGGATTGTCTGCACATGCTCTGTGGAACCATTTAGACTTTTTAGATTTGTGGCAGCCCAATGACAGCAGCAGCTTTGGCCAAGTTGCCAGAATTCCTCAAATTAAAAGCAGGAAAATATATCTACAAAGGAAAACACAACATGGGATAGACCTAACTACAGAGTGAGACATCAAAGTTCCTTGCAAAGTCAAAATGAGAGATGTGCAACAATGAAAACTGGCTTTGCTTTGCCTGTAGCACTTGCAATTCTTGGCACCCAATTTCCCCATGCTTAAGTTAGAGAGGGATTCAGTGGTATATTTGAGTACAGTGGTACAAAATAAACAGTTTACCTCAAAAGATTCTCTGACTCTGCTCTTTCACAAGGTTAATCCTTAGAAAGGGCATTTAAGCCTCCATCATCAGTTGTACAGTCTGTATTCATTCATGCCAGTATTACAGTAGAGATACTTTCTTTTGATATGGGCAAACTGCTATCAGGCAGTATTCTTAGAGCATAGGGTTTGCATCAGTAGCCTGAGGAAATCCCTGCTCATCTCAGTCTCCCCGGGCTGAGTGGAAGAACTGTGATTCAGCAATTTCAAAGAGCATAAAATCTACTTCCATTTTCCATTCTTACAAGCATAATCCATGGAAAAATCATACGTAGCAGAATTTTCTTCTGCTTCCTCTTGCATTTCCACTCTAGTTCATGGAAAGTAATGCAAATATTTCAGGGGATATTTTAGTTTTTAACAAGAGCCACTGGATTTTGCATCTCTACATATGGCAGTGCCTTTAAGCACCTTCATCCTTTTGCTCTTGAAGAGACCATTGGAATTTTTGCATTTTATAACCTTAAAAGAGTAATTTCCACTATGTCAATGCTCTCATTAAATTCTGAGATCTCTTAGTATTTCTCCTAGTTGTGGACTCTGTATTAAAAGGGGAAAGGAAATCAATTAAGGGTGAGGCTTGGTATATTTACATCATAATGACACTTTTACAAAGATGAAATTATTTGTAGGTTTAAAGACAACAAATTTAATTTATAGTGGTGGGTTAATTCTGGGGGTGCTTGCTCAACCTCTACCCTGCAAGCCCCGTCAGCTTCATTTGAAATTTTGCACTGAATGAACACTACAGCTTACAACCCAGACTTTACATTTCATGATGAAAATTATTAATATTTAAAGGTTTGCAGCAGCTTGAATGGAGCTAATGAGTTACAGCTAATGATTTTTTCCATATACCTATGTGTTTGTGAAGCTAAAATACTTAGAGAGTAGAAATATCAATTTCAGTAAGAGTTCACTGCCTTCAAAATCTTTTCACCTTCACAGATTACAACAGAATAACTTTAATTCACATTACTTCTTTTCTAGAGGAAGATGATTCAGTAAGCAGTACTCCTTAGAACAAGAGTAACTTCACTGTTCTTGCTCTGGTACCTATAGCATATTTTCATTGGGAACAGGTTTGTTTGTGGGCTTTTTTGGCAATTAGTTTATTAACATCCATACAATGCAGCTTGAACCAAACATACTATCCAGGAACCTGGTCAATCCATTTAATATTTGTGACCAGAAAGATTAAGAAAAGATTCAAGAAGGTTGACATCTTAGCATTTAAACTTTTAAAATATTCTTTAGACTACAGCCACAAGGAAATTTGGGTACCATTCACAAAAGAGAAAAGGACCTTCCCTTCCTTTAAACATTGTATCCCAGCGGTTAGGGATAAGGAGGCATGAAGGAGGAAAACTTTCATTTCCAGTGCCCTTTCTGAAGAGTCTCCTAAGCATTGGAACCACAAGGATTCCCACATATTGGATGGTTGTCTTATCCATACATATTAAGGGATAATCTACTCTGAAGGTTTTTGAATAGTGCCTACACCTCACATCCAAACATCCTAAACCAAAATGAGATATGTCATTTGAGTGTTTAATTCAAAACACTTTATCCAATAACTCAAAATTTAAAAAAAAAAAAAAAAGTCCATCTGGGTTCCCTTTCTTGGCTCTGCCCCAGCATGGTCAGACTGTAAACCAGAAAAACTCCAGAAGCCCCCTGGGACAACAGCATTAGGAGGCACTGACTTTGTCCATAGTGCCCCACAAGGCTTTGATCCAAAGCAGCTAGGGCATGCCATGCTTTGTTTGCTGATCCTAAGCAGTGATTACAAAGCTGTTCATGCTTTGTCTCATATGACATTGCTTCCTTCCAGGAAAACACCTGGATGATTGTCTGCCCTAACACTGCTGGCGTACGTGGAGCTAGCCAGGCCAGGATGACTGCGTTCCCACATCACTGGTGGATACAAGCTCAAGTCCAAGCTAACAGGCAGCACAAGCTAAGGCCTTCCTCCTATTCACTCTGCAAGGTGCTCCAAAGCCTATGGGTGAGTACAAGTTTGTCTCTAAATACCTTAGATGCAATGAAGTTTAAGCTCAGATTTGTTCTCAAGAACAAGCAAGGACAGGCTGAAAGAGCGGTTCAAGTACCTGAGAGCACTGACTAGACACGGAGCTACCTCCTGTCACCACGTGAGTGCAAGGACTGGTCAGGAGTTGTAACTAACAGCAAAATCAGATTAACTTCTCACAAATGGAGACATGCTTCCCTCTCCAGCCATACTATCACAAACAGGATGGCATTTTTACTAAAGATACTACCACCATGCAGTCCAAGCCTGGAGACCTAAGCAGCAGGGAAGGGCAAAGGAGCATTTTAGCCGGAGAACTAAGAACTAGACAACTCAGCAGATTTGGAGGAAAGCTCTAAAAGAAGAAAAAAAAAGCTGCATTAGGGAGCTCTGCCAATTAGTACCACATGCTGTACAATTGCATAGGAGGATGCAAACTATCTTTTGTAAGTATCAGCAATCCGTATCCAAGTTTGACAGAATGAGCAGTGTCTTGAAAAGTCATACTTTTCATCCTCAGTGTGATTTCCAAGCTGACTTCTGGTTATTCTCCTGCCTTCCCCATCAGCTTACAGTACCTGTTCCGGCTCTGTTGTACATGGTCAAAGCACAACAGCATAGGATTTAAAAATAAATTAAAAGAAAACAGGTCAGGAACCCCAGCTGGAAATAAAGAGGAAGGGGATACCACCTGACAATTTCATTACTGCATCAAACCTTTAGTAGGGTTAAGATTTTATTAGGTCAGATAAAACAAATCAGGCTGAAGAGACATTTCAAAATTATGAGTAATGTAAAAGCTGGACAAAACATCTGTCATTAGAAAAATAACTGCACAAGGAGCTAGCAACCTAGTCTCTCACAAGCTTAAAAGAAATTCTATTCTTCTGCTATAGACAGTCAGCCTTCCTCCTGTCTGCTTTTTTGGGTTTCTGACCATCCTAGCACTACTTCTATTGATATACTTGGGAAGAGAGTACTACACGGTGACTCTTGTCTAACCCTATATGAAGGCAAAAATAACTTATTGATGAAAAATTGGGAGTACTTGAAAGCTTTAAGAAGACTGGATCCATCGCACCCACTTCTCTCTATAAAAACCTCTTATTACTGTTCCCTGCCCAGCTGCCGCGTTAGCGTAATTTTCCTGTATTACACATTTTGGGAACCATCATCCTAATCTGAGTCCATCTGGCCAGCTTTAAATGACAAGCTTCTTCCAACACAAGAAACGCTGTCCTTTTTGAAAAATAACTATGGATACTAGTAAGATTAGCAGCAGCATAGCTACCCCTCCAGTTTGTTTATTTATCTCTTTGGCAAATTGTTGATCTCTCTTCTTTCTACTGACACATTTCTGATATAATGTCAGCATTTTAACAAAACTTCACATATTCACCTAGCTTCCACTCCTTTGAAAAGAAAGCAGGAGAGTACATCTGTGGGAACAGAACTGATGCAAAAACCAACTTACTGGCCATTTTCTGTAATTTTAGGGCTAGTGTATTTGATTAAATAAGTGCTTATTCCCTTCCAGCCTACCCATTTCTCTCTTCTGCAGTGATGTCATACATTTGTATTTGATCTCAGCCTTTTAACAGACATTATTTTCTGTTATCACAAATTCAACATTATGACTTCACTAAAACACTGAAAAGGAATGTTAAGATGGTTTTGGAAAGGGCAAGATCTGTATAAACCTGTATTTTCTCTTCAGTAACTAGAAAATGTACCAATCAAAATTATAAAAGCACTGCAAGTTAAATTTATTTCTGCTTTAATGCTGATAAATCTAAAAACCTCTTCAATACTATAAAAGTTCACCTAAGCCTGAATTCAGATACCCTGCTTCAAGGCTTTGTTCAAACTTCAATACAGCCTCTAGATTGGAAGTCTTGATGCATCTTAGAAAGAAAAAGTACAAAAGACAAAACAGACATCAAACAGAAGCCTTTAGTACATAGAAAACTGTTCCCCAAGGATGCTAAATCAGCTATGTCTACGACCAGCCATGACTGAACCTTTTAGTAGCAGTAAAAAGCACAAGGTTTACCAGTCCTCTGTTTCTCCTCCTGTTGGTAGTTTTGTATTTCACTACAATTCAGAACTATTTTAGGTAATAACAAATATGACCTCTTAAAAGATTATGCCTCAAATTAAACTAAACACTTCAGTGCATTCTTAATGTAAACACTTGCCTGTGCCTGAAGTATATGACTTAAGTATACTCTTAAATACGGGAATAGCAAATATTAAGCCAAGATCCTACTTCCTTTCATTTAAATCGAAATGAAACTCTGCAAGTGTGTTAGCATTTCTGGAGCAAGCAAAGCCTGCAGTCTGCCAATCACACCCTGTCACATGTTGCTACTGGTGATGATTCATGCCCAGTTAAGGTCCTAATTCCACAAGCATGAGTACTCCCAATGAGTTTAACCATTAACTTTAAAGGAGCCTAGAGTTCACTGCCTCAATTCAACAGATCATTTGCATACATAAATCTTTGCAGATTCGGGTCATGAGTGTCATTTTTTCCTCTCAGCTAAACTGCTACTAATCAACAGAAGGGCAAAATTACTGGGTGGGGAGGCACAGTGTTTAATGATCTGGACATGCTATTTAAAACAAATTTTTTTGTGCATGTTTTAAATCAGTCAAATTATTAAATGTAAAATCAATAATATGAAGCCATACCAGCTCTTCACAAAATACAATTTAACAGCATAATCAATGACAGTTTAATAGCTACTCATATTTTGTGCAAATGAAGGTTGCTTAATTTCGCAACAGCAGGTGTTACAATCCTGTCAGTGGTTCAAGTAGATTTCTAGCAGGCATACACAATTAAAAACCAGAAATGAACCACTGACTTCACTGAAAACTTTGAATACAACATCAATGGGAACTTTGATTATACAGATGTTTCCTAAGACATCCAAACTCAGGAAAAAAACCCTAAACATAGAAGTCCCTTATTTTCAGTGCTCTCTTTTGAATAACTAGATATTTCTTAAATATTTTGTGGAAGGCTTTTTCCTAGATTTTAAAGTTTAAAGGAAATGTTAATTGCTTAGCTACTGCATGTTTCCATTCAAAAAAGAGGAATATTAAGATGCAGTTATTGGAACCCTCCGATCCTAATTATTGTTAGGGAAAAGAGGCAGAGAATCACTCCCATTGTATGACATGGAGTAAAAACAACAAACAAATAACCAGCTTTATCCTTTAATCAGATCCATTCTCTTCTTCTAGTTGAACTAACTATCTGAAAATGGCACCTATCCAGAACGTTTTAATCTTGCAGCAGTCAATCCTTTCCCCAGGAAGGAAATACACAGTTTAATACTTTTATAAATCACTGTCAAAACAGTTGCTAGAGAAGTCCCATAGTCCGATTATCATTTAAATTTGCACTTCCTAGAGAAAGAATTATGGATCTGTTTGAAGTAAAGTCAAGTATCAGAAATTGTACATTCCTAAAAGAGACATAGTCCTTTTTGTCTATGATAATCTCATTACTTCCTCATTAAGTAAAACTTAATCCGAAGTAGGAAGATCAATTTGAGTAACACTTAAAACAATCAGCTTCACGGAATACTCTGTCACACTGCAAGGGATGGGACGGGACGGGACGGAATAGCTCATCTGCTTTCTGAGTATCTGTACATTACAAAAGAACTACTATTCCCCCTCTATTCTTTGAGTATTCTAAGTAGAAAATCCAAGATAAAATAAACTTTAAAAACACTTCATATAGAAAAAAAATTGCAACAAGCAAATAAAAGGAAGGAAGTAAATTTTTTTAAAGTTGACAAGTTGACATAAAAAGGGTAGGAAATTAAGTCACCCATGTCCACCATGCAACCTTGAATCAAGTGAGTCAGCTGGCATTTTGTTATGTTGTGTTGTTTTGAACAAAATACACACAATTCATTTTCACTGAGCAAATGCACCCACTTCCAAGTTAGCCAGCTGCAGACAGCACACCTGGCAATTTCAAAGTTCAACTGAAAGGGAAGATGAAATGAGAAAATGCTCTCATGCTTTCAGTAGTTAATTACCATAGAATGGTTTGGGTTGGAAGGGACCTTCAAAGATCATCCAGTTCCAACCCCCCTGCCATGGGCCGGGACACCTTCCACCAGACCAGGTTGCTCAAAGCCCTATCCAGCCTGGTCTTGAACACTTCCAGGGATGAGGCATTCACAACTCCTCTGGGCAATTCCTGGCACATGGGTGGGCAATCCTGGACAAAATCCTGCTTTGCTGAGCTAAAGGCAAAAATCCTGAAGCATCATTTACAGACTTTTGGATTTGAACACAAGAAACTTGCAGAGTTTTATTATATACTTTTTAAATGTTCCATCTAGCTTTGTATTTATTACCTCGATGTATAACAAAAAGTAAGTTACAAATTAAACAATATGCTTCAACATACTCATTTGAAGATTTATTACAAGATGTGAGTCCGAGTTATCCATTATAGGACCCTACAATTTTCTCCATTACTTAAGAAATAACAAATGTATAGTTAAATCAACCCTTAGCTGTCTGACTCAAAGCATATCTGCTTACTCGCTAGCCTATGTGGAAAGCAGGATATTTGTAATGGTGCATCGAGCAACTTACCACTCTGCTGCTCTGGCACCCAACAGATAAAATTCTTAAGTCTACATTACTTGTTTAGCACAACAGAAGTAAAGATGTTGTAATAGAAAACTGCCATAGAATCAATTTCCCTGCATTACAACAAAGTATCTGGGCTTTGCCTTGACTCTTTTTTTGTTGTGCCTTTTTTCTATTAATGGAAAACAAAACCAAAGCAGTAGCTTGAGACTCTAGAAAGAGATTGATATTAGTGGAACAAAATATTGCAATTTCATTATCTCTTAAGGCCCACCAGTTTTGGAACCAAGCATTTCAGCCACCCATATAAAAACAATATTTTCTTTTTTCTTTTTTTAAACCAATAAAAGATCTCATTCACGTGAACAAGGAGACTAGACCTAACAGGCAGAAAAGTACTGAGAGAAGTAATTTTCTTGTTTAGGATTTCTTTGCTTAACAGCACCAATGAAATGGTCCAAAATTTGACCTGCCTTCTAACTGCTAAAATGAATCAAATAAATTATTCTTGCTTGTATATAACTAGAACATTTAACTTCATGGTAAAAAAACCAACAAACCTATCACCTTGGTAACTTAAGAAAATGCATTCTTTCTCTAACAAGTGGCACCCAGAGCTGTGCAATGCACAGCACTTCAAATTGAACCTATATGGAAATTAAAAACTGCAGTATTTTCACCATTTAAAATATATTTCAGAACAAAGTCATATTATCCATGCAGATCATTCCAAATTGTGGAAGGAAAAAAATATCTGCCTGTTTATTTCCATATAAAAGTTTTGGTGCCATTCTTCCTCCCGTGCACTTAGACTTTCTCCTGAGGATGCTGTTCTGCAAGATTAATGGCCATTCTAGTCTGGATCCAACACAGCACATAGCTGCATGTGTAAGCTTAAACACACCAAATTATTTTGTAGAGTCTGGGTCAGTATTAAATGTTCTTGATACTATACAAATATACAAGAGGAAGTAAGTGATTGTATTTCTAAGAGAACTAGCATACATTAAAAAAAAAAAAAAAATCACCAAAAACTGTGTAAATAACCAGAAAGGAAGGTTTCACAGGACTAATACCATCAGCTAACATGTAACTTTCTGATGATAACCTAAAAGCTGTAAGGTTTTACAAAAGAAGCATCTTTTCATTACAGTTTTCCTAGAAGAAAAGGAGGGTTTCATCAGGAAAGAAAATGTGTTGCTAGAGGTGCAAGAACAGCAAGGAGGAAAGGACTGGGGTGAGAGTAGAAAATACTTCAGAACAGATATTCAGGAGACTAAAAGGAACTGAATGACAAGAGAAACTAAGGAGGTTACAGAGCTCACAGCCTGGGGACAGACCAGCCAGCAAGGTAAACCAATGCAAGCAGAAGGGCTGGTTCTCAGGTGGCTCACTTGGGAACGTGATACTGAAGTGCTCTCAATTAATGATGGCCTCCTGCCACCAGATGACCACCCTGATGGGGCAAGGACTGACCATATGTTTCTGCAAAGAGGCATCTTTCCAGAGGAGATATAAACATCTCTTTACCCTTCAATGGACAGTGCTTGATTGCTTGTAATCTTGCTGAACCAAACAGGCACTGGTCTCCTCATACAGAGGATCCTAGCTGCAACAGGCGTCAATGAAGTTGTAACGCCATAGGCAATCTGGTCTTACACAAAATAAGCACAGGCCTCCTTTTTTCTGGTAACAAGTTATGCCTATGCAGTAGGCAAGGATTCAATTGCAATGACTTCTTTCAAGAGGTAGGATATGCACTGTACCACAGAAATTTCAAAGATGGATTCCATGTATAATAATGCAGGGCCAATGTAATTTTACAGGCAGGGATAGTTAAGGAGATAGACCTTAAAGGAGCTGTAGGAGAACAGTGTGTCCTATAAGAGGCATCACATCTACTAAACCATCAGCTACTAAAATAATCAATACTAAGTAGTAGCAGAAGTTCAGTGGAAGAGCTGAAGAAGCTCAGAGTATGCAGAAGTCATCAAGTCACTCTAAAACCAATAAATTACCTACTGAAGACTGGGCTTAAAAATTCTGTACAAAGTATCTGGATTGCTGCTGTTAAATCACGGCCCCATTGCTCTTCAGATTAACCAACTGATGTGATTTTGTTTCCAGTGCTGCAAAATGAACAATTAGAAATATACAGTTTTCAGAGTCATGATAGTTTTCTTTTCTTTAACTAGCTAAAGTCCAAATTTTCTCAAAGCAGGAAGGGAAACACAAGTCCAATTCTTTGTTTCATAGAATGAAACAGGTGATTTTAAGTTGTCCTCACCTTTTGCACATGCTCCTGTCTTTGTTCTTGCCTTCTGTGTAGTATTTTAAATTAAAGCATTTCCACCCACCCCATTTTCATGCTAGCTTTGTTACTGATGTTTTTTTCTTTAAAAAAAAACAAACCTGTATGGAAAGGTTCACTGACCCACTGCTAGAGGCCTCTTCCCCACAGCTCTGCTGACAGACCGGTTTGTGTAAGCATTTCTTAACGAACTTCAGGCAGAAGTTAGCTGGCCTAGTTTATACTGTATGGGGGTACAGCTTGCTTTATCAGTGCTTCAAGAACATATTACTCTGTTTGAGTAAGTCCAATTTCTCCTTAAGCCAAGATACTTTTTCCTGTTATACCCTATGAGAAGCTATGGCTTTCTCAGTTGCAGTGATTTGCACATTTATGGTTATACTTAAAAGCAATACTGCATCAGTGCTCTCAGAGTTTAACAGATTTCTTCAGAAACCAAGCTTAAGGCAAAGACACACAAACAAGGCTAATAGCCATTAGGCAGGAAAGAGGAACATGAGGAAGCAGGACCTTGTGAGTTAGTGCTGACACCAAAGACTATCACTGTACCTTAAGCGAGCCTGGTTTTTGTCTGCCAGTAGCATAGCTGGAGTCAGAGAATAACATTTGTCTGCAGCCTATGAGATAGCAAGCAAGAGGGATAGATAATTCATATGATTTAGAAGCCACTGCAGGTTATTTTGTCAGGAGCATCAGTAACATTTTGTACAGCTTTTGCCAGTTCTGCTAGGCCAAATTTGCAGAGTTATGTGCAGGGAAGCATTTGGCACACCTTCACTTTAAGTTAATGCATAATGTTGTCTGATATCCTACTACAAAAAACAAAGCATATTGTCTGAAGCCTCTCATTTACAACCCTTGGAAATGTACAGTCCATAAATAAGAATCAATCTTCTTTTTGCATATACATTTTCTTTGTTGTCTCCTTATTCATAAAGATCTCTAGATTTCAGTTTGAAATTCTGTATCCCTAGTCTGATAAGAAAGATTACAATTTGGTAAATTTCTCAACATTTTTTCCCAGGCCTCAAATAGGGCCTAGTAAGAAGATGGGTAATATTTTGTTCAGCTTGAGCATGGTAGCAGCCAGTACGAACTGCAAAGGATTTTAGCAGGCCTTCACCTGTCCTTGAGCAGATATAAGTACCTGCAGTGTCCAGAGCTGGGGTTTTTTTTGTTTGGGGTGGGAGGGGGTGGGGGTCATTGTTTTGTGCTTTGTTTTTCTTTAAAGGTTGTTAGTTTCTACAAAAATTACTTAACAGCTTAGGACCTGAAAACCCACAGAACAGAATGACTGCTAATCACCTTTTCTTTATTGGACATCCTACTCGGCTTTTCCTCACATCTCTTGCCAAATTATCCATTTGGCTGCTGCCGAGCTGCACAGTTTTGTCAGATGCAACAATATCCAAGATCAACCCTGACTTACAGGTGCACATGTGTGATGAAGCCTGGTTTCACAATTAGCAGGCTTCAGCAGCAAAGTTGACTTACGGACTTCCCTTCACTGGGCACTTCTTCCTACCCTCCCACTGCAGGACGCTACCCCCAAACAAAATACCAACTAAACCAATCATGGTGCCACACTATAAGCTGAATCAATATATTGGTACAGGATTCTTCTGTTTTGCCAAGAAAGGGTTACTTTTTTTAAACCTGAATCAGCTCAGCAACTGAGCTTATATTGTGGTCCAGCAAGCTGTTGTTCCTCAGACCTCCATTTTGCTGAAACAGGTACCCAGGGCAAAACATTTCACATTGCTGCCAAAAGAGGAGGTCCCCCATTCCCTCTGTATGTAGCTACTTGCAAATATCTTAGTGCAGGCATTAGAGGCAGGAACAGTGAGCTAGATCAGGAAATTGATCCAACTAAAAAAATAAGAGCGTATGTTGTGGGGAGGTTTCTGGGGAAACTGGATCAATTTTCTAATCTAACTCATTGCACAGTTGTACGATCATGTTTGCTGGCACAAGAAAAGCTGGAGACATATCGTGACAGGGTAGCATTGTCCCTTTCCATTGCAGCTGGGCTTGAGCCAGATTAAAGTGGCTGTGTAATCAGAAGCTTGGTGATCATGCTGAGCACTTTGCAGGATCTAGAATCAAATATTCACACCTGATGCTTCAAAGCCATGGAAGGAAAAAAAAAAAAAGATGAAAATGCAAACAACTTGGCAGTATCCAAATAGTTTTCCTCAATATTTTGTTTCCCCACAGGGAGAGAGAAATCTATACCCATGATAGAGCAGTAATTTTGAATGCCACCATCTGAAACCCAAAATTTCTGTAAAAACCCTTGCTGAAACAGCAAAGTGTCAGTCCACTACTACTTCAGAAATACACCTTCTATTAGATGCCACACCTCCCCAGTTCAACAATAAAAAAGCAGGAGAACACTTACTGCTTTTTCAATGAAATTAAATTACGGTTTCCAAATTACCCAAAGTCAATTGTACCATGATTGACTGAATTGCTATGACATCAACACAATGGCTTGCAGTAACTTTTGAAATCAAATTGTAGGTTTTAATGAGGGAAAAAATCCCACACATCTAAATAATTTCCCCTGTGAACGCTAAACAGCTGCTCATTTGTTCAGTTAGCCTGCCACGAGCATCATTCTCTTCTCCAGTTATTTTTTTTCCAAACCTTTGTAAATTCAGTACCTGTAAGAGATTACAGATAGAACAGGTAGCACTAAATAGTTTCCAGGAAAAAAAAAAAAAAAAAAAAGAGAAACAAAGGCAACACTGTTTTCGTGACTGATATTTATCTTCACAGTTGCGTATTTCCAAGGACCAAGCATTCTGTGCTGACAATTCCCATTTTCCAGCCACAGTGCCTGCGTGCCTAGATCAGAGAAAACCTAGGTAATCTTGCAAATAGAGAAATAATCACTAAAATTAAAAATAGGCATGCCAGTGTTCTGCAAGGACTGTGAACATCTGTGGCATATAAAAAAAAAAAGACTCCAGTTTGCATTAATTTCAGAATAGATTAAACGAAGCAGAAAAACATATTAATGACTTGAAATACTGAAGGAGCACAACAGCAGCAAAACAACCAGCAAATACCCGTTAACTAAAACTGCTCATCTAAAAAGCTGGAAAACAAGCACAGTCATTTTAAGAGATCAGATTTAAGGCTCATAAGAAACCAGGAGGGTTCAGAAGGAAAACATGCCATTAGATTTTTATAAGATTTGCAAACATAATGGAATCAGTTCTTTCCAAATGACACCGAGAATGAAAAAGAAAAATCATCTTACTTTCAAGTCACATCCTGAAGAAGGTGAATAAAAAGAAACAGTACTTGTTTGTTGCTGATCCTAAAATTGATGTAAGAGTTTAAACAAAGGCTACTATCAGCTAATAGAATAAGAAATCAAAAGAATCACTACACCATGCAGTTCTTTGTATTCGAAAGTTAAAATGGGGTGCCTTTCCACAACATAGTTTGTCCCTGTTGGGCTCAGTACAGTGACAAATGGGTAGGAATTGATGGCCTGTGATACACAGCAGTCAAATTAGAGAATGTATTGGCTGCTCTGGGTGCCAAAACGAATAAGAGCTATGAATGTATGACTAATACCAGATAGAATGAAATAGCTGTTTTTCACCAATAGTCATTCAATATATTTGCAAATCTGACCTCAAAATATTATTTTTAATTCTTTATACTTCTTTTGTGCCAAAACAAACTGGCTCAAGACCACTTTCTCCTTCTCGCCATTATTTCTTACCCTTTCCCATCCTGCCCCAGTGGCAAACTCTAAAATAGAGAGACCTCGCAATGCATGGCTCTGCAGGGATACAGGGCACTTGGAACAGCCTGTTCCTAATAATGTTGAGAGTTACAGCCATCCACCTGGAACCACCCAGAATCTGGAAGGCCTGGAGATGGCATTATGCCATCTTTCATGTCCTGCCAGTAGACTATGCCTTCCACAGTCACAACAATAACATTCAGAAATGGTTTAATTTACCAGAGGAGGCAAGTAAGCTTCTTCATTTTCTAAAAGCTGTTATCAGTGGAAACTAAGCCAATGTAACAATATCCAAATTACAGGTTAAAACCAGTTGAGGCTGATTTGAAGTTGATCTAACTAACCCAGTACACCTTTGGTGGAAGCAACCTTGCAACTAATGAAAGTCATTGCTTTCACAGGTTCTGTGCTTTCTCTTCCCTTTATTCTAGATCTGCTTATTCTGATTTCACATTTTATTTTCCTTTTCTCTTGCTTTCCACTCTCCTTTGACCCTTCCCCCACTTATCTTATTTCACCCTTGTCACTATTTGTTTTAGTACGTTTCTGCTATTATACCTCTGGACTCAGGTTTCCTATTTCCTAGAAGGAGGCCACCATTCTGGTTTGGTAACATTTTATATCCACTTAACATAGTATGAATCATGACATTTTCAGGGCTGTGAGGAATCAAGACCCCTATTTACATCTGCCAAGTGTTTTCCATTTGGCACATGATCATATTGTAACAGTTCCCACTGTATTGACCCATAAAAATGGCAACAAATATTACAGAGATTAAAAATTATACCAATAGCCTACATAGTTTCCAGCGTAGCAGATTACATCCCAAGTGAAGAAATAAGAGAAGGGGCTATATGAATTCTGAGTTTATAGGTGACTCTTCATGTTCAGCTACCCCCTACTTTTTACCTGCAGTTCCTTTCTGAATAGACAGTTGGGACATAGTTCTGCTTGTAGTGTCAGCATTGATTAAACCAAATCAGAGTTGTCATGTGTCCTTATGCCAAGATAAAAATATGGTGCACCCCATTGCACACTAAAGTGGAGAACTAATCTAGATGGAAAAAAAGACACCAGTAAAAATGCAGGTACCATTTTCATAGTTATTTTTCAGCAGGATTCCTACACAGTCTGCGTCAATGCAACAGGCAAAAGGGTTGAATAAGGCAACGTGTTAAGACAGCAAGAGCTGCTTCACTGAATTACACCCCATATACAAGTTTGTCTACAGGAGAATATCTGGAGCCTTCCAGGTGCACTAGACCAGTATCAGGAAGATATAAAAGGCAAAAGCATAATAGAGTAAAATGAGAATACATGCACTTCTGGGAAGATTCAAGTGGCAATTTAGTCTTGGCTTCTTTTAGCCATTTACAGTGTCATCATCACATTAGTCAATGAAGCGGTGAGTGTCCTATCGCAACTGTAACAGCAGTAGACTGGGAGAAGGGGAAATGGTATCACTCAGAAAACCCTGAGAAATATAGGGAGGTTTTGTGTTTGGGATGGTCACGTAACTCAAAAAGAAGACCAAGCATTTAATGCACACGCCCTCTCATCCAAAACCTGTTTTTAAAGTGTTTTACAGTATCTTCAGATATATTGTTTTTTCTTTCCTCCATCTATAATTCTCTATGCCATACATAGAGTTCGGCTAGTACTAGAAGTTTTAAAATAGTGAGATTTTAAAACCCTACAGAAAGTATTTTTCCTGTCTTTCACAAGTGCCTCAACTTCATATGTCAGCGGCTGAGCAGAGTTAAGGGCTGTACGTCCTGCCGGGAAACCTGCATTGCCAATGCGGCGGGTCTCCCGTTTCTGGTCCTTTACAGCCCGCCAGGAACCACCGGAGAGCCCGAACTGAAGTCAACTCCCGTTACCGCTCCTGCGGCGGCAACACCGTCCCCGACAACTTCCAAGGCCGCCTTCAACGGGGCAGGAGGCACCCCCCAACGGCAGCCCGCCGAGACAGCCACCCGCGGCGGCCAGCCTCGCCGGGAGAGCCCGGCCGGCGGCGAGGGGTCGAGCGCCCTCGGCCACCGGCAGCAGCCTTCACAGCGCGCGCGCGCACCGCCGCAGCAGCCATTTTGCAACCGGTTGCCCCGGCCACCTGCGCCCCGCCCGCTCCCGCGCCGCGCACGGACACTCACCGCGAGGACAACGGCGGAGCCTCTCGCACCAGCGGCCTCGCCCGGGCAGGCGGTCCCGCCCAGAGGGCACTCCCTCCTGCGGCCACCCCGGACACGGTGCGGGGTCGCCGCGTCCCTCCGCACGGCGCTGCCGGCGGCGCCGGCCCAGCCCGGCCCCGACCCCCGCCCGCCGCGCACCGCGCTGAGGGGACGACAGCACCTTCCACTCCGCCGCCTCACAGCATCGGTAACCATAGCAACCTCAAGTCGTGCCGCCATTGGCGGGTTTAACACGAGCCAGTAGCCAATGGGGTGCCGCCCTGGGCCCCGCCTGGCCAATGGGCGCGGGCGCAGGGCAGGGCGCTGCGCTGACGTCGCGAGCGGGGCGGAGCGGGGCCAGGCGGAGCGGGCGGCGGGGCTCGGCCGCGCCGGCGCCACCGCCGCCACCATGGAGACCCCGGGCTAGGGCCCACCGCGGCCCGCCGGCGCGCTGAGCGGGGCCGGCCGCGCCGCCCCGCCGCCGCCGCCTTCCTCCGCGCGGTGAGTGGGTGAGGGCTGGGGGAGGCCGCGGGCCGGCCGGGGCGCCGCGCGAGCGAGGCGGGAGGTGAGGTCGGCGGGGGCAGCGGGGCCGAGGAGCCGCCGCCTCGGGCGGACCCGCGCCCGGTCCGTGGCGCCGCTGCCCGCCTGCGTCGCTCTCCTTCCGCGCGGGCGGAGCACGGCGTGCCCTCCGCGCCCGCGCTGCCGCCCGGTGCCTGGCCGCGCCGCGCGGGCCCTGCGGGCGGGGGTGCTGCCGCCCGGCCCCTGCCCCGGGCTCCGCGCCGGGCGGCGGAGCGCGGGAGCTCGGGAGCGGGTGGGGGCAGGGGCAGGTGCGCGCGGGCCGGGCCGGGCCGGGGAGCCGGCAGCCGCGGGTCGGGGCCGCGGAGCCTGGGCCCGCCGCCTTCCGCCGGGCGCGGCCGCCTCCCCGCCGGCTCTCCGCAGCCGCGGGGCGAGCCCGCGGCGGATGCGCAGCCCGCGGCCGCGCCGTGCGCCGGAGGGCGCCGCCTGCGCGGGGCGGTGCGCGGCGCTGCGGGCGGGAGCTGGGGGCCGCGCCGAGCCGCAGCAGGCAGGGCCGCCCCGCCGGAGCGCGCACCGCGCCGTGCCGCGGCCGCAGCGCCACGCAGCCGGGGGGCGCGGGGCCGCGCCGCGAGCGCGGGGCCGGGCGGAAACTTTCGGGAATCGCGGGTGCCGGCGGGGCGGGCCTGCACTCCCGCCCGGGCAGGGTCGCCGCGCCGCGGAGACCGCGGCGGCCGCCGAGCTGGGCACCGCGCTGGTGCGACCCCGCGCCGGGCGGCAGCCTGCGCTGCTCGCGGCGGAGCGGCGGGACGCGCTTCCCGCTCCTTGCTGGGGCGCGTCGGGCAGCGCGCTGCCCCACGGACGCGGCGTTTCCACGGCGGGCTGCCTCGTGCCCCCCGGTTCCGAGGCAGGCTCCCGGCGCTGTGTTCCCCGAACGTGATCGAAACGCGTGAATCTTCTCTAACCTTTGTGTGACCGCTAAACTTCGAGTTGCGTACCTTTAGTCGAGTACTGGAGAGCTGGCAGAGGATCCTCTGCCCACGCAGGGGGAGCACAACTATTGAAGCTAGTAACTTCTTGCAGGTTTTTTCCCCCCTCTCTGATCAAAAAAGTGAAAACAAGCCGGAGAGAAGTAGCACATGCACCGTGTGAACACGTCTAGGCGAGTGTTGTGGCACACGTGGACGTTTACTCTCTGGTGGATTTTGCCTGTGGAGATGAAGCAGGCTCGCCTGTACGGAAGGCGCTCTGCAGCGGTCTAACAAAAAGTGTAAGCGTACCTGTACATACAGATTACTGAATGCAACTACCATGTCTAAGGCTAGGACAGCTGGGAAATGAAGTCTCGGAAAAATAAAATTAATACTGACACTGAACCCAGGCTGTTCAGCAAAAAATTATATTTATGTGATTGTAATTTGTGTGGAAGGTAGAAATACCAAATGCCACAGAAAAACATAGTCTGGGAGTTGAGCTGTCTCTGGTCCTTTTGCCCTCCTAGCTAATGCTTCAGGATGCATCAGTATCTCACTAAAGAACTGTGTGTTTCTAAACTGCTTGCGTTTGGCCCGTAGACCTTTGTACTTTTTTTTTTTAATAACCTTCTGCTCCGTGTTAATTTTACATTAGTCATTGCTTCAAGATTTGACTGTTTGAAGGAAAAGGTGTGGTTGGACTTGCAGTAGTCATTAACTAGCTTTTCAGTTTTTTCAGCATTCTAACTTTTTTATAACTTGGAGTTTAGAGATTAGAAGACAAGGATGATAACATTTTCCCCTTTAACTAATAACTGTATTTTTGAGGTAAACGCCAAATAATATGTTCATTGAGATAAAAATATGGGAACCTGCTAAACGTACTTGTTTAGTTTATGGAGATACGCTGATTTGGTCTCGTCCGTCACATTTAAAATGGGAAGAGTGTGTTTTGGGGGCAAAAGCTTATTGTTGGCACTGCCGTGCTGCAGTGTCTGGGTTAAATATTACAATATTACATGCAAATCAATGTAACCTGTCTGTGAAAAGACAGATTGCAATAACTTTCTCCTTTTGTTTAAATTGCTTGTAAAGTGCTATCTTGCTACTGAAATAAGTTGCTATTAATATTTTTAGTTAAGGTAGAACAGCAGATGGGCCTTTTCCAGTAAAAATGATGTCTTTTTTCCTTTCATCTTGTTAGATGTTAAGGATAAATAGCAGTAATAATAATAGTAGTTCTGCTGTAAAACACAGTTGGAGCAAGTTTTGTGAGAGAGTACTTTCTATAAGAGCGGAGATTTTGTTCTAATTTTTCTTAAAATGTCAACAATATAACACACCTTCTGGTGTTTCCTTTTTTAATAGTAGTACAGGATCCTTTCCTAATGAACAGATTAATTCAGTCACACAATGTAAATAAGGAAAGTGATATGATACATTACTTTTTTTATAGCAGCTTCATGTACTAGCAAAATAGTATCTATAATGCATTTTGGTTTTTTTTTTTAATCTTGAATGTAGCATGTGCTATGTAAAAATAATAGAAATCTTAATTAGTAAGCTGTGTCAGGTGTTTAGTATAGGAAATATGCATGCATTGTGAGAGAAGCCTCAGTGGAAGAAACACTCTGCATATTAACAAAACAGGAAGCATAAATTAGAACTTTATGTACTCCTGCTTCACTTTATGTAGATTATTTAAATACATTTATAACATGAAAGGCTAACGCAATTCCGAAAGAGGGGACTCTGTGAGTACTGTCTTACTTTTGCTGGGTTTTTTTTTTTCTTAATTGTGATGCTGAAAATGGGCAAGTTCTGCAAGCATTTATCTTATTATTTATTTAGTGCAAGAAAGCACTGAGTGGTTCAGAGCTCTCGGTGAGCTTAACGAAGTTGTTGTAAGTGTAATCAAGAATAATTTGCTTTAGTACCAGAGCATAGTTATTGTAATATGATATAGAAAAGACCCCTAAAAAGCAAGCAGAACTTGTGATACTTGCTTCCAGATACTTGTGTCTGGAAAAAGATGCCTATGAGCCTGTTATCAGACATATTTTGCATTGCTCTTGTTTACTTTCATATTAATTTCAATCAAATCAGTGAGGCTATGTTAAAATTGGATTCCTCTGTACGAGAAGCTGCACTCCTTTTAAGCTATTTACAACTTCGTTAAACAGAGCAGTCCCCATAAGCAGAGGGGCTTTTGTAAATAATATGCAAGGTTTTAGTTGGCTGTCGTGGCAGGGAAACCCTGATCATGACCTGGGACCCTGCTCTGCTCGGCAGCCCTGCCTGTGCCTTCCTTTCCTTGAGGGTTCAGCCTGGTGTCTGCGTGCTGCATGTGTGCAGAAACACGGGGCGAGAGGCTGCTGAACTAAGGAGTTTAGAACGGTAACTTAATTCACCAGGGTTTGGTGGGAAGCAACTTGTAAGGGTGGCTGCAGAAAGAACGTGTTTTGTCATCTTGTACAAAAAGTGTGTGTACATCTCCTGAGTAACTCGTGTTGGTGTGGTTCAAAATTCTGGAATCTTCAGTTTTTGGTTAGGTTTGTGTGGGGTTTTTCTCTCTACTGAAAATAAGACAGCAGATCATTATGAATATGGCATGTACTGTCACTCCAAAAGTAAACTGAACTGGTTCAAACTTTACTAATTAGGGATGGGGGAAAAAAAAAATTGATCTAGCATAGCTTTATGTGCAAGCGAATAGAAAGCCAGACCTGAAACTGGAGTTTTGGGAATGGCTTGTAAATATTGCTTGCCACTGTTGCTATCTTGATTGCAAATATTGCTGACAATAAGGCAGTTCAAATACTAGTGAGGATGGAGAGTAAATACGTAATGGCAGCTGAGCGCAGAACCCAACCCACGGAAACAGCCCTGCTCGCTGTAAGCTGCGCTTGGTTCCTGCAGCAGAACCGCACCTAACGAACTTGCAAACGGAGCTGGAGGGACTGCCAGCACTAAGCGGTTCTCTGGGCGTGCTTGGTAGCTTTTCTGATTCTCAGCTGCTTTTTCCTAAGGTCTGTGACATGTCCTGGTTCATTGGCTAACTTTTCATGTTCTTTTTATCCAAATGGAATACTCATTTATTCTGCTCGGGGGAGGTTTGCAGAGGGAGGGAGGAGGTGGATGAGGACAGCCAGAAACTGCCTCTGGTGACCTTCCCAAAGCTTTGGCTTGCACGGAAGAAAATCGCAGCTTCTTGTCAGTTAAAATCTCTGCAGCTGGCACCAGCATTCAGAGCTTTGCTCCTTTCCCACTCGTTGCCTCTGTCCCTCTGTCCTTAGCACCTCGCTCACTTTTCTTCCAAGGCAGAGGAGAGGCACGGGCATTTCAGGAAGGAGGGAGGGAGAACTCCTTCAGTTTCACAGGAGGTTATTACTTTTTAATAATGAAGTCTCCAACACTGTCATTAAAAGGAAAGGCTTAAGGAGAAAGCTCTTTGGATGGTATCTTGCAGGGGTGTAGTTGCTCTCCGAGCCACTAAAAGGCAGGAGGACATGCCTTTCCAGTCCGGCCACGCTCTGCGGCGGAGCGGGCATGTGTCACGGGTCAGGGAGGTGACTCTAGCACAGGCTTGTCCTCCTCTCGGGACGGGCTTCGTGAGTCAGCCCTCCGCTTCCTGAAGAGCGTTGCAGCTGGAAGAGGCCAACTCTGGCAGCTGGTTCGGCCAGTTTGTTGCCTGCCTTGCCTTCCCTCCCCTTGAGTCGGGAGCGAAGGGCAAAGGCAGAAGCTTCGGTTAAAGTGATGTGTGGAGAATTTCTGTGGCTATCTTTAACTCTCTAGTCCTTTTCTTTGCATCCCTCTTACAGGCAAATGAAGACATCACTTTGGGAAAAGTTAGGGAAAATCCGTTCTTCCTGTTTCAGTATTTTTAAGCAAGATGCCTTTTTAACAGAAATTTTAAAAAAAAGTTAGGCATACTTTTAATATACAAGTGTTTCCTCCTGTTATTGCAATTTTAAGATACAGTGGTTACAAAAGAAAAAGAAATCACTATTTTTCTCCAAAATGTCTCCATGGCCATCTCTTGAAGATCTCCCGTCCCCTTTTTTAATTTGCATGGTATTTTACAAGTTCTCGCCTAGCACTAGAAATTGAAGACCAGTCAACTTCCTGTTTAATGGCCTTTAAAAATCATTTTAACTATGCCTTTATTTTAGTGGAGAAAATAAAACTGTGAGCTATTACTTTTTCAGAGTGATTGATTCATTCTTCAAGGAATAATTAAAATTAAGACTTCTTCCCCACCCCCACATAGTGGGGCCTTTTGCTTATAAAAGACTTGTGATCTAAGTGTTCTAACTGAAACGTGGGTTTTTGTGAACCTTAAATCAACGTTATAGCTAATCTAATATTATGATTGGTATTGTGATTAATTCATTATTAAAGAGAAAAAAGGAATCTATTGTAAATCCTTTGAAGGTGTATGAGCCGAAACTTGCTTTCTGCATCACAGCTCAATGAGGGGATTTTTAATGTATTTACTGTTTATGCAACCATGGGGTGGTAATTGTGGGCAGTGAGTAAAATTAGCCTTTAGCTACTGGATCTGCAGAGCAGATGGTTCAGGATGTTGTGTAGGTTGTATAATTAGCTAGCCTTTATTGTTCATTGAATTCTTAAGCAGGAGTTTAGAGCACCGGGTCCCCGTTCCCTTATGAGTGAGGTACATCTCGCAGCATTAAGTGCGAAAGCTCTGGTGGGATTCACTTGTCTCCAGAGTCCTTGTGCTAGCTGGCAGCAGGACAAAATGCAGCAAGAGTGGCTCTGCACAGCGTCAGTTCGGTCCAGTAAATGTCCTTAGCTTAGCTGGAGCCATCTCCAGAGGCAGTAGGAGCCAGAGGGAGAATGTCCTGGAAGGAGATGAAGGGGCTGAAGGCTAGAAGGTAGGAGCAATTTTTCTAGTGCCAGGCAGGGTAAGAAGAAGCAGAGACCGGGGGAGCAAGTGAGGAAAGGGAGGAGCTGGACTGTGTGGTGCCAGACATTGCTTTTTCTCAAATGAGGTTCAGTTGTAAGGAAACAGGGAAGAAGCATTAGAAAAACTCTGGATTTTTGTTTGTTTGTGTGGGTGCAAAAAACTTTTCCTCTCTTCACCTTCTTAACAAAACCTCATTATGGCACACAAGTGGTGTGGAAAGCCTTAGGCTATGATAGAAATAGAATAGAAAGACTGACACAAAAACTTACTGTGGTTCAAAGACTTGAACTTTTTTAAGCGGGTTCTCAAGTTCTGGTAGAGAACACTGCCTCTTGTCGGATGCTTTTTTGTTCAAGCTGATGTAATCAGTCTTCCAATACTGAGAGAGCTTTTTAATATTGTTGTGGAACACAGAGGTACATCTCGCAGCATTAAGTGCAAAAGCTCTGGTGGGATTCACTTGTCTGAATTTACCAAGTCATTTACTGACACTGACGTAAAAAACCAAACCCACCACCAACAAAAACCCAAACCGAAAAACAAAAAACATCCACCCCAACAATATTCAGTAGCTTAAAATATGTTGAATTAGCAAGGCAGACTGAATACAGGAATTCGATTTGTCTGATGAGCTACTGAGTTTTGTTTTGGCCAACGCTGAGTGCTTAGAAAAGAGCAGGAGGACCCCCCCTCCTTCAGTCAGTTGCTCCTGCACTAATAAAGTCTGAAAATTTACTTGCACAGTGTAGGAAGATATAACTTTTTATTAAACTTAATATATTTCTTGGTATTCATAATGACTAGATTTTTTATGTCTGTTTTACTGTAATAGATGTAAAAGAAGATAGCTTAAATCACAACTTGCATCCTTTCAGGAAGCGTGTAGTTCATCAGGCTTAGAAAGCCTTGCCTTGTTTGAATTTGAGCAAATGCTGTTTTAGTGATACAGTTTGTTGTATTTTTTTTATATTGTATTATTAAATTGTCTTGTATTACTAGTATATGGATTTATTCTATAATACAAATATTTATTAATCTATTTCAGAAGGACTGAAATTGGAAATAGAAAAGGAAGATGCAATTTTTTTTTTGTTTTAGATAGCAAAGATAACTCAAGTTGTTGCAATTTTTCTAGAGTTTTCCTTTGTTTTCCCTTCATCTCAAAGCATCACAGGCATCATATTACAACAGAACAAAAATATTTTACTGTGGTGATATTCCAGATAATTTTTGTTATAGAAAGTTGAAAATAATGCTTTATGTATAGCATCGCAAACTGTGTGATGTTATTTTCACATGTTCAAATTTTAACAGTTTCAGTAAGACCATCTGATTAAAAGTCTGTGTTTTAGTTACTTAGTCCTCTGTGCACATCTTCGCAGATTAGAACAGTTGATGGAAAAATATCAGGTTGGTAGACTAGTAAATTTACATGCAACTTTAGTGCCAGGATGGACCGATACAAGTAATACAAATAGCGTATTGCCACCAATAGAAACATTTCTGCAGCAGTCTGTAGCAGTTTGTTTTTAAGTTGCTGGTTTGGTTGCTTTAAAGAACACCTGTGAGTCCTCAGCTTCTCAATCTTTGTTGGGGCTTTTTTCCCTGGTATTTACTGCATAATGTCTTTCTGAATTGATTGTTCTCAAATTCGCATGTTACGATGGAGTATTGTGAAAACAAAGTACCTTGCAATTCCCACACCTTCTGCATTTTGAGGCATAAACATTATCTTTTCCTTGTGAATGGAAGCTGAGATTGATCACGCTTTAGAAGAACGTCACTGTATGAAAACTTACGACAGCACCTCTGTCAGTCGCATTTTGTCATCAGAATAGCAGTTCAGAAATACTTCACCTTACAGTCCAACAGTCGAATGCATTCTTTTAATTGTATATAGTTTTTTTCTTACAAAATCAAGAACTACTAATGCTAAGTGGGTAACTTCTGCAATATTTCATGCTTCTCTTGGAGCTGATAGTTGGTTCTGTATGATCCTAAGCAAACTTTTGTCCCCCAGGTTCACTGAAACAAGCAGGCAATTGGTAAAAGCATGTTGCTGTTGTCTGTGTGGCAATCAGCCACCTGCCTGCTTGGGCTTTTCTTTCAAAGTATTTGACGTGTCTGTCTCACTTCCAAGTCTTTAGATGGGCAAACTTAAACGTGTTGGAGGAAGGGGAGACAGGATATACTACTGCATGAACTCCATTTCTGCTCTTTCCCTCCTTGCTAGGACCTCATGGATCTGCCTTAGCTTCAGTCTCCTAACTTAAAAGTAGCCTGTAGCTAATGGAAATTATTTGCATGTTGCACAGAATTATAGCCAGGCTAGAGATTTTTATCTTGGGTGAAAAAAATGCTTTCTAATTCTAGAAATTCAAGTGTGGTGTGTCCTTTTCCCCCCAGTATGAATCAATATGAAGTGTGAAACCTCTGCAATGTCATTCTACTAACGTTCATTAACTAATTAACAACCAACTACAAAGCCTCTGCTCTGGCAACTTATAACAACCTCAAACAGAAGGAGAGCAAAGATGTAGTTGTGATAACTAAACAGCCGTCTTAACTTAATTTTTACAACTTTTATTTTATTAACCCTGCCATCGGTACCACTGCTTTTTATATTTACACTTGTCAATGTGTTTTATAATTTCTTAAACTGAGGATCAGGTGCAAATCCCTATGGAAGAGTATAGTCTGTTGAAATTCAAAACTCTTAAGCTTGCTTGGCCAGTATTTCAGAATCAAGTTTTGGTTCCAGACAACAGATGAATAACTACTGTTTTTCAGCATCTTTTGTTGCAAGAATCTGGCACTTGTATTTAAAGGTTTTAAAAGAAGATTCTTTACAGACTATGGGGAAAAAAAACCACCCTGGAAAACACCTAATATTCTGTGTTCTTTCCAGATTTTTCTCCTTCATTGTACGCAACTTTTAAAAAGATATTGTGAGTTGGGACTTTTTATCTGCTTTACTGTTAAATTCCCATAATTCAGCTGAATCTAGTAATTCAGGTTTGGAAGCTATCTTGTTTGTACAGCCCACTTGTTTCCTTGTGGTGGCTGGGAGAGAAACCCGGGGATACAGAACTGCATGCTTCTCCCGTCCTTTTTTCTCAAGCATCTGCTATAGGCCATTGTCAGTCAGGTTCATCGTGCTAGATGAATCTCTAGTGTGATGCTTTTCTGAAGTTCTTACCAGTAGCTGGATTTACTATATGCATTTGATATTTGGACTTTTTCAGTCTCTGTTTGAAACAGGGCAATCCAAGCTGAAGACAATGTTTATAACTGAGGATATGCTATTTTTTGAAATATAATGCTTTCTTATTTCTAATGCATTTAATAATCTCTTATATAGCGCATGGAGCGGGCAGCTATCTTTACAGCAGTATTGGTGATTTAGTTTGCCTTTCAAAGGACCTTACTGATGGACAGCCTTGTATGTTTGAAAGTTTAGACTTCTTACCAGGGTATTTTTTTAATATGAATGTGGAACAGTTTGGTGTGATGTTGCCTCATGATGTAATGTATTAAATTTGTAAAACTTATGACTTCATAGGTGTACAGGCACAAACTGTGCCTTTTCAGTTTTAAGCGCACATTAGCTTTCTGCCCAGTTTTACCTTGAAGGTAGAGCTAGTGTTCAATATAAATAATCTTGTCCATGATACTGGAAGTGGACCTAGTAACATTGAATGACATGGTGCTAATGTCTGACTTTATTTCCATTTTGCCTTTTTTATTTTGAAGTGTTTATTAGGAGATGCAGTGACTGTGCCTCTTACCTGGCCAACATCAAGATCATTTCTGCATCTAGATAAAAGACTATGTGGCCATCAAACTTTCCACGGTATAGGATTTGTGTGTGGGTTGTATGTTATCTTCAAATAGAATGGTGATTTACGTGTGCAGATTTACTTGGCTAGGAGACATTCAGCATGTCCCCCAAGTAAGTTATCATTTATCATGGCACATGTGTAGATTTTCTCCTGTGATACTCATTTTAGATTGGTTAGAGGAACTGTGGCCTTGACCACCATGACTAGCTCTAAGCTGAACAGATGGGATCAGATCCCCATTTAATCCCAGGTGAACTTAAACCAAAATGTGAAGTCTTACCATAAAATTAGCAGACAGAGATGCAGTGGCTTGAACTGATTGTTTTCAAATGCCAATTTGTACCCTTAAACATGGTGGAACCTGAACGTGTGATTCTAAAAATCCTGTAGATGTCGAGATGTACTTGGTGCTGTTAGAATGCTATGGGTTGCTGCTAAATGTAGTAGTAGCTTTGCTTATTAGTAAGTTCAGCTACTGTATGAAGAAATTTGTGTATATTTTATTCAAGAGCCCTAATTGAAATAGCCCTACCACAGAAGGAAAGCAAGCAAATCACCTTGATTTGACTGTAGCATTTTCCAGTTGCAAAGAAGCCAGCAGGATATGAATCAAAACAATACTGACTGTAAACACATCCCAGAGGAGCTGGCTTCTTTCTGCTGTTTTAACTGTGTGATTGAAGTAGTTTGACTTTCCTTATGGTAAATACAATTTTATTTTTGTGCCAACGTGCCCTTTTGCCATAAGAAAAAATAAATTTGGTATACCGATAGGATAGGAGTCCGCTCTAAGGATCCTAACAGTGCAATTACAACAGTGAAGAAAATAGCCACCAATAATTCTATTCTCAAGTAATATATTCAGTATATTTTTTCCAAGATGTTCATTACAGTGAGAAATTTCCTAATTTATAGTAATAGAGATAAATTTCTTTATTGTCATTTAAGACCCATTTGGTCTTTTCTCAAATGTCTCCTTATCCTCACTTTTACCCCCAAGTATTCATAGAAAACAGTATCTCCTCAGTCTCTGTTTTGCAAGGTTTCTGCCTGTCAAAAAGGAGGGTTTGGTCCCTTTATTGTCATGACAGCCTTTGAATTCAGTCAGACCAGCACAACCAGCAGCAAATGTGAGAAACAAGACCTGTGTCAGGCACTAGTTTAACTTTTACTTCATTATAATGGAAGCAACACTTCAGAATCTCTGCTGGAAGTATATTTTAGGTGTGTTCTACAATGGCACGTGCCGTTACTGTGGCCATCTCAGAGGAACAGCTTGTGAGTCTGTATTCTTCTCACCAGTTGCTTTTTTTTGATGACCTTATTGTCTGTTACAGAAACTTTCATTGGTCACCATCTGTGGCTTGGCTAAAGAACAGCAGCAAGATTAATTCCTCGAGGTCTTCCATAATAACATGCCTGCTTAATGCCCCGAGCTCTTCTTGCCTACCAAAGCCCCCACAAATTTGAAAGACGTGTTAAGACCAGTGGTTTTGACAATGTTAAACATGATCAATCACAAGGGAATTCCTAGTGGAGAAACTTCTTTCCAGATGGAGCTTCTCATTAATGCTACTTTTTTGTCTTCCTTTCCGTAAACAGGCTGAATACGTAATCAGGATCATTTGAAAATGGAGACCGTGTGTAGCTTATTCTGTCTTAGGTACCTGGTAGGGTATTGCCTGACCATGTTTTCTCTACAGACAAATGTTTTTGTTACTCTTGGAATTTCTTTGCTGCTTTAGCAAGTCTTTCTTGGCTTGATTGTCTGTAACTTTCACATAATTCCATTATTATTTGACTTGGAAAACAACAGTTCTCAAAATTCATGGATGTCTAGATTTCTCCTCTCCCCTTAGGCTGGTCTACTTTTTCACTTTTATCTCTTTTAAAGTAGGTATGCTTCCCAGATAAGTAATTCTTTGTTGGCTTGGATGCATGTTGTATGCCTCTGTGTGTCATCCCTTCCACTGCTTTGGATAGATACAGATTTGTTTGGTAGCACTAGCATCAGACAGCTCTACTGCGCTCAGCTGGTTGATTTCACCACATTGTTTTCTGTTTCATAAGGTTCGTTCTTCTCAGAGCAATGACTTCAGTTACACGTCTGCCTACTTAAATTATCCTTCCATTTTAAATTTAAATCAGTCCATAACAATGTGGTCCAAGGCTATTTTGGCGACTTATTTTTTTCTGTTCTGTCTTTTAGGCTTGAGTTTGTTGAGTGAGTAATCTTTTTTGTTGGTTTAATTGCTCTTTTGACCCCATATCCATGAAATGAATACCTGTGCCCCACCATTATGATGGTTATTCATGCATCAATCAATGTCTAGAAAAGCTAGGTCTTATAGGATCAAGTTTCCAGTGGTATTTGTTTCTAATAGAGCTTCCACCCCAAAGTTTGAGTGGCCACTACTAGCAGCTCTCTCTTCTCTGCTGTTGGAGATTCACTAAAAAGCATTAATGGTTATGCTGTAAACTCTGTCCTTTTTCAAATGAAGGAAGACCAGCTACAGAAATGAACAGTCTCCAGAGAGATTACTTCTCTCTGAAGTTGAAAGCTGGTAACATGGCTATTCCTGTCTTTTGAATTTTCCTTTGGTCAGTGGGTCTTACCATTCACCAATGGATTAAGTTTATAACTAGTAAATTGGAAATATTACAAAACAGTCTGTTGTGAAGACACTGAATCAATAGTTTATTAAGGAAGACTTGTTGTTGTTGTTGTTGTAAGTTCGTAGCTTTGAGCATGCTATACTTAGTACGGACACAAGTCTTTCCATCTTTTGCAAATTGGTCATCAGTGAGGTTAGATCATCATTCAGAATTCAGTGTGAAACCTGAAGTTCATGTTGCCATTCCAGTAAATAAAGTGTTTCACTTCCGTGAAGACTTACTTGGGAATAATGAGGCCTAAACACTCGGCCCACCCCTGTGAGGTGTTAGTTGGTGACAAGCGTGGAACGAGTAACCAGCCTTGTGTCAGAGCTTTGCCCTGTGCCAGTTCTACTACGTCTTCCTTTGTTTAAATGCTTTATATTTCTAATTCCTATTGAGGACAGGAGTAGTGATGGTGATGACCTCGGTTTTAAAGAATTTTGAAAGAAGCCAGCGTCTCTGAGATGAGGGCTGGCTCCCTGGCGTTGGTCTTGGCCTTGGAGGCAGGCCCGACCCCGGCGCACAGGCATGCCGAGCAGCGGGCGCAGCGCTGGGCAGAGGTCCTCCCGCTGTCCCCGGCGCAGCGGCAGTTTGTGGGCAGGGTAGTCCTGGGAGGAAGCCTAGCTTGTCCGGGGCCGGGTTATCAACCTCGTGTGATTCTTCTGTGTCTGTGTTTCACTGCACCAGACACGTGTGCTTTGTTCAGTGGTGGCTGGCCTGTGTCGAATGCCGGTGTTGCTGAGATCCCTCTGTGCTGCTTCGCTAGTCTGAGGACAGAAACTCTCCAGAACACAGTGGGCATGTTACTCTATCAGTTCAGTTGCAAGTAAATGCTACCTTTTAAAGTGACCATAAATGACAAGTTAAGGGACTTCTGGCTTATTCCATGTATCTGACAAAATTGTTGGGCATATCCTTCCTGTGGCTCAACAAGAGGATGTTGACAAGCAGCAACAGCATCAGTATTAAAACCGGATAAAAAAGTGACAAAGTAGTATGTGAGTGTGTGTGTGTGTTCACCTTGCCGTATTTGGACATGTTGAGCTGAAGTCTGCATGAATAGCCTTGCTGAAGCCTATTTTTAAAACATATAAAAACAGATTTTAACAGTGTTCATCAGAAGGTGTGTTGAGAGTTATTTGGAGTTAACCAGAAGCATTACTGTAGAGAAACGAGTTACAAACAGTATTTGCCATTGTAAGGAAGCAACTTCTTTAAAAATGTTATTTGAAGAAATAATTATATGCAGACTGTATAATGCAGACATTTTTCATTAAGTTTTTATTGTGCTTTTGTTTGACAAAAGAAGTGGAGTGTTGTACACTTCCCTTAAACAAGAGAAGTGTAAGGTAGATTTTTGAGCCTCTTTTGCCCCTCTTTTGCTGGGCATGTTAACATTTGCTCTGGCATTTGCAGCTTTACCGGTCTGGTCATACAAGAACTGAACTAACAGGGAATGTACTAGGTGAGCTTTAAAAGAAAAAGCAAAAAGGGGTTAAACCCTCTGCAGAACCTCTTCTGTGCCTTTGCTGAAAAGCTCCATTTTAAAATTTTGGGTTTTGAAGTGGTCTCTCTCACAAATAGAAAGGCAAAAAATGCAATTAGGTAGATCTGTGTCCTGTTAACATCTGTAATTTATCCTGCTGTCTATGATATTGAAAAGATACCTAGCAACTGACTTAAAGCACCTTGATGAAATGTTTTGTTTTTAGATAGCATAAATGATACGTGTAACAATTTTTTTCAATTCCTGTGGTAGAGTAATACGGATGTTTCTTGTTGATTCCTCCCTTTCAAATAGGACTGGTTTTAGTATTTTATTCTGCTGAAGGGTGTTCAGGCTTTGTTTGGCTTGGGGTGCTTTCCTGCCTGGTGCTCCGCTGCTTCCTCTTCCCTACTTTTCAGTGCTCAGGAAGTTCAGTTCAATATCAGCTATCTGAAATGGTATATATTTTTATGAAGCTTAAGTAAGACATTCTAAAAATGGAAAGATATGCCTCTAACTACAATTACTATTTGAGCGTTAGATGAAATAGCAATCTTGCAAGTTCTGGAAGCGCATTCTTTTCTGCTGTTGTCATCCATGAGTGTATTTCCTGAGTTGTTATATTGACATTTTCCTGGACGTGCACAGTGCAAGCAGGAGCAGGTTTTCTCTGTTTCGAAAGTGGAAATCCCCTAAAACAGTATTTAATTGTTGTGGGTTTTTAAGACTTAAAACTGTGTAATTTTTCAACTCCCTCATGTTATTGAGAGGATTTACGTTTGATAGCTGTGTTTTAAACTCCTCATTTTGAGCTTTATGTTAAAGCACAGTGAAGATAACTGATTAAGTTTGTAACTTTTCTGGTGGTAGAGTTGCTTATTTAAATATGTGGGTATTAATTGTCAGGCATATCTCAATCATAACTGTGGGCATTTAATTTTTTCTGTTATCTGTAGTTAAAAGGTCTAAAAAATAAAGTTTGTTTGCATTTGGAAGGGGGGAAGACCACCCCAGTATCCTATTTAGAAGAGACAGTAACACTTAGACAATATCAATGACATTATTTATTTGATACCTGACAAGAAGATAGCAGTAGCTCTTAAATATTATCCTTGATTATTTTGTCTTTCCTGCAGTGACTTCAGTATTTCAGCTCTTATCACTTTTCCTCGTAGTCTCTGGTTTGTATCCAAACACAGGCAACTCCTACGTAAAATTTGCATAGCTTTGGTTGCTCTCTTCTGGCTTTTCAATTGATCTAACTTGAAATTGGGTGCACAAAACTGGATATACTTCTTTAGCTAAGCAGACTGGGAAGATTGCGCATTTCAGTGCAATGGGAAATGGAAAATAAGCAAGAGTGGTAAATGAGGTATGTTTGTTTTGTTTTGTTTTTCCTCTCCTTTTTCCCCTCCTTTTTCTTTGTCACAGGAAAGTGTGCTTTGATTACAGGCATCCCAGCTTCATGTTGTTTTCCACAGAGCTGTTGTCTTGCTGGTTGTCTTCTGTACCACATTTGTTCCTGCTTCAGTGCAGGACTTTGATCGTCTTTGTAGCCTGGGTGAACGTGAATATAGGCAAAGCTGGATTATGCATGTGGAGGTAAGGTGAAATCAGTGCATATCACTGGGATGGGTAGGCAAGCTTCAGTGTTCAGTTTGAGTGGGGATCAACTGCTTTTGAGCTTGACATTTGTTTTTAGATAGATTCTCCTATAGTTCATGATCTCTGAATGCCAGCCCTGGTGCTCAATGATAGGCGCATTCCCCTTCCCTGCCCCCAGCCATCATCTACAAAATGCTGACAGTGGTGCTAGCTTTCATTTGTAAGGTAACCGTGTCTGGGCAGTACCTGTGACGGAACCCCATTTCAAGCCTTCTTTCAATGCAAGTGAGCTATTAACTACTGCTTTGATTACAACTTTAAGAAGTTACACTGGTTACCTCTTTCCCCCCATGGTATTTTCACCTATGCTACCTAGGCTGCTTGTCAGAAGGCCACGTGGCAGTGACAAAAGCTTTACGTTCAAGGTGTATTTCTTCTAGTGCTCTTGTCATAGAACAAGATTGGGTAGACTTGATATAATCTGCTTTTGACAAATCCGCACTATTTTTTAACACTTGAAGTTCCAGTGCCTACGAGATAGCCTGTTACTGGTTTTGGTGTGCTTAATTTTCCCTGCTCAGAGATTAGAATTAGACTAGAATATGGGGCAGGGAATTAAAAGATAGAAATAAGAATTATGATGATGTGACCACTATTTGAGATTCCTTTGAAACTTTGGATTTGAGTTTTTAAAATACATTTGAGGCATATTTTCAGTCTTTCAGGAACCAAGGCAGGAAAGCTATCTAAATTGCGTCTCCAACTGATAAACTTTGATGCAAAATATTGCCATCTCATGACAAAATTTTATGCCTGTAGGAGATTTTACAGGAGGAAATGTTTTTCACTGAGAGAAGAAGATCGCATCTTAGCATCATCATAGAGTGCTGCATAAAGATGCAGTACTTCCACACAACAGGAAGCGTCTGAATACTGGTCTGAGAGTTTCTTCTTGGTTTAACTGAGCATCAGTAAAAAACCTGAACCGTTTGCCATCATTCAGTGTTTGCTTCTCTTCTTGACCATTTCCACACTTAATCTTCATTCCTTTGCTATATAGTTTTCTATCCCTCTGAATTTTCTTGTTGCTGTATACTGAATTGTCTATGTTTTGTACTGTGGGCGTCTATTTCAGAGTGTGGTTAAAATTATTGACATTATTTAATGTACCATTGACCTGACTTTTTTCCCTTATGGCACTTCTGCAAAAAGTCTTCATGCCTAGCCAAACATTTTAACCTAAGTGTGTCTAACTTTATAGTTATGTTTCTGTCATCCACCTCTTACTATGGGAAGGCATATGGTTCACTTTGATAGGAATGGTTCACATAATTTTGTATTTATCAACATTAGCTCATTCACCTTGCTTTATGGTTTTCCTCAAGTTACTGAGTTGTCTTTGATCTCTGATCATAATGTTATTTGTAAATTTTGGTGTTTCACAGCTCTTCATCTCTTTATAAAGTATTAGTATAAATACTAAATTCTCTCTAGAGTAGAGTTAGGTGTAATCCTACTACAAGTACTTAAAGTTTTTAAAGGGTAAACAAAGTCAAATATACCTCAGAAAAAAAAAAATACTGATGATACCTCTTTTTGGGGAGATTGGACAATTGATTGAAGTATTGGCAATTTTGGCCTTAAAAGCCAGATGCTTGTTATCTAATTCATGTAGAGTTTGCTACTACATGCAACTCTTTTTTTAGCTTCTAGCTTGGAGAACAGAAGAGGAGAGAGCTCAATTTGCTTAAATACACAAGTTTGCACGTAGAGCATTCTTAGCAGCAAACTGAGTTTTGCTGCGCAGTTCTGTTTCAGAGCAAAATGAAGAGTAAACTACAGTTTAGCAATTGATAAAACTTCATTTTAGTAAAACCTTTTGCTAATCCATAGCCATGTTTATTGGAGAACCGTGATGTTCCCCAATCTGTCTTTATGGTATGCAAGAATTTGACATTTCTGTAGTGGTCATTTGAGCAGGAACAACCATAGGTTGCATTAAAGAGCTTATAAATGTATCCCAAGTAAAACCCAAATTTTTAACATTATCAGTTTCTAAATTTTGCAAGGGCATGGTTGGATTTTTCTCCCTGCTAAACCCGATTTAAGCTGCTGTTCATTGGTCGCTCGTTCATGAACCATGGTTCTCAAAGCAGAGATGGAGACTGCAGTGTCAGTAAAAATGTGCGAGTCTGTTATAAGTGAAATCACACCACTGATCTAGTCTGGTTGTTTTTTAAAGGCAGGATGCAACAGCAGGTTGGTAGCGTCTAGGTCCAGACCATCTCAGTGATACACCTTGCACCACATCCCTCAAAAACTTGCATTGGCAAAACGGGGAGCTGTGGAAGTCTGTAACTCTTCAGCTGTCCTTTAAAATTGTGGTTGTAGCTGTTAATTTTTATCATTGGAAAATTGTTTATATAATTTTTTTTCTATATACTATATGACAAAATTGAGAAGCATACTTTTATAAATGCATATAAAATAAATTTGGTTTTATAATGCTTCCAGTTGAAATATATTTGCCTACAGTTAGTGTGCGCTGTATCTGGCAATAATGTTTAAAGTAATACTTCAGTAATAATTTTCCAGGGCTAGGAGAAAATATAAGTGGACATTGAATAATACCTGCAGCTGTTCTACTTGGTAGTGTTTATCTCTTTACTTACAATTATTCTCAGTTTAACTCCTGTTTGCTTGTTTATAGGAGTTTTCAGGTGGGAGATTGAAAAATGTCAGTTTGGAGCTCCTACACTTTGCGAGCATTTGGTAGCAGTACTGCACAGCACACATGCACTGCAGTTACTCGTCCGTTACAGTTTTTAAGTTATGTTGTTCTATGCCATTCGTTCTGAACGACTTCATACCCTAAATTAATTGAGAATATTCCAACACCAAACTAAGAATTTATCCTTTGATGAATGGTTGTATTAATAACTGATAAACATCTTTGTCACCTGACAGTCTGTGTGGAAAATCTAAAATCCGTCTGTGATGCTACATAACTCTCCTCCCCCTCCGTCTGCACTAGGGTAAGACTGAACTTTATCCCTTGAGATAAATCTGCTATTTGTTCGCTAGTCTGCAGAACTGGTTTTGAGCGCTGTGTTCTGGTGAGGTTGTTCTGAATGGCAGTGGATTCAGATATATCAGCAGAACAGAGCAATACAGACTCGGGATGGTCCAAAGGAAAGGTTCGGATTTGGGGTCTGTCATTTGTGTTTTCTTTAAGGCACGGAGCCTTGTGACTTAAACTACTGAAAACTCTATTTAGTGCCAATTAGCTTGTGGTACTTCATATATTTGTGAAGCGTGAATGCTCTCCAGACATCCTTCAGATGACAAAGATTCTTATTTTTTTTAAGGTGAGCTACAAACGGTGCCTCAGGCCTCGAAGGATATGATCATAAATATGGCTTTATTCAAAATGGTCATCTTCTATACCTGTCTGATCTCTTCTGTTGAATGGTTAGTTTGAAAGCTATAAAAACATTAATCTTGTGAGCATGTTACAACTGGATATTTGCGGATGTAGAATCTTGCCTGCTCACTAGAGTGGAGTTAAAGTATGTAGCCATCGGCCAAAAAAAAAAAAGGCTGTCTTTTACTAGGAGCTGTAACAAAAATACATTTATCCAAAAGCTAGGGTAATAATTTTTAGCATTTTAAAAAGGACATGGCACCAGATGCCTTTTGAACCTGCATGTATTTAAAAAAAAAAAAAGACAGAGGAAGAAAAGTGTCCTGAAAAGAAAAAGGGATGAGAAAGGTGGTAAATTTAGCAGTAAGATAGTTGAACGCATCTCCCACATTTCTCAGGCAGCCTATCAGTTGCATGTAGGTTTCTTTCGTGGCTGAGGGACTCAGTCTGCACAATTATGCAGGTGTATTTTTTTATCCTGTCATTACAGAAGTCAATTTCTTCCATGTTTTAATCAGGTAATATATTTACTTCCCTGTTTTCTTCCTTAAGTCCATGTGAACAAAACTTTGCACTACTGATGTCCATAAAGAAAAGTGATATCTTAACAGAATGTTTAGCCTATAGTGTGATATTTGAAGGTACTTCAAATGTCCAGATGCAGTAAGTCATCAAGACATTTTAAAAACTATTTTTCATGTAAATGTTTGAGCCATCTTTCACATAATCCATTTTTAATTGCTTGCATCATCTTTGCAAGTGGATAAGTTGTCATCTGCTGTCTTTTCATCCAAACACATGACCATAGGCTGGTAGATGTAATACAGAGTTTGTCTTAGTTCAGTCACTTGGTTGCAGCAAGCTTGAGAGTGTCAATCACTGCCTAGTTTGTAGGCGAGCAGCACTCCATCCTTGTAGCAGGATGGAGCTAATAGGAGCTACTCATACCTAGAAGTGTACTGACATGTCTGAAGTAACTCAAAATATCAGATAAATTTTAATCATGTCTTCATCTAAAAACTGTAGAACTCTAGTAAGTCTTGTTTTGGTTTTGACTTTCACATATACTGTAAAGGATAAAAAACAAGAATCTGACTGAGAGCTGAGATGTGCCTCGTTGCTTAAGTGTAGATTTGTAAGAATAACTTAGTTGTATAATAAATAACATGTCAGTGTCCCAGCAAGTTGATTTTTAGCTTATTGGAGCTTTTTTCTTCTGTACTAATAAGTATCGCTCTGATGTCCTTGGTGATTTACTCCTGTTGCTTGAGTTAATCCTGTAGCTAGATAAATATGAGGATATTCAGTGATGAGATGTTGCTTGTTGTTTTTCTCATGTTTCCCTCATTAAATAGATACAGTCTATCCTATCCTAGTTGACAGTGTTCATAAGAATTATATTACCTCTTCAGTGCAAATTACTCTGGTGACTTGTTACTGGCTTCAGGTCAGTAATGGGAGACTCGGAAACAGGGAAGACAGGTAAGGAGAAAATTTGTGAGAATCACCTGTGTAAGGAAGGCAAGAGGAATACGAAGGGAAGTGAGTAGGAAGCTGTGGAAAAGCACCGCTTTTGCTGTCTTGCAGGGAACCTGGAAAGGTCTGGGTTCTCCTTGGGCCTGCACTACAAGGAGGGGAATTACTCGGTGCTGGCAAAAACTATCTGGCTATCTCTAAGAAAATAACAGGAGGAGCAGTGGAAGGTGGGGAGTACAGACTAATGAGAATGAAGAATTAAAGCATGGTGTCCTACACTCAGTTTAGTAATTTCTCATATTTCTTCTCTCCTTCTCAACTGTGTATTCTTGTTCCTTCCTTGCATCAGTGCTTGTATGGCTGCAAGATCAGCTGGTTCAGAAGAATACAGCCCACCCCCATCCCCCCTTCCCCCCCCCCCCAAAAAAAAAAAGGCATAGCTTTGTGTCAGATGAATTCACTGAACCTATTTGCTTTGCAGCTGTTTGACCATTCGATCAGACACAAAAGAAAGCATTACCCATTTTGGCAACCTACAACCTCACTGCATGCTTAGAGGACCAGTATGAAAGCCAGGATTGGCAAGCTACTAAAGAAAAATGGTGAATCTGCCCCATCATCAGTGCTGGGGTGCCAAGAAGTCTGCTGCATTTGTACAAAAGGAGAACATCTGGGAGGTTTTTAGGAGTCGGTGCTTTTGTGTGCTAGATATAAACAAGCTAATTGTGCATAGTGGAGGCAATAGGTATCCTCTAAGGAGACAGTTAAAGTGGCTGTTTAAATGTGGTTTACTCAAGCAAATCCCTGCAGTTGCCTAAAGAGATGGTCTCTGCCGTACACGTGTTGGATTGAAAGGTAACTCTTTTTGATGGCTTGGTTTGCTCTGATCCGACTTACCGTGTAGTTTTCATGAAACCATTTCAGTGAGCCTCCATGGTAGAGAGGATGGAAAAGCCACTCTTCTCAGAATTATTGTAGGGTATTTCAGAATAGAGGCTTGAATAACAGAGAACAGCTTTATTTTCCTTGCACACTTGCATCTAGTTTGAAAATGTAAATGCAGGCCAGCCTAGAGCTAGATTGTCACTGCTTCTGTTCTTTTGTCTTTTACTTTTAAATAGATAATTTCGAAATTCAGAATAGGCATTAATAATTTTCTCAGATGTATGCTACAATGTGTAGTTCTGCAACATCCACTGAAAGATCATCTCGGAACGTTTAAGTCTTTCAATTCTCATGCATTCTTTGCTATGGCAGAGAACTTAAATCTATAAATTTTTCTCTCATATTCAGGAATTTTAAGAAGTTATGTCAATAAGATAAGATATGCTGAAATGCATTGCACAAAGCAGTAGAACAGTGAAATATGTTTCCTGAGTTTTCATTATGTCTACATAGATCTTGGTGTCTTTAATGTGCAGTAGCAATTTGAGAATTAAAAGAGCTGGAATACAGGGAAGCTTTAAGGTGCATTTATAAATGGTACCTGTGTATATTGGCTGATTCATCCACATATAAAGTTTGTAGAAAGCAGCCCCGCATCCATCCTGACATCCATCGCAGCTTTGTAGCTGTGATACTGCAGCAAAGGGTCGTAGGGGACGAGGATTTGGACAGACAGGGAAAGATGTAGGAGCAAAGTCTCCCATTCTGGGTGAGATCTAACTGCTGGGCCATGACACAAGAGGCAGGCAATATAACTATGGACCTAATTTTTTGAGGGATGAAGTCTGGTTGCTTGTTTTCCAATAATGAAGCAGTTATCCATACCCAAAGGAGTGAGTAACACAACTCAGGAAGTATCTTCAGCCACTAAATCCCAGCCTTGCGTAAGGAAGAAAGAGGTTTTCTTATTAACCTCTCCAGGGTTTCACTCGTACTGGATTTTAAGGCTCTCATGAATCCTGCATTTGGTATTTCCTATTCCCGTAAGATGAATATGAGAATCTAAATTTACTTCATGAGTTCCTTTCCTCAAACAGCGTGCCTAGATGGAGGCATGGTGGTGGGATCGGGGTCCTCTGTGGGGCTGGGCTTCCAAGAGCACCTCCCTGTGCCTTTCCTGCACCACGTCACCTGAGCTCCTGTGCCTGGCAGCTGCCTGGCCACACAGGAGGTTGGAGTGAATGAGCATACTCGTTTGCGATAGCTTGAGTATGTACGTAAGCGTTTGTAGGATCAAAGCCAACAGTTGTCTAATCTTGAAATCAAGATTAGAAAATCAGTAACTTTGCCAAGAAATGTGTTAATTGAGAGAACAGCAGTTAAAACAACTGACTGTGTGGAAGGGTATAGCACTCTAATTACACCTCTTAACACTGAGATAGATGTATGTTTAACACTGACATTTTCATTAACAATTAATTTGATTGGTTTTCATCTAAGTGTTATTATTAGAGACTCAATATTGGGTATATTTTCTGTTCAGAGAAATTACCATACCTTCCAACTAGTTCAGATGTACATTTTCATGACTGGTTACAGAACTTTATAACAGATAGGTTGAAGAGTTATTTCATAGTGTCGGGGTGAGAAGAGAGTGACGGATAAAATTATGGAAAAGACAAACTGGGATCATCTCACATCTGTGCTCATTATATCATATTTTTGTAGAGGTTTTTAGTCCAGTTTTAAGCATTCATTTAGACAATATACTTCGAAAGTGATCACTTACAAGGCATCGGCACTACATTTTTAGAGTACTTTTGTGGCACATCATAGAAGCTTCAAAAAGTCGAGGTTTTGGGGTTTTTTTAAGTAAAAATAAAAAAGCTGTGCTTTTCTTCCCCATATGTCTTAAAATTAAGAAGTCTCTTCTGTTTGATGGAATAAATATTGCCCTGATTTCAGTCTTTTAAGGTATCTCATAACTTACCTTTCATAAATCATAGTTAAACCTTTGGAAAGAACTGGAAACTTAAAAGTATGACTGTGATGGCATGTTGTACTGAGTTTGGCTGGGATAGTTTTAACTTCCTTCATAGTCGCTAGTACGGGGCTGTGGTTTGGATTTGTGACCAAAGCAGTGTTGATAACCCAGGGATGGTTTCGTCCCTGCTGAGCAGTGCTCACACAGCCTCAAGGCCTGTTCTGCTCCTCACCCCACCCCACCAGCGAGCAGGCTGGGGGGCACAAGGAGCTGGGAGGGGACACGGCTGCGACAGCTGACCCCAACCGACCGAAGGGCTATTCCAGACCATATAGCATTGTGCTCAGCATATAAAGCTGGTCGAAAGGAGGAGGAAGGGGGGACGTTTGGAGTGATGGCGTTCGTCTTCTCAAGCCACCGTTCCACGTGACGGAGCCCTGCTTTCCTGGAGATGGCTGAACAGCTGCCTGCCCATGGGAAGGAGTGAAGGAATTCCTTCTTTTGCTTTGCTTTACTTGTGTGCGTGGCTTTTGCTTTCCCTATTAAACTGTCTTTATCTCAAGTCACGAGTTTTCTCACTTTTACCCTTCTGATTCTCTTCCCCATCCCACTGAGGGGGAGTGAGCGAGTGGCTGCGTGGGGCTGAGCTGCCCACTGGGGTTAAACCACAACGCATCTAAATATTTAATTGATTTAAAGCAAGACATGCATAACTCTGCATAATTGAGAATTCAGTGCTGCTTTTTTATTATTTAAAAGATTGGCTTTATTATTGTACTGTATTTTGTGTTTCTCACCTGGAAGTCCCAAAACACAATGGACACACTGCCCTGGTTACTGTGCAGGTGAAGACGTGTTGGGATATATGGACAAGAAACCCATGTGTAACTTGTGAGAGTTTTTGAGATTTGGCCTATTGATTACTTAGCAAATACTCCTAAATGAAGGGAAAGCTTGACTAGTTAGTTTTATTACTTCATGATATGCTTGCAAATTTAACAGTCCATTTAGAAACCTGAAACACTGAGTTCTAGTCATAAAAGAACTCTGGAAAGCGATTTAAAAAATCAGGTGTGACCCAGGGAACTGTAATGTGTATTCTTTGGGTTATTACAGCTTGATGAAAGAGTTGATTTTTCCAAGTAAAACCTTAAAAGAATATATTTTTATTTTCTAAAACTTTAAAGTTATTTGACTTTTCAAAATCCTGTTATATAACTGTTAGAGCACAGGTTTTATTCTGCTTTCTTGAATGCTATTTAACTTGTTCTTGTAGAAACAAGGGTCCTTGAAGCTTTAGGTGTAATGCTAGGCTTACAGTTGGCTTATAAAAATCTCAGTGTGGCAGCCTTTGTATTTGCAAGCTTGAAATGAATAAAAATGTTGTTTCAAAAATAGCCAGACATGGCTGGTTATTCATTTGGTGGTACTTTGTGAGCCAAGTAACATGTAATGACTTTATATCAATTCTCCAAGAGTAAGTTCTGTTCCAGTTGTGAGACACCCACCTTGGTCTCCTTCAGACATACCCACAGGCATTTCAACACAGATTGAGGTCAGCTGAGTCTGATAAAGTGACAGTGGAAGAAATGGTTGTTATCCTTTTTTTTTTTCTTTTTTTTTCCCCCTTTTTTTGTTGTTAAAAAATCAATTCGCCGTATTCTAGCTTCTCTGGTAGAGGTAGGACTCTGGTAGCTGGAGGACGTGGCAGTGCTGCCGTTCTCTCCATCTCCAGTCACGGAGGAAGAGGGCTTCTCCCCCCGCGCTGCTGGAGGGGCGGATGGGCTGCCTGCGGCGCCGGGCTCTGCAGAGCAGCCCCGCCGGGAGTGCCCGCCCCCGGTCCCGTCAGGTGCGGCCGCACCGCCGTGCCTGGGGAGAGCGGGAGGACAGCGGGCATGGGAGGGCCAGGAAAAGGCCGCCGCGCCTTCCTTTCTCGTGCTCTCTTCCCTTTCCTCCCTGTTTCTCTCGCCAAACCTCTGGCATCTAAGCGAAGAGTGTGTTTAGCCGGAGCCAGCCAGGCTCCGGGGCGGGTGGGAGGAGAGGCGGGCCGGAGGCCGTGGTCCAGGTGGGGCTGTCGGCAACAGCGGGGGCTGCCGCCTCCCGCCCCCTGGGGCTTGGAGCACCGCGCGGCCTGCCGCCGTGCCCCGCTCCCCTGCGGCAGGGCCCGAGCACCTGCCCCGGTGGCGAGGAGCGGTGCCAGGCTGGAGGCGGCGGGCACGGCGGAGGCGGGGCCTCCTCTCCCTCAGGGAGCAGGGTGTGGGCGAGGTGAGGCCGGTCCGGGCGGAAGGGCTTTGCTGGGGCGTTGAGGTGCTGTGATTGTGGTGGGAGAGGAAGAAACACGTACTCGGGACTTAAATTTTTTTTAGATGAGGAGAAGGACAGAGTGTGGCATACTCTTTATGTTGCCATGACGGTGCTTCGGTCCTGTTGGAAGGTGAGCTGAAGGAAGAAGGAAAAGGAGTTGCTCTTTGTGTCGCTAAACTAACGTGCTCAGATTTCCCTCTGCAGTCCTGACGCCAGAAACCTGGCAGTGCGGTATTTCTGCAATTTCTTTTTCTTTGTTCCAGAAGATAAATGCAATATGGACATAAGGTGACAATGGGCTATTTATACAGACTCTTTTCAGGTTACTGGACAGTCTCCCTGTAGGACTCGTGTGGTCGCTGAGGGGAGGAGAGGCCCTTCTCCAGAAAGTAACTGAGCCCTGGTGAGGCTCTTGCTCTAACATGGTTTTGGAAGCAGCTTTTCTTTTTCTGTTCGCAGTGGTAGAAGCTGATGGGTGATCAGGCTCCTGCACCATATGTTACTCCTATGACTACTCCACTGCCTCTCATCACTCATCTCACTTTAGTTTCTCTGAAGCTGTTGTTTGATTCCCTTGGTGGCTGATGTGAAACTTCACATTAACCGTGTTACCAGCTCTTTTAGCAGACTAGAATAGTGTGGTTAATAAAGACCACCTAATGCTAATGCACTTGAAGTGGCTTATAAGCCTGAACAGAAGTCGTCCCTCTCACGGTGCATGTGCCGCTGCACATGAAGCGGAACGAAAGTAGTTTTTCTTACGTCATCTCCCTTCTGGCTTCCACTCATCTTTTCTGCCCAAGGCTGCCTGTAGCAGCATAGAAGTCCTCTGACAACATAGTGCTTTGCCTGTACTCGGCCTCTGTGTATAAGCACCAACGCGGAAAAAGTCCTGAGAGGGTGAACGATCCTGTAGAGTGATTCCAGAAGAGATCCCTTGAGGGTCAACTCAACTGCTCTTCCAGCCAAATCAGAAATGCGCAGCTTTATAGCACAGGCACTGATCTTATAGCTTGTCCCGTGTCTTTTTAGGGTAGTGTGTGCCCAGCTTTATGCCGATTCAGCATTTAGAAGGCAGGTGGTGGAGAAGGGATGGTCATGGTTAAAACAGGTCAGGACTGAGAAGTCTTATGGGTCCATTCCCAGCCTTGGAGCCTGTTTGCAGTGTAAGCTGCTCCTTGGGAAATGAAGGGAAGGGAGCTGCTGTTCATATTTGTCTCCTCTAGGAATATTGAGTTTGTTCTGAAAATCTAAAATGAAATATTGACTACTTTTAACATTAGACCTCACGAGCTTTATTTTCTTTTTTCTGAAGGAAATTAAAGCATGATATATGTGCAGAAACTACATCAATACCACCTACTTGCTATTTTCAAAGTATTAAACACACTTCATAACTATGTCTGTAATATTAGTTAATAGTGACTTCTATAGTTAAACAAATAAATTTCCTTTTTTACCTGTACTGGAATTGTTAGTGTGCTGCCTCCACGATAATGAGGCTTGGGATTCTTGAATGCTAATCCTGTCTGTCCTTTCCACGATATCCATAGCCCAGGGCAGTTGGTTTAACTTCAATGTTTTCGTTTCCTCTTTTGCAAAAAGAAGACTAGAAGCATTATTCCCATTAACTTTTTATTACCATAATTAGCCTCTTGCATGGTTTGTTCCTAACAGCAAAGCACTCTGCTGTTACATGTCATTCTTCTATGCTAAAAACTGCACATGTGGTAAACTTTTACTGACCCTGGGTGTTCTTAATGTTTAAGGCTAGTATTTTTCACACATCTTGGATTTTGCTACTTTTAGTAACTACCACAAAATAGTATTTTAAAAATAATCTTTAAACGTCATGCTGCCTGGTTGCTTCTGCCCAACCCTCACGTTCTGTATATAATTCTGATTTCAATTCATGGAGGTGCAGTGCAGTAATATCAGTGTATGTTGCTATTAATGAGACAAAGTTCTCTGCTAATTTGGTTAAGTTTGGAAAAGTTTTAGAAAAAAGATAAGAGAATTTATAATAATGAAAACTTGAATTTTCTTAAACTTCACTGGCTCAAAATGTAAACTATTTTAAAATATTGTTATTGCAGGCAAAATGCCAGCCCCTGAGCAGACCCCAATGGTGGAGGAGGGGCTGCCGCAGACAACACAGGAAACTTCCACAGGCCCAGGCATGGAACCAGAGACTACTGCCACTACCATTTTAGCTTCTGTAAAGGAACAGGTATATACCTTGTTTTCAGAAATTCAGTATGCATTGTGGAGTTGACCATTGTCTTTTATTGCATTGCTGGGAAAAAAAAAATCATTGTTTCTAAAATGTGTTGCCTAGCATTGATATAGTATATTTTGTAGGTCAGAATGTTAGAATCTGAATATAGAGGGTTCATTTAATTGCATTGAACAGAAGCATCATTATGGTATTCTGTGTCCCTTGGAATGTATGCACTGCTGTTGTAAATTTGTCTTGAAATGCAGGTTTATTGCTTAGAAAAGAAAAGCTAGTGTAGAATTGATGCAACATGGAGAACCTGTCCTTTTTATACATTCTGCAAAGTTGTATACAGTGTTACAGATATTTGCACATAAAGGTTTTGGTATGATTAATTGGATTTTGTGAAATAATGGGTTTTAAACTTTGATTTCAGTTATCAATGCTAAGGTAGTAATATATTTTAAATCTGCAGCACATTTATGGACATGTATCTTAGTGATAGTCTCTATAGGGAAAATAAAATTGTGTTTGAAATCAAGTTCAGCCTTAATTTGTAAAGATCATTCAAGGGGAAAAAATTGCAGTTTTGCAAAGAAACATACTAACTAAAGGGGTTTTTTTGTTTTGTTTTGAAAAAAAAAAACAAACCACAGAGAAGTAATAGTTTGGCTTTCATTGTCAGAACTAGAAATAATGATCATCTTTCTTGGTTTAATACATAAATTGTAACATCTGAATTTCAGAATAAATCTGCTTTGCTGTCTCTGTTTCAGAACTTCTTTTAAGATAAATCAGTACTCAATTCAAGATATTAACTCTGAATGCAAACACTTGATGTATTAGTTCTCATATGTTGTCCCATATTAATATTTAAAAAAAGGTGATAATTAGATTATATGGTCTTGATATCAACAGATTTCATACCCATAGAACCTTCAGTCTTAAATGAAAATTTTCTGCAGGATGATGACATTTGGATCTTTATTTTTATGCCTAAATTAATAGTTTCAAAAGTATTTTAAGATTACAATAGCAAGCCTAATAACTTCTTAGTGATATTAAAACCAATATTAAAATCTTCTAATGGGGAGGATATTAATGCTGCAGGCTATCGAGATACGAGTAATCACAGTCATCTGAGTTACAGTGATCTTGAGTTATCTGTCATCATCTGAGACAGTAGTTTGCCTTGTGCCGTCTTAGCTTATCACAAATGTCAATTAGAACTCATTTGCTTAAAGTACATTTGTGGTGTTAAGTTGGTCCATTTTATTTTGCAGTTCACAGAGAACATGCTCATAATGGTAGCTTAGGTGATCAGGAGCATTGCAATAAATGACAGTACTGTAATTGCTGATGATCACCAGCCAATAATCTTACTGCTGTGATTGCTGTCCAGAATTGCTTTTGTGCAGTTTTGATGCAATAGCAATTGCTTAAACTGAACATACAGTTATGACAGCATTGTCTATATTGGGTTGATACATGATAAGTATACAGTAAAAAGGCATTTGTTAACATCCCCTTTCCTACCCAAGAAATGTTGTTGTATTTTTCTTGTTCGTAGAGAAAAAATGATAATGGAATATTTCTTTGTTTTAAAAAGGAGGTTAAAACCTCTCCTCCTTTCCATTCATAAAAAGACTATTAAATGTGTGGACTATTAAGTAACTCAGTTCTGATGAAAGGAAAAAATAAAATTACAATTGTTTAATAGTTAGTGAAACACAAACTTTGGAACTGTAGCCTAACTTTAAAATGTATAGACACATTAGAATGAATACAAGGGGAGGAAGATGTAAATTGTACTTCACTCTTGAAAATGATAATGTGAAAGAATTAAGAGCTGAACTGTTACTTTCTGGGTTTTTTTTCTGTTGATAATAATTATGGACACTGACACATTCAACACCCTTCCTGTATGGCAGAAAGCCCAGAACAGAATATTTTCCAGTGCAGTTATTTACTTTATTAAGCTTGAACAGAAACTACTATGCTGTTTGCTGTGGCCTAACTTCCTTTTATACAGGAATCTCTTTATTTGCAGTAGGTCTGCATTTGTAAAATAGAGTTGCCACACCTTAACTTCATTACTTCAGAAACACTTATTACAACAGAAACACAATTCAGAAACCACTTTATTGTTACTTGTCAAATTGTGCAAGATTTTAACTTAATAAAAACTTCTAAAATTACTACAGTAGTTCTGAAATAGGTAGATAAATTTATTGAATTATTTTAAGCTTTCTACCATAGTGGCATAGATACAATTATATAAAAAGTTGCACGAATTAGTCTATGAACCCTACAGCCTCTTTAAATAAACTCTCCATTTGTTTCTTTTTCCTATGACCCCAAATCAGTTTAAAGCAACTTTTTTAACAAACTAGAGTGTGTCCCCTGAACTCTGAACAGTCTTACATTGAGACAAAATTGTCAGAAAACTGTGTAAATCTCCCTTGATTATATTTTAGGAAAGAAATGTTTCAATTCACTTTTAGTGTGTTATAATATCTGCAGAACAAGTGTAATCTATGAAGAAAATTAGATTACCACAGCTTTGTGCTTTTCTGACAAAGCTCAAGTTTTGTTTTAATGTAAAAACACATCCCTAATTAGTATAAATTATGACACTACCGCCACAACCACCACTGGCTTTGATTGGGGTAGGTGGGATAGTTCTTTTACCAGGTTAAGTTATTCTGTTTGTGGATACACTAGTGGATATACTTCTGGATGAAAATCAAGGGAAGGACTGACTCTTACCTGGTATGAGTTGCATCTCTACTAGAGGAATTCCTTTTTGAACGCAGGGAAGTACTAAGGCTAACTGTAATGAAGCTGAAACATATTTTGGCCTTTTCTTTTTTTTCTTTTAGTGCATTTGATGATAGGGTGTGGGTTTTTTTGGTTTGTGGAGGGGGTGTTTTCTGTGGGTTTATTTTGGAGGTGGGTTTTTTTATTTTTGTTTTTTCAGGACATGTATTTCACTTCTAAAATGTTATGACATTTCCATGCTATAATGGATATGCTGAAACAAGTTTTAAGTAAATCTAAAGCATTAAAATATACATGTCTATATTTCTGAATCCTGGGGAGTACTTGGATAAAAGTTTTTAGTTAAGTTCTGTAGGGAGTCTCTTATCCATTTTAAAAGTAAATTGACTATTTTCATACTAAAATAACAGGTTGTTACAAATTGGAGGGGCAGCGTCACAGCAGTAACTTGGGAGGGGGGGAGGGCAGGGAATGTAGGGGCAGCTAGTTGCCAACTACTCCATATAGATTTGTGGAATCACTGCTAGTTTACATGTGCAAGCCATATGCTGCTGAATTTGGAATGAATTGCTGCTGAACGGGCAAGATTAAATGGGATCATTTGGAATTGAATTTCCTGCTTAGCATGTTAGTTTTCCTTTTCAGTGATTGGGCTGAGAGAAAAGGTCTCGTAGGAAAAACTACCTATCGATCCAGTTTTCAAAAGTAACATGAATGTGCTGTTTTTAATTTCTATTGCTGTTGCTAATTTCTTTGCAACCTGCTACTTGCAGCAGTGGCAGGGTTTTTTTTAGTTTCTTTGTTCTTTGGTCTAGTTGTTTTTGACACCTAAAGATGGACAACTTTTCACCTTTTCTTTTGTAAATAGTTGACAATAGAGTAAGAATGATTGGATATGCTTTCGGATGGATAATCATAAATCTCTTGGGTTTTCCTAGAAGTGTTCACTTTTGTTCAACACTTCAGCAAAACCTTTTCCTTTTGTATAACTGTATTGAACCATACCATATTCTTAGAAAGAGTGCACTTTACTTTTTTCCCTTCTTTATTGTTTAAATACAAATTACTTTACGTAGTTCTTGAGATGTTTTTAATGGGGGGGGGGGGGGCAAAACCCTAAGTTTTTCAGCTGGAAGTGGAGGAAAGAATGCATTCTCCATATAGCAAAAAATTTATTATTGCATGTTTAAAAACACCTTTACTAGAACGACAGTATTTTGATATTAAGTTTGGGAGATTTCTTTACCAATTCAGATATGTAGTGCTTTATATCAAATACTCTGTAGTCCAACTGTGTAGGCATGTCGCTTCAACAAGATACCTCAAAAAAAGACTTACTAAATGCACTTTCAGTAATTAGGCACAAACATTGAACAGTCTCACTCTGAAATTCTGATTTGCATGCATCTAGTGATCAATTAGGTGGATAAATGTGTATCAGTTCTGAAATGAAGGCGGTACTTTTTATTAAATGGACTTCCAAGCTTTGTGTGAGTGAAACAAAACTCTTTGTCAACATTTTCTGAATGACTGGAAGAACTGTTTTTTTTCCAACTCTCTTGATAACTGTGTTCAATTGCTTAGGTCATTCTTCCCTATTTAATCCCAGAACTTTGAAGTTTACTGTTTCTGCTCTTTACAAGCATTTCCAGTTTTGGTGAATCAAGTCTGAGAAGTCCACTTCCCAAGGCTCTTATTCTAGGACAAAATATATTCCACTCCTGTCTCAAATGAAACAACTAACTCCTTAATCAAAATTCTGTGTACTCTTTTATTCATGTGAAGGTCTAGAAATTAATTTTTCCTTCTAGCATGTACTGTTTGGCTTCTGAGGAGAAACTCCCCTTGGAAAAGAGCCTGCCTAAAACTGTGGGTACCCCTGAAATATACTGGAGTATTTATACCTTTTGTAACACTTTTATGTTTAGATTACCAGCCTATCTACTCAGCAGCAACTGAACTCTAATCACCAGCTGGCAGAAAAGTATACTTGGCTTCAGCACCAATTTAAAACAACCTGGCATCGGAACAAACAGTTTCCAAAGGAGGTGCTGCTCAAATGTAGTCAGTGCATACCTCAAGTGGCATTCTTCCTTTCTACTATTGACTAAGAGTAAGCTTTCTATGAATTGCTTAAATTTTGATCCCTCATCAGCTAGAGCAGCACTAAACTGTTTTACCAGACTAGTGAACAATGCAGGCATAAAAGTATTAAGGGCTTTAATGGTCTGCTGCGGTTGAATACAGAGTAAGTGTGATCAGCCAATAATTGTAGCCGTGTCATTTCACATCCTGTAATCTGGGATTGTCTTTACCCTGTCCAATTTTTTATCTTTTGTCTTCTATTTTGGAAGATACTGAAAGCATGTAAATGCAGTTGTGTGTGTGAGTAAACTTTATTTTTACAGAAAATATTAAGGTTGATCTAACATGGTTAGTTAAAAGTACAGGTTTTTTTCTCTATAGATTCTGGTAGAGAATTTAAATATTAGGTCACTACAGTATGATACTCATGTTGGAAAAATACAGTATTCAGTATGTTTTTTAAGTAGTCAGTTGCTTGATCTAGCTCTGAATTACAGCAAGTGGAAACATGTAGAACTCTGCATAGATCAGTGCAGGAGGTTAATGTGAAGAGGGCATAAATGAACTTATTTTTGTTTGTCCTCTTCTCTGTTCCACATTTGTATCATAAAAATGTCCAAAATGTAGTTGCCTTTTGTTTAGCGCCATTTGAACTTTCATAGGCAACGGGAGTTGTGTGTGTCTGCACTGTACATTGCAGTTGAATGAGAGATAGTAAATGCAAGGTAAAAGTATTCCTCTCAAATGTAGGCTACGCTTTCTTAGATCATCAGCTTGAACTACTGGAAGGTGCTCAACTGAATTGTTCAACAGGCAACATTTTCATGATTAGGAAAACATTTCAGAGTTCAGCTTACAATTGCCACCTTAGCATTTCACAGACAGTGACGTTTTGCAGTTGAAGCAACTCAGCATATCCCAGTGTTACTACAGCTTGAAGTAACATCCCATCCTAGCCCTGTCTTCTACCACAGCAACCATTGAGAACTGGGAGAAGCCAAGAAGCTGCAAAAGGTGCATCTCTCTGTCAATGGTATCATCTCTCTCAGATGTCCCAACTTGCCCGATCCTGGTCTGACTAGCCAGGCATGTACCATTCAAAAACAGTTTGTGAGTTTTCTTCACTGCTTGTGCCATCGCTGCTGATGCTTGCATAGTTGTCACCAGAAAGCCTTCAGTTAGCCAACTGGACCACCATTTGTTTAAAGTTTTAAGTTATCTGTGTTTTGTCAGAGGTTTTCAAATCACAACAGGGCAGGAAGAAAGTAACTTTTATTTTTCAACATTGTGAATGTAGACTTCTCATTCTCATCCATGTTACTGAGGGATAGAAGTTCCTCGTTAACAAAAATGAAAAAAGTTGAATCTCTGCAACATGGTATCATAATGGGATGCAGATATAAAGCACAGAATTGCCTCTAAACCTTCTTTTATTATCTAAAGCCTGCAACAGGAGAATGACAGTCTTCATGGTCAGTCATACAAATTACATTCCCATTACTTACCTGTTTTCAAATATTTGCTGTTAATAGCCCAGCATAGTGTACTGTCAATTGTTTTCACTTGCCAGGGAGGCACAAGCCTGTCAGAGGTACTCAGCTTTCAAGTGAAAAGAGTATATTGTTTTCAGGATTGGTATAACTTGTCTCATCTGTATCTTGTGACAGTGAAGACCTTGAAGTGTCGTCTTGAGTGAAATCTCAACATCGTTGCAGACGAATTACCATTTGGCATGCAGAGCTTGCCAAGTAAGAGCTGTTGTTGGTCACCTGGGGTATACACTACAACGTTGACACCCCATGCAGGGTTTGTCCCTCCTCCAGAAAGTTCAGCCTTCAAAAGGAAATTACACAGCTTTAAAATTTGATGGGTTTTGGTGTTCACTCATGGAAGCTTGTCTGCCTACAGTCTGTATGATTGCCTTTCCCAAGCAAGTTGCTTTCTTCCCTTTCTTGAACCATGTATATGCTTCCTGTTGCTTAAACGTAATTGTATTTAAAGCCGGCATTTTTGTAGCTTCATGTTAAGAGACATGGTCTGTGATTTTGCAGTGGAATTTAGGCTTTGAAAACAAAAACTGTAGTTTTATAAGGTGATTAAGTAGTTACTGGTAAACAGGTATATGGAATTATAGGGCTTTTTTTTCCCTTGATGTATATTGAATAATTTTGAAAAGAAGTAGGTCTGGCCAAGACATTGTAGTGTGTATGTTTCAGAAGATTTAGTTGGTCCTTTTGATGCAGTATGGCAGCATATTCTGTAATCTATATCTATAATTTTAGTATGTTCTTGCCACATAGATGTTCTTCTGCAAATGAAAACAAGCTTATTAATTGTTGTATTTGACTCTTGTCATGTCATTTTGTCACAAGCCAGTACTATAAAAATCAGTTAATTGTGATTTTTGCCTAGGGAGCAGCTTCTCTGTGTTGCTAGCAGCCAGCATTGTATGGGAGCATCCTGTTCAAGGAGCATGCTCTCCCACTGCTTTCAGGGAAGCTTGCTAGAGAAAGAAATTAAAATAGATTGTTGCAATAAATAGTATACTGTCTGATAGATAAACATGGTGATGGTAGGTATCATTCAGAGTGGTATAAAATGTCATCATAAGGAAGCATAAACTATGAAGGTGATTAATGCACTTAGAATTGATTAGGACTTAGTTTTCTATAATAATGTGATGATTTAAGCTAAAAGAAAAAAAGGCTTGAAACAGGAGGTATTCCAGTTGTAAAGAAGATGGTACCTCTAAAATTATCCCTCATGTATTTATGCAGGTATTTAAGACATACCAACTACAGCTGCAGATACCAAATTTAAGAGGAGACATGCAAAAGTCAGCACTCATTGTTCCAAAAAGTATGTAAACTTTGCTACTTCATTGGAACCACAGGCTGCACACATAAGAACATTACTCAGACTAGAAAATAGAGCTGAATTTTTTTTCCTGCTTTGGTTGCACTTGCAAAAATACATTAGATCTTCCTAAGCATCAGAGTGATTTAAAAATGGCAAATTAGTTTGCTTGCCTTTTACACCTTTGCAGTTCAGTGCACTGTGATTTTTTTTTTTTTTTTTTTTTTTTTTTTGCCAGCACCAAAATATAAAGTTATGAAGAATATTGTAAATCGACAACTGATGGTGTTGGTCCAAAATCAACAGTGGAAGTACCTCAGAAGTGGCCAAACATGGCTTGGTGGTTTTTTCCTCTTATTTCTACTTAGCACAGTTTTTTTGATAGAATACTAGCAAGTTTTGCTTTTTAAAGATAGTATAAATAAATGAAGTAAAATTTATTGCTACGTTGTCCATTTGTTGCATTCACCTCTTCCACCCCCAAGAAAAATACAAGTACGGTTCTTTTGTTTTAACTGGTTTTGGATATTTGTAGTGTGGAGAAAAAAATAGGGCAATTTGTTACTTCAGATGTTGTGCAACTACCTATACCAATTTTATATCACAATGTTGGTTTTTTTAAGATAAAAATTGTGTGTATTAAGAACTCTGTTGGGCAGGCCACACAACAGTCCAAGACTAAATGTATATCTCCTTGCATCATTCTGCCAGTAAAAAACAAATTGTGTAATTTTCTAGATAGGGCTTACACTCTCACTGTGGAGACCAAGCTGCATATGTTTGAGAGATTATATATCAAGTTAGAAAATTAATTATCAGCAGAAAAAGAAAAGAGTTCTTCCCTTTTCCTACCATGTTGCTTTCAGTTAAAGTAACTGAAATTAATTTAGTTTTTAAAAGTTAAAGTTTTTTGCCTCAATTTTCAGAGATAATCTCTTCCCACATCTTTCAAGTCCCTGAGTCTCAAGGCAGGTACGACATCCCTCCCACTGTAAATGAAGATCAGGTTTGAGACCACCTGAGGAACCTGAACATACATGTCCATGGGACCTGATGAGATGCATCCCAGGGTCCTGAGGGAACTGGCTGATTTAGTTGCCAAGCCGCTCTCCATCATATTTGAAAAGTCATGGCAGTCAGACGAAGACCCCAGTCACTGGCAAAAAGGAAACATCACAGCTGTTTTTAAGAAGGGTAAAACAGAGGACCCTGTGAACTACCAACCAGTCAGCCTCACCTCGATGCTCAGTAAGATTATGGAGCAGATTCTCCTGGAAGACATGTTGAAAGATATAGATGACAGGGAGGTGATTAGAGACAGCCAACATGGATTCACCAAGGGCAAATCGTGCCTGACTATTCTGGTGGCCTTCTATGATGGAGTGACTGCATCAGTAGACAAGGGAAGAGCTCCTGATGTCATCTACCTGGACTTCTGTAAGGTCTTTGATATGGTCTGCCACAAGATTGTGGCCACTAAATTGTAGAAAGACAAATTTGTTGGATGGACTGTTAGATGGTTAAGGAATTGGCTGGATGGCCAAGTCCAAAGAGTTATATTATGGCTCAATGTCTAAGTGGAAACCAGTAACAAGTGGTGTCCGTACTGGGACCAATACTATTTACTGTCTTCATCGGTGATATAGACAGCGGGATTGAGTGTACCCTCAGCAAGTTTGCAGGTGACACCAAGCTGAGTGATGCAGTTGATTCACTTTGCTAGAGGGAAGGGATGCCATCTAGAGGGACCTTAACAGGCTTGAGGAGTGGGCCAACATGAGCCTCATGAAGTTCAAAAAGGCCAAATGCAAGGTCCTGCACCTGGGTCAGGACAATCCCCAGTATCAGTACAGACTGGGGGATGAATGGATGGAGAGCAGCCCTGCAGAGAAGGACTTGGGAATATTGGTAGAAGAAAAATGAGGTATGAGCCGGCAATGTGTGCTTGCAGCCCAGAAATCCAGTCGTATTCTGGGCCGCATCAAAAGAAGCGTGGCCAGCAGGTTGAGGGAGGTGATCCCCTCTACTCAGCTCTTGTCAGACCCCACCTGGGTCCAGCTCTGGGGTCCCCAATACAAGACAGACATGGACCTGTTGGAGCAGGTCCAGAGGAGGACCACAAAAATGATCAGAGGGCTGGAACACCTCTCCTGTGAAGAAATGCTGAGAGCATTGGGGTTGTTCAGCCTGGAGAAGAGAAGGCTCCAGGGAGATCTTACTGCAGCGTTTCAATATATAAAGGGGGATCATAAGACCAACAGTGAAAGGCTTTTTACCAGGGCAACGGTTTTAAACTGAAAGAGGGCAGGTTTAGATTGGATATAAGGAAGAAGTTTTTTTACGATGACTGGAACTGGAACAGGTTGCCCAGAGAAGTTGTGGATACCCCATCATTGGAAGTGTTCAAGGCCAGGTTGGATGGGGCTTTGAGTAACCTGGTCCAGTGGAAGATGTCCCTGCCCATGGCAGGGGGGTTGGAACTAGATGATCTTTGAAGGTCCCTTCCAACCCAAACCACTATGATTTGAAATCTCACTAATCCTATTTTTTTTAATTGCCTGAAATCCTCAAAAGTCTGAGGTGATTATTGGAATTGGGTGGACCTTTATTTTCGAGATGAAGGATTTGAATATGCTCTGAGGAGTTCTCAGGGACGGTGGGAAGGAAACCACATGCCTATTAATACTGTATAAAGAAAGTACACTGTGAAATGAGAAAAATACAGCACATCTTCCACTTTCTCTTTCTGTATTCTTTCTTGATGCAAAAAACAGTATGTTCTGTAGCTGTTACACTTTTGTAGTGTTTTAGAGAAGACTTCTCTTGCTTTGGCCATTCTTTTAGTTCAGCGGGGCTTTCTTGTCTTTTAAACCTGTAATTATTTTACACTTGTAAAATGTAAATGATTATTGATTTTTCTGATGATCTCAGTTATCTGGGTCATCTCTTAAACACCTTTAGGACAGAAGTATGTGACAAATAAGTTTTAAAAGCTGTGGTTGTGTAGATGCAAGCTTGGTTGACAAGCCCAGATTTCATTTTCCCTCTTGTGTCTCTGATTTCTGCCATTGTAACTGTTGGACCGGGAGCTTTGTCCTGTTTCCTTTGTTACATGCTCCTTTTTAATTGATTCACTTTAAGTAAAAAGGCTTTCTAGGCAATATCAACCTTTTTGTAGGATTTCATAATTTACCATAACTTTTTTCCTTCTGGAAAGCAAAATGGCAAAAGTTGGCTAGTGATAATATTTGCCTTATAAAATGCCTTCCTGCAGAAATACACATGAGCTGGTGTAAAGGACTGTGCAGGAGAAGATAGCCAAGGGAGGAGAGAGCTCAGATGAATGTGTAGTCATAGCATGTATTAAGAATATGTTTTCTGGAATGATATTTTAATTAATGCCTGTGCCTGTAAGGAAAAGGCAAATTAATAGAGACTGGTTGAATGCAAGCAAATAATGGCTAGCATATGTTTTATTTTATTAATCTAGTTAAAAGATGAGTAAATAACAATAGGCAACTTGGATCTTGTGTTCAAATTCATAGTTTGTATCAATTACATTGCTATTTAAATATTGATTTAAAAGTAAGGAACAAGAAACAGCTTTAAACATAGGTTAAAGGTTTTATATTATTTCTGCAAACAAGCAGTGCAATACTGTTTATTTTAAAGATTTATGTTTGTTACATGCTATATAATACATCATGTTTTACTTGGGAAAAAGCTTATCTTGCTGACATTTGCTTCAAAACTTAAAGAGCTTCAGGATCTGAATGTTTTTTGGAAATCATGACATTATGCACTAGCAGACTTAGAATTGGAAAATAAATTCTCATTTATAAATGTCCTTGACTTTTTTTGTTAGTACACTCTTTAGTATTTTCTCTCCAAAACACAAACTGTCCAAATGAACTGGCTGGGTGCACGTGTACCTCTTTGGTATAACATGAAGGTGAATCATGTTAAGACCTGGTATCAGACTGTGACGACTGGGTCTCTGCTACTGGATGCAGTTACATGTCGTACAAACCTTCTGATATTATCCATGCTTTCTAGTCCATATACAGGCCCTTAAGATTTGCTGTGGTCTGCAGGTTATCATGTTCATGAGGCTTTTCATGTCAGGTCTCAGGATTAAAAGGATTTAGCTTTAGAATTCTGTCTAGAAGCAGGTTTTAATAAAATCCAAGTTTAGGACAGATGTGCAAAAATGCTCTTTCATGTCCGAGCATTGACTGTGCTAAGCTTTTCTAATGCTGAAGCTTGACAGTAAATGCTAACCTAATGGAAGGCATGGCCAGGAGGAAGTTGAGGACCACATCTCCCTCCCGCTGCTCCTGTGGTTTGCATATTTATTTTTAACAGAACTACAGAGTATTCTGTTCTGTTGAACTGTTCTTAGTAGAGCAATAGTAGAAAAATGCAGTCTTGTTCTGTGGATGCTCGTGTCCTATGGCAGTAGTGGGTGAGTTCCACATCCTGGAGGCAAACAGTTTTTGCTGGCCAATATTTGTAATATTAGGGTGTGTTTATTCAGTTTGGTTAGTGAGCTCTGAGAAATGTTTGAAAGTGTGTACAATTCCTTTATATCATCTGGGAGGGGCAGTAGCTTGTGTAGCATATCTTTAGCAGGCCAATTTGTTCTATGGAGCTCAAATCAGATGCTCAGAAATAGCTTTTTTTTTTTTTTTTTTTGTCATCTAATATATAGCGTACGGCAGCTGCTGTTTGACTTAGTCCTCAGCTGGCTTTCTAATGAAATCAGTGCTAATTAGCCTTCTGTTTGAAGGTTCTTGGAGGTCATCTCATTGTGTTGTCAGTAGAAAAAACTTTATCCCTACTTCTGCAAGGTAAATCTTGGTTTTAGAGTAGCTTTTTAGTACACTGTTACTCTGCCCTCTCTTTTGCCCTGCTGCAAAGCCCTCCAGGACTGGAGCTGTGAGAGGTAGAGAGGTACTTGCAGACTGCTGAAAGCCATAGGGGTGCATGGCTGAACCACGCTTTACTGAAAAGGTGTACAAACAGCAAGAAGTAGAGAGCTCTTTCAGGGACCATTAATGCAAGTGAAGTATTTAAGCCTCACTCCATGTAATGTAAGGTGCGAAAGAATAGTTTGCATTAATTATAATCTATGAGTGAAGGTGACTTTTGTAATATAGCAAGGCATGCAGCTACTGTGTAATACATTTACACGATTTACATTGAGAAAAAAAACCTTATTAGTAATTTGCGCTTTAAAATTAAAGGAATGCTTCTGTGCTGTATTTGACTTGTATAAAAGACTTGCTTCATCAGATTATTAAATATTGGTGTTCATCTATTTTTAAATACTATTGAACAGTTTACTTAAACTTCAGGCATTGTAGAATATCAGTTTGAAAAATAGCAGCTGCTCTGATAGAATCCTTTTCTATCATTACCAAAAGCTAACTGTGGACGAAAACATCACTAATATCCCTTGATGACATAGTATAGATTTCAGAGTATCATGTTGATAGAAAATGTTCCCAGATTTTAATAATACACAAATATTCTGTGCAGCGTTTGTATTTCCCATGTCGTCTTCTGAGCATTATGTTCCAAAAGTCTTTTACAAAGGCTGAGATTTGGTACCTTTGACCAAGAAATATAACCAAAGCTGAAATTAGGAAAGGTGCAATAGCACATCTCTACCCTCAGCCATGAACCTACCCTGAAATAACAAATTTTAAGTTTTTGAATACCGAAGTCAGAACATAGCGTAGCTTAGGATTTGAAGTTTTGCAATTGGAAAGGTTAGGATACAATATTTTCCAGTAAACCTCTGTTACAGATGAAATTGAAGACTGACTTTATAGGCACCGATTTTGTTAGATTGTGGCAACATAAGGAGATACAAAAATTTTAATTGCAGGAGGAATAAAATCCACAAATGCTTAAACAAATTTTTCCTTTTGTAACAGGTGATAAATCAATATTTGCATGAATCACTGATTTAAAGAACCATTAAATTCCCACTTTAATCTTGTAATAGTTTATTCCACTAAGGAAGAGACAAAACAAGAAACGTGATTGTGATGAAACAGTGATTGTTTCAGAATTAATCCACGCCCATTTTTTAACATCAAGAATGCTTTTCTTTTTATTTTGAAATTTCAGGAGCTCCAATTTCAAAGACTTACCAGAGAACTGGAAGTGGAAAGGCAAATTGTGGCTAATCAGCTAGAAAGATGTAGGCTTGGAGCAGAATCACCAAGTATCGCCAGCACAAGGTACAAGTCCTGATGACTTTACTTTCATATGTCCCATAAATTAAAGGGCTTTTTTAGTGGTGCTTATGTCCTACATACATATATTGTCACTGATAGCTGTTCATTTCCCACTAATATCTGAAATATAAAAAAAAAAAATATGCAGATTTGCTGTAAAGAGTTATGGGACAGTTTAAAGAGGCCTTTCTAATCATTGATTACATTTTCATTAGAGTGTCTGTAAAGCTTTAATTTCTCTTTAAATATGTTGAAGTTTGTTTTTAAGATTCAGCCAAAGAGAAATACAGTAGACTTACACATATTTGCATCAAAGTAACAGGGCTAGTTAAATGCAGTAATCCAATTATATTTTTTTTTCCCGAATTAACTATCTAGTTTCATCCCGCTTTTCTGAAATACTTTCTGTTGTTACATTTGTTTTCAGGGAACATCTTGCTGTAAGTGTATTGTTAGCATATTTAAATACTGTGACCACATACCTAATATATTTTAGATACAATGACAATAACTATAGCAAAGCATTTTGTTAATATTTCAGCTTTAAGTAGTATTCTGGTGGGTTGGGGTTTTTGTTGGGTTTTTTTGTTTGTTTGGTTGGTTTTGGTTTTTTTTTTTTCTTTTAATTCCTTAGCAAACCTTTTAACGCTAAATGTGTTTGGGCACTCATTCATCTCAAGCATATTAAATTATTGGTAGCTTTTGATTCTGAAAGCCTTGATAACAATGTGTTCTCTTATGAAATATTTATACCTTCATTTTGGGTTACAGCATAATTTCTTGCCTTAAATACTGTTTCTTTCTATATTCTTTCAGCAATAAACTTGGGTATCATTCTGAAATGTTTCCTCCTGTGGCCATAATAAATAATTCTGCAAGTTAAATGTAAAATTTTTCCTCCAAAACCTTAAGAAACAGGAGGTGCTTATTTAAAAATAAATTTTAAAAAATCCAGTGTACCAGCTAACACAGCTGGTTTTTATACATCAAACTACTTGACCTGAGTTGTAATTTGACGGTATTATTACTAGCATGAGAACTTTTGTTTAAGAAACTTCGAAATATTCAAAAATATTCCTTGGACAAGATGACTATTTTATACACTTCATGCTTGCCTATCTTCCCTCTAAATCCACTTATTTCTCCAGCTGTTGCTCAGAGTTTGTTTTGAAAACTAAAAAAGTTAAATTCCTATGGAAGAATGAGTAAAAAGCCTCAGTTATTTTATGCCTGCAGCCACCTTTCGTTCAGTCTTGAATGTTCATTTTCAGTGAATTTGCTTGAGTAATACAAAGGAAAAGGTTCTTCTACATCCTAGGTCCAGAGAATTTCACATACAAAGAACACCAGAGTTAGCTTATCCCACAAATAATATTGTGTAGTTTTTGAAATAATGTACAATTACCAGTATCTACACAATAAGTTAGATCCTACACTTCTGTCAAATACTATAATTTGCCAAGATGGAAGACATAATTTGTAGTATCATGGAGTCATTTCTTTTGGTTGCTTCCTTATGGCTAAATGATGTTTATTTGTATAAAAAAAGATGATTAAAGTTTAGGGGAAGAAAATACTAGTACATAGGTTTGTCTGTAGTATACTTTGATATGAGTACATTTGTGAATCTAGATAAACGCTTCAAGCTCTTGTTTTCTGGGCCATAAATTTTCCATAGTTATTAATAAAATATTTTACACATTTAAAATTAAAGCCTAATTATATTCTTAGTTCTTACAGACACCTCTGTATTCTGACCACTGTTCTTGTTTTTCTAAATTTTCTTATCCTAGCTGAGTCTGGTCCTGTGCAGATGAGAATGCTATGCTACCTTACTTTTTACTGAGGGACACGGGATTAAAACTTGGTTTGGACAATATGTTCTGAGATGTGTGTGTCCCTGGTTAATTTTTTTACTTATTCTTTAATGTGGATATTCCTTTTAAGAGATGTGTGAGAAGCTGGGGGAAAAAAAAAAATCTGTATTTGCATTAGATGCTTTTATTTCTTCACAACCAGTGTAGTTCTAAGAGTTGTTGAAAGAATCAAGGTAAAACAATCTCTTAGAGCAGTATCACAGCAGACACAAATATAGCAGCAAAATTTATAGCCAAAAAAAAAGTACATGTGTTTCCCCAAACTGGGTGATGTAAATGTTTTGCGAAGGCTGACAAGAAATTAAATAAAGACGAAGAGGGCATGGAGAAAAGGCTTGGAAGCTGAATGCTGTGTTGGGAGATTGGTCATGGACAGCTAACAACCTGCTCCCAGAAACACAGAGAAGTTAAGCATTTAGAGATCAAGATTATGTTTCTCCTAGCCAGATATAAGAATTGTCCAATAGAGTCTTATATTAAAAAAAACAAAACCAAAGGCAAGCAAAACTAAACCATAAGAGGCATATGCCTTTTTATTTTCATCCTTTGTTCAGGTTTTCTGTCCCTGAGGAAATCAACAGTGCTTTGTTTCAAAGATAGAACTTTAATCTCCTTTAATGTGGTTAAAAGATTTGGGAGCATTTCATTTCAGAGGTCTAACTGAAGGTTTTGTTGACCTCAGTGGTTACAGCATTGTCTCTGATTTACCCACTTATAAACTGGATTCCTGCAAGTCGGCGTTGGCCTGGAAGTGGTGCTGCTTTGCAGAACAGATGCTGACATGAAGTCACAGGTACTTTTGCGGCAGCATACGCCTGTCTTGGTGGTTGCAGCTTGGGCTTCAAGCTGTTTAGGGTGTCAGTCAAGTCATCCCTTTGAGCCAGCTCATCACCCAATTGCACAAGTGCCAGCCAAAGGGAAGTTGTGATAACAGCTGGTGAGGGAATGGGGAAATGCGACATCAGTACCTTAAACTGCTTAAACTTCTCTGCAGCTAGTACATGTAGCTTCTCAGCCGGTCTTCATGGCCATGAGCCCAAACACTAACACAGTATGGAGTGCAGGCCGTGCAGACGTACGCCTGGATAAATCCATCTGGAGGTAGGCACCGGTGATCAGACTGTCACCTAGTTGAGCACGCCTGAGAACGACTCTCATTTCAGAAGCATGGCCCATTCTGTTAGTGCTAGTCCTTAAGAAGTGAGTGTATTGCTTTGTACACAAGAACAAAACAAAACAAACAGAAAGTACTTGTAATTTATCTTTGTTAGTCTGTTGCCCACCTGTGTTACAATTATACTGTAAGTGCAAGCAACACACAGGAGTAGTTGGCTGTTTTGCTCTCTTAAGAGAAGTGTGACAGGTGAGAATAAGAGCAGATCTGCAGATCCTAAGCAATTGTAGTGTAATGGGTGGAGAAGGAAGCGCTAGATCAGCTGGAGCCCTGGATTCCAATACGGTTTTATTTTTGTGTACCTGTAGGTTCCTTGCCTGTTAGAATTACTTCTCATAATTATTTTTGTAAATGGGTATTGTGCTCAGCACTTCTAAGATCTTTCATGGCATCCCGTACACTTTCAAACCTCTTAAGAGCCTGAAATGATACATGATTAGTGTTACATGTAAGTATTAAATATTTTTACCCATGTTATAAACTACAAGATGGGAGATGATAGACTGGGAAAAACAATCTGAGGTTTCAGTTGTATCTTCTTACTTTCATTTCATGCTGTAACATGCACAGGTTTCTATGAAGAAGCCACTGGGCTGTTCAGCCTCCCGTACAAACAGATACAGCATTGCAACTAACTTTCCATCTGTAGTGTTACTGGTTCAGTTGGATTCAGTTCTGGGCTGCCAGGTGTGTTGGAGTATGTGCTGATGCAGGTAGATACCAATATGTATCGAGGGTCAGCAGTCAGACTCACTTCATAAAACACATTGCCTAACCTCTCAGGTGGGAGTTGGCTGTATGACTCTTACAGTCGACCTAATTATTTTCGCGAGTTATCTATTGTAACTTGTGAAAACTGAGTGGTGTTGGGAACCAAAAGGCTCATACTTATTAATTTAATTGTAAAATACTGCACTCATAGTAGCAGCTTGTCACAAGCACTTTAACAAAAGAGAAGTACATAAATGGCACTCTAGACTTCATCAGAATGCAAGCCCTTTTGGCAGTACAGTAAATAATCAAAAAGGTTTTAACACTTCAAATACTGAGTGGTCAGTTTGAGTAATAATGTGCCTACCTGAAGTCTTCTGAGTTTTGTAAAATTAAATGTATTCCGTAGCTACTAGGATGGTTTATTTTCTCTGCTTTATGTAGCAGATAATCTTATTTTCCCAATGCCAACTGAAATACAATGTGGGCTTTCTGTAGTAGTAGAAAATATTCCAAAGTGATTCAGTAAAATATTGCACTCTGTGATTGAACGCTGTAAACTTTCTGTGAGATGACCATGTATTGCATTTCATGGTCACACATTTTTTTCTCATAAAATGGGAGAATGCTTATAAAGAGTGTAAACAGAGAAAGTAGTTTTGCTTGAAAGCCAGCACACCGTCATGTTAGGCTGTGTAACTTTTGTTCTACTTGAGGAGCGGTAACATGCAAGACACTTCCAAACTGTGTGCCGCCCCCACGCTCGGGGCATTCCACGGCATGCAGCAGCAAGTTTAGCCTGACAGGACTGTTCACAGTGAGCTGATCTAGGTGTAATTATCCTTACAGAAACTAGTTTCATTTTGCTCATATGGCACATCAAATATTTCAGCGTTTCCAAAAGGTGTATTTGAAATTGCTTGCATATACTGCAATATATGATGTCACCAAACTTTCATGGCAAATTATAAGCTCCATAAAAATGACCTTTAGAATCAGTATATGCTTTCGGGGTGGGAAAAGGGAAGGAATCACAGTAATTTAAACTATTTATTTATTATTTATTTACACTAATATTACACATACTGAAATGTGAAAACAAATCAATTAAAGGGCTACATTACATTTAAAAGTAAGTAAGAAAAGATATACTTAATTTTTTTTTGCAGAGCTTCAGCATACAATAAAAGCAGGGCTAAAATGTATTTAGACAGAATTTAGCTAAGTAATGAATAATTTAAAATCAAGATCTAGTTGATAATCGTAGAGCTGTTGGAAGAATATTTTGGGCACAGATATTAATAGTCCATTTATCTTAACAATTTAGGATAAATGGTGATTAATTCCATCATTAGTAGCTAGGTAGGAACTACTTGCCATGTTAGATAAAATAACCGATCACCAGGTCACCTGACAGCTGCTGGTGCTAAACATTCGGAGGAAGTACCCATCTCTGTTGCAGAATGAAGGAATCTCCTTTTGTTAGAAATTGGTCCAATCTATGATTGTTTTAGGTGTTACAGTTCTTACTTACTGTATTATAAATCTTCTTTAATCTAGCTGTAGAGTTTTTATTCTCTATATTACAAATAATTAGATATAAAGATTTGGGTTTTATTTTATTGCGTTTTAGACTGTAATGATATCTTGTGACCTTAATTTCAGAACTTGAGAATGGACTGTGTTAGGTTTGGTCTCCCGTTTTTAAAACAGTCTCACTGAGTGTCTCTTCCTCTGTCTTTACTATTTGATTGAACTTTGAAATGCCCTTTGAATTATCTTAGCAAACGAACTTCTTTTTTCTTATCTTTCATTTCTGCTAATTCCCTAGTAGGAAAAAAAAGGAGAGGGAATTAAAAAAAAAAGAAAAAAACAAGAATGGAACCATTGGTCTATAACATCAGCAAATTTTCAGGATTTTTTCATGTTTTCTTCACAGCCTTGTTCAGATTTGCTTTTTTGACTGTACCTACATGTTAGACAGAAGTTTCCATTGATGTGTCTGCTTGTGGTTTGTACAGTTTCTTACTTGCTTACTTCAGGTCTTCAGGCAGTCCGAGGAATGTAAGTACAGAGAGAATCATGCTTATAGGTAGTTTCATTAGTGGGTAAGGTGGACATACAACCTTTGATGTGTATGCAGTATGTGTTGCGTATTTTCTAGGTTGTAGTTTTACCAAATTACTTCAGGAAGCATTATAGGGTTCCCTACTCTAACTTTTAGGACCTAAAGAGTCACTATGTTTCCAGTCAATCCATCATTTAATAAGGCTAATTAAAGATGTTTAGCTTGGTGAGTGGGTGATCAAAAGCACTTATCCTGAGATACAGAAGACATAATTCCACATGTGTGATACTGAATGCTATGTCTTTGCTTTGGCACTTCAGCTGTGGCACTCGGGCAGCATATCAACTCTTCATTTAAAATTACAGAGTGTGCTATCATTTGTCTTGAGTCCACAGAAATTTAGAAATGCCTGGGTTTTGCATGTCTACATCAAAAATGAATGAAACTTGCAAAGTTTCTTGTTATAGCTCCAGTATTCATATTTTTGTTTTCTGTTTACCCAGACTGTAAGCCTTTCTGAAATTCTGTCAAAGCTTTTGAATGCCAGTAGAATTGAGGAATTTGGGTATTTTTAATGCAATTTGCTGATGCTAAAATATGAAAAAAAACTTGTAGCTTACTGCTGGGTTGCTCTGGTGATAAACTGAAGAGTGATGATCTAATATTGACTTCAGCTGCGTATATAAATACTTACTATCTTACCCAACAGTAGACTGGGCTACAAAATAGGATTGTTATTTTCATTGTGAATGTACATCTACTGCACACTACAGATTGAGATGCAGTAAGTGACTGTGTGTCAGCTGAATTATGGTAACTGCTCATACGAGTGCTCATGCAAGACGACCTAAAGTCTCTAGTGGACAATTGTGATGGATCAGGTGGTACGTGTTAAACTGTCACCCTCTGAAAATGCCTGAAGTACTGAAAGGGCAGTGAGTGTCATGGTAGTTTCTGTGGTGCATCATTTAGCTAAAAGAATACTTGAAGGATCGTTAATTCTTTCTGAAGGTAGTCAAACATGCCAGAGACCCGCAGTTTGAATTACTGTTTTGCGGTACTGGTAGGAAGACGTTGGCGATGGGCAGTGTGCTGTTACTACTGTCACAGTGCCAACTGTCCGTGGTGTCAGGCAGCATAGGATTGTAGGGTAGCAGCAATGTTCTGCTGTCTGTAGGGCTGGTGTTTCCCATGCCCAGCTGTTCTGCGTGGCTGCCTGCTGGGGGGGCTTGGGAGTCTCAATGGCTTCTCAGCGTTGGGCTTCAAACTGAAATAGCGTCCATCAATATGAGTGACCACATTTGGGTGTAGTATTCCAGATACAGCTTTCTAAATTCACACGCAGAGCATTAGTGCTTGCCTGTGTAAGCTGAAAACATCTAGCAAGTCATAGGACCACTTGTTCTTGGTGGCAGAGCTGTCTAATTTTTGTATGTGGGACATAAGATCGCTGTAGTACTTTGTACAGTGTCTAGGAGGGCAGGTACAGGAATTACACATATTAGTGAAATCCAGAAGATAGCTATGAGAAAAGTTGAAGACTGAAAATTACCTTGTTTAGTTAAAATATTTGTGAAAACTTCTGCTAACCTGTATCAACAAGAAAAGCAAAAATATGAAATTTCGTTATCCTGATTTTGATGGTTACCAGTTGCTTGTAATGTGTATTACAAGTTTATGGAGTTTAATAGATGTCATTTTATTAGAAAAATCCCCCTATACCAAGAATTTACAGTTATATAAAGCTTTAAGCCTTCATACTGCATGTAATTGTAAACACATTCTTGATGTAGATATTTAAAATGGAAGATAAAGGACAGGTAAAACAATACATTCAGTCTTAACAGGCACTTAAGTTTTGGCTGGCAGCTCCACCTAAGCAGCAAGAACGAATCCCTGTGAATAAACCATTTCCTACTGGTTGCCTGACAGAACAGATGTATTCCAATGATGAAAGCTTAGCCAAGCAGTAAACTAAAATACTAAAGGAATATGTGTGAAGTACATACATTTTCAACAGAATTATATATTTAGCTTTTTACAGCTTTTCACCATTTTAGAAATATTTAATAAATAATACTTAATTTTTTCAGCCGTTGCCTTTTTTTGATGACAACAGCAGTATATTCAAGCAGTTAAGATGGGCAGTGGGAATCACTATTTTTTCTCAAGGGGTACTGTTTAAATCAGAAATACATTTCATCTTATGGAATACTTACTAAGATAATAAACTGTTTCATGTCATATAATACCTGCAAAAGATGTCTGTAGCACCAAGAATTTAAGTTAACTGTCCAGTCTAGAAACTAAAGATCATAGTTGTGTTTACATAATTTTTAAAAAATAGCATACTACTTAAGACATCGTAACAAAAATTAGAAATCTGCAGTTTTCTTAAATTTTAGTATTGTTCCTGTAGCCTTGCTGCCCCGTACACAGCTACTGTCAGAGACCTGGCCGTGACCCTGACCCACCAGTTCGGCCTTTGAAGTGTGGCCAAGGCCTTGAGCTGTCATACCCATTCAACTGAGTCGAACGTTGACCTCCTTTTCTAACTTGGAAATACAAAGCTGGAAAGTGTTTATCTGAGAGCTGTGGCTTGAAGAATGTAAAATGGTACTAGTGATACTTAGTACGTTTTGTCTCTAAATGACTTCATATGAAACCTTTTCCATTTATCAGATTATTATTTTTTTCCAGATTGGCAGCTGGTTCAATTTTGTGTCTAAGACAGCAGCTTTGAACTAAAGCTCTGAGATGGCAAGGAAAAGGTGTGAAATTAAGAAAGGGACCAAAAAAAACCAACCAAACCCAAAACAAACAAACAAACAAATCCAGATACTTAGGAAATACAAGTGCAAAGGATTAAAAAAAAAAAAAAAAAGTGAATAGGTTGATTTCAGCAGAGTTTGTATGCACACTCCATCTTCAGTTACTGAATATTTGTGTTACTGGCTAAAAAATTAGTGTTTCAGTATATGTATTTTATATGCACTTAGTGTAGAGTTATGTATTTATTTCACTTATTCTTTGTTCTCTTGTGAAGCAGATTGAGAAGGGAAGAGAAAATTCTTTTCATATACATGTACGTCTGATATTTTATCTAGGCTTTCCTTCCATAGCATTTAAAAATAGCTGCTATACTGTAATAATATTTCTCTCTAACTTCTTTAATTCAAAACTATATACATCATACCAAACTGTTCTGAAAGAAAAATACAATTTCTGCGTCTCTACCCTACTACCCTAATTCTTTCTCAAGGATAATAGTAGGCTAAAATGAAGTATTTTTAGAAGTGCAGTGCACCACATATGGGCTCTCTTTAGGTATATTACATGTTAGTATCAGGAAGAGACAGCGTAATGACTAGTTAGTTAATGGCAGCAGCTTCTCATTGGTAGTGCAGTATTTGACCATACTGGTTTTTAAACAGTGGAATAAAATGCATTAGACTTACTTATCAAAGCTGAAAGATTTGGTAACTTTAAAACATTTCATCTGTAAGGTGACAAAATTAGATGATGAAGTCAGTAGGTGGCAGGTGCTGGACTTTTGCAAAAATAGTAAGAATCAAGTTAAATTCTTAACCAGTTCAACTGTTCATGAAGTAGCTCTCTACTTATGACCCATAGTCAGAGCATCCTTTATCATTCATAAGTCCTGTACATGTAAAGAAAGTTCAGTTAGCCAGATGCATTGGGTAGAGATATGTTTGGGTTTTTTTATAATCTTGTGTATGTAAGAGTAAAGTATGTATGCTTTCTGTATGCTTAGCACTTTTTACCTTTGCTAGCAACACAGAATGATGTCATCACATTATAAAGAATTGAGTTTCCACAAAGTCTGAGGAATAAAGTAAAAGGTGAGGAGTGTAAAACTTGATGTTCAGGTAGCATGGGAATTCTGGGGCCAGTGTTCACAGTATCTGTCAAATAGTCTTCATATATCTTCACTTCAGTGGAGCAAAGTATTAATGAATAGGCTAACAGTAATTTATTAAAAACCCCATTATATCAGAGTTTGCTCAATGAAGAGTAAAGAATATACTCTGTAAAGAATTCATGTAGATTAACTAACATTCAGAACTCAGCTTTCAATAATTAAAATTCATTCAGTTTTATACAAATTATTTTGAATTCAATACCAGTTTTGGTACAGATTTCCTCATGAACTTTTAACAATAGAAATATTTTTAAAGGTTTCATCAAAATAGTTACAAGGTTCAGTTTGCAAGTAAAAAAACCAGTAAAGTTGCACAGAATTTACTTTGGCATGTAGTTACAATCCCCAAAATATGCCAAAGAAACATTCTGGAGTTAATGCACTAGTTAGATTCAATGGTAGCATACTAGAAATGAGAAATATTTTTAACTTTTTATTTAAATTGAATGAACTTTAGCCCAAGGCTGTGCAAAAATTGAGATTTAGTGGTCTTGGCACTGCTTACTGCTCTGGAATAGCGTCAGGTGATGGTAGTACATTTCCTTTGCTGCAGAGTTCCAGGTGTCTCTAGATACTTTTGGTTTTTCACAGAGCTGTCTAGCTTGTGTACCATGTTCACTTAGTCTGGTCTTCTGCAGAGAAAGTTGTAATAGCTTAAGAAATAACCATCTGTAGCTGTTTATTACCTCCTATTAGCTGGAGGCTATGACCTTTCCTGAAATGCCTTAGCAGGTTCTGTCATGCAAAATCTGGGTTTGTTTAAATTCCAATTTAAACTATACCACTAAAGGTAGTTTAAACTAATCCACCTGACTTTGCACTCAGGTGGAATGTCAGAACTGACATGGTCACAGTAGCTGAGTTTTGGGGAAGGTTGCTGCTGGTTGTTGTAGAGTAAGTTCTTAAACTATCCTAGTTAAACCCACAGGATGACATTCAATTGAACTAGCTGCTTATCCTTGTTTTGGCACGTCATTTGGTTTTGTTTATGTACTTATTTGGTGTTTCTGACATTGGACTTGTATTCCAGTACTGCTAAGGGATTTCGTCTTTGTCTAAACTTAAGATATTTGTTCTTCTGGGCTTGGACAAAATGGTCCTTCAGGAAGGAGTATCTGTGAAAGTTCAGGCATGCATCTGAATTTGATGGAGCCTGTGTTTGAGCACCCTTCTCTCCACAAGCATCTCAGAAATACAGTAGAACACAAAGAAACTTCTGAAGGCAGATGAGCCTGGAAAGTCTCAGTCTGGAGTTCTGCTCTTCACCTGTAATTCTATACGCCAACTTTCAGTCTATTTAACTGGTCCACTTTATGTACATTCTAAAGAAAAAATCAGTGTAGCACCCCAAAAGACACTAAAATTGTAGACTGAGGGAAAGAATAGCCAATACGTACTAAAAATTCTGTTACTACCTAGATATGAAGTTGACTTTCAGACACTTGAAGCCTGCAGTCGAATTCTCCTTTTTCTTTAAATTTCATTGTAATTGTAGTTTAGTTTGTGCTAGTATGCAAGTTTAGCGCTCTTTTTACACAAATACTTTGTTTCCAAAAAAGGCTCCTAAATGATTGTTCTTATTTTAGAAAATAAGTATCTAGTATTGTTCATGTTGCTGTGCTAAAGTTTTTTGTAATTGGTGGCTGTGGTAGAAAGAAGTAAAATGAATAATGCTAATTTAGAAATAGACACATCTTACCCCAAATCACAGTTTCATGCTGATATATAGACAATATAAAATCTGATGGACTTGCCTATTTTTATTTTAAGTAGCTTTTTTCTTGGAAAATAGCAGCTTATACTCATTGCAAAAATGATTTAATATTCAAAGTTTGATAGTTCATATGTAGAGTGAGGAAATACTCTACATATTTTTATGGAAAAAATGATCTAATTTTAATAATACATGGATGAATTTTGCATTTGCAAAGGTAGTCGTGCATCAATGATGTTATCAACACATGAAAGAACATTGTTTTGTAGAAGAAACAAAATGGTTAAGATAGTTTGATATAAAATAGTAATTGGAAAAATACAAGAGAAGTAGGGGTTTACACTGATACTAAATACCTGCTTGATCTTGTGAAATAGTTGTTTCTTAAGGCATCTCTTTAACCTTGGCAGTGTAAAATGTTATCTGTTTACACTTGGAGGTGTACATATTTTGGTATGTCATATGGTTTGACTTCTCATCGTATGCAAAGGATCAGAATTCTCTCTGAAGACTGGAAAAAGAATTAACAGTAAAAATTGTAGGTCTGTTTCTGTTCTTTTTTTTCAAACTGCTTTACATGTAGAAGAAAAATGCTCTAGAATTGTGATTCCCAAACTTTCTTTGCTAGACACTACCATGAGCAGCGAATGCTCCTGTCTTTGAAGTGGTTTGTTTACTGCTAATCATACACATATGACTGTGAACGCTTGCTGTATACTATATTATTTACGTCATTACACCTTAAATAGGAAGTGCATATCATAAATCATGCTCTTGCCTGTCCTGTTGCGGATAGGTTATACTGCTTAATAATTTGCCATACAGTAAGTTACAGGGCATTCCCACTGAATAATACAAAATTAAAATCAATGACCAATGGTTTAGTTGTCAGGTGTAAAGTGCTGCAGAGTATTATTTACATGGGTTATTGAAACTTTATCTGCTGGGGGGGTTTTGTACAATTTTGTATGCTTTGGTTAAAAAAATAAAAAATAAATCCAAACTAGCCACATGGTTCATTTTTGTGATAATTGTTTTTCTTTCTGCAGCTCTACTGAGAAGTCATTTCCTTGGAGATCGTCAGGTATTATCTTTTATGTGTACATGTTGCTTTAAGCCCAAAAAACTTTATTCTCTTGGCATTCATTGCTTGTTTTGAAATGAACTGAACATTAGCAGCAATGCTACGTATCTTTTCCAAGTATCTTTTCGAAAGTATAACATTAATATCCTCTTTCTCACACAGGAAGAGACTTGTGTGTTCCTCTGTTATTGTAAAAGGTTGTTTTGGCTTAGAGGTGGTTGCAGGTACTTTTCTTGCACCTTTTTATGCCTTGGCATTTTTGTGTGAGGTGTGACTGTAACAAAAGTCTTGTGTATTGGGTCTCCTTTGCAATTAATTCAAAAATACTTTTGAGTCTTCCCCTTGGAAGTTAGGATCATGAAAAAATACTGTCTGTTTTAAGCTTGAAAACTGATTTTCTTTTTACAGATATTCTTACTTAACTGAGAAAATCTCCAGTAAGCAAAGGTTTTCTGAGAGTGCTTTTTCTGGTTTTGTATCTCAGGATAGCTTGAACTTTCTTTCCAAAACAAGAAACATTTGTCTTGTAGTACTTCTACATATACTCTCGAGTATATTGGGTGGAATGGATAGGACTGTATCTTAAAAGTGATGTTCAGGTGTCTGTTGAAATAATTCAATGTGTCCTTCACAGATCAGAGCATTTAACTAGTTAGGTTTTTGGCATCAGTTAAAATATTTACTATTGAAGAGTCAATCTTCTGAACAGTGGTCATCTCTAAAGAGTGATGAAGTGTATGTGCAGAAGTCAACATGTCAAAACCACACAGCAGGACCAGAAATGGGACCTTGACTCCCTGCAAATCGCTTTTTGCACTGAATCATGTTTCTCTATTTCAATCATGTACTCTTGACAGAATGTCATATTAAGCAAAACTGATCTAATGTAATCAAAACGCAATTAGCATTTTAGGTAGCTTGTTAAAGGTTTTATTAACCAAGTTCCGCATATAAGGATGCGTGCAGTTTTAAGAGCTATCCAGTTTCTGCTGTACAAAGAATAACACATCGTAGCTATCTGCTTGTTCACTCAAGCATATTCATGATTATGATAATTGTGACTATTTTAGGTAAATAAGTCTCTTAAACTATTTACTTTCCCTTCCCCTTCCTGTTTTTTGTTTTATTTAGAGACTAAGGTCTTATACTTGTGTATAATTGTATTTACATGGTTTCAGTTGCCATCATGGTATTGCCTCAGCTGAGGTGAGGCACACATTAGCTTTTCTCCTTTCTTTTAAATCTAATATTCTCAACAGCCTACTCGTCTTGGCATTTAAATTTTGCTAGTCATGGTGGTGCTTTTCAGGTATTCTTTTAGCAATGTTTTTAAACAGAAGTCAAATTTGTTTTTTCAAGTAATCGAGAAATTAGTTTTACTTATTCTTTCAATGTGAAAATTATTTTTGTGGGGGTTTTGTTTGTCTGTTTAATTACACTATTTTGCCTGGTTCTACAATGTTCCAGTGACAGTTCACAACTGGTAAAGATACCTTCGGAGAGATCTTGATCATTGTTTTACTGATTTATCACATCCAATTGCATTCCATTTCTTTATTTCCTCCTCAGTTTTTCCTGTAACTTATTCTTTGTCTATTGTTTGTTTTTCTCCCTGACTTTCTATTAGTTCCTCTCTTTCTTTCTTTCATCTATCCAGGCATATTTTTATTTTATCCTTTAGTCATCTCCTCCCATTTGTGTGTTTCTTTTCTTTAGAAATCTCCTGTGCACATCCCTGCTAAGAAGTCACTTAACATATGGCAAAAAATCATATTTCTATTTAAATACTGTATGCATTAATATAAATCTAGATGTGTATTTCTCACATCTCTATATCTAAAGTAAGGGTTTTCTGGAGTAGTTGCTCAGAAGTGGGCATGTTTGAATAAAATATATTTTTTTTCTTAGAATTTTCTAATATACATTTAATTTAATGTTTACATTTATGTTGTGATTATAGCATGGTTTTAGGTTTTACTTACTTACAGATTCACTCTTGAGCTTTGCTTTGAAGAAGTGTCACTAGATGATGCTTTACCAACTGCAATCTGAAAAATACTGAAATTAAAGATGAATGAAAACACTCCCTTAAATCACCTTTTTTTCCTGACTAAAAAATATAGTTTATATCAAAAACCATCAGTAGATGATGTGATAAGATGTGACCATAGCTGTAATTGCTTTATGCATCAGTAGAATTATACAGAATTTTTAACAGAAATATAAAATGATATTGTTTTGCAGATGCTTATAAATGGAATATTAGATCAGCAGCCATTTATAAAAAGGCTATTCTTTTACTCAGGGCACTTGTCTCATGATTTATAGTAGCAGAGAGAGATAGAAAGGCAACAATTCATTTTATTGTGCATTCTTCCCGTTGTTAGAGAGCCTAAACAATCTTTATTTTTTAGCATTGTGAAAGCATTTGCTTGGTGGCAAATGTGTGATGGAAGTGAGGTTTTGGTTCAGACCTCTGTCTTAGGAACATCTGTACTACACTGCACAATTGAACTTTATTCTTCCAATGTGTTTCTCCCAAAATTGATTATTTGTCAGTTTGACATTGATTTAGTATCATGTACTATCAAGTAACTAAAATAACAGGGCCTTGTATTATTTAAATAAAAAAGATTGAAGATTAAAATATTGAGGTTGAATATAATTATAATTTAAATGTCCCAGTCCCCACAAGTATTTTATTCTAAAGAATGTGCAATACCCACTGATGTCTGTTATGATTTGTTATTGAGTTAGTGTAACAGGAGCTGTGGAAGTGAGTTATTTCAGTGTTGGTTCTCTGTATCATTTCTAGGCATACTGACGATTAAATTAATGGAAGTGTAGTAACACTTCTTATTAAATCTTAATTAAATTTGGTCATAATACTCCTATTAGAATAAATTAATTAGAGTCAAATTTTAGTGAATGGTTTTGACCTAAGAATGTACTACTGATAAATAACTGTGCTGACTGCCTGTAATTTCTAAGATGTATTGATTTTTTAAATTTTTTTTTTTATCTGGTGTTTGAATAGTGTTAAAACATTCCTCAAAATAGCAATTAACGAGTAACATTTTTAGTATGAATGTTCCACTATGGCTAGTTGTGCAAATAGTGGAGACCAGCGTTTATGTACAGCTGTTGGTAAAAATCAGAGTATTTCTTTACAGCTTGATAGGTACAAATACTCTGGGTTTTTTATTTCGCTTTTGAAGTGTACTGTAATAAGAACTGTTATAAAGAATTTCCAGTAGATCAGCCCTCAGGGTTTTTTTGGTTTGTGTTTTGTTGGTTTTGTGTGGGTTTTTTCCATGAGTGCCGCTAGATTTTATATCAGGGTATTCTTTGTCAGTTTGAGAGAGTTTTTGTTGGCTGTTGCATAGAATTTATTTCAGCCCTTTTTTCTGTGTTCCTCCTAGCACCAAATTTCTGCAAACTCCTAACAGTTTCGCCTCTTTCTGTAACACGTTGTTATATTAATTTTCAAAGAGCACTTAGCAGGCTTCACTGTCCACAACTCGCAACTTTTGACATGAAGCAGTAGCAGAAGTTTTTACTGTTTTACTGTTGCTTCTTAGCGTGTTTCTTCTGGTTTCCACTCTAGGCTCACTCATATATTTCTTCAGCAAGAATTTACATATCTGGTGTTACCTTTAAATGTAACCCACATTTTCTACTCCCCTTCCTCAGGGGAGATTGAGATTGGATATTAGGAACAATTTCTTGGGGTTGTCTGGCATTGGAACAGGCTGCCTAGGGAAGTGGTGGAGTCACCATCCCTGAAGGTATTTAAAAGCCGTGTAGATGTGGTGCTTAGGGACTTGGTTTAGTGGTGGGCTTGGCAGTGCTAGGTTAACAGTTGGACTCAATGATCTTAAAGGTCTTTTCCAACCTAAACAATTCTATGATTCTGTGATTCTATACTGCATCTCTGACGCCTGTTCTTCATCAGTAAGTGTAACATGATGGCAATTGAATGCTTAATATTTCTGTCAGAATAATTTTGATTCAGTTTTTCTTATTGTTTCGTGTCCTCATCTTTGTCCTTTCTTTCCAGACTATGTTTAACTTTTTCCTTCCTTCATAATAGTGTTGTGATGTCTCCTTTGCTTTCTCTTATGTATGATGACACTTTCCTTTGCTGTCTGTGAAGTTCAGATAATATTCTTAGAACTGAAGTTAGCTTAAGAGTTGTTAAAAAGTAAACATTTGCATTGTAGTACATGAAGTAAAAAACGTATAAAAGTTGCAGCAACTTCTGTTGATGGTACACAAATGGGGATGATATTCAACTCAGCCTTTTACTTATGAAGCTCTTGAGATTATAGGACCTTAAGACAAGTGATAGCTATCCTCTGTGCACTACAACACAGTTGCGCAATGTTTCTACTCTGCAAGTGTGCTTACTAGGTAGTCAGTTACATTTTTCATTAAAATAGGTTGGAACATACATTTGAAAAACTAGAATTGTAGAACTACATCAAAACTACAGGAAACAAGATTCTCAGACATTAGTATTAATGTTCTTTTCATTTAGTTTGGTGGATGATATCTGTCTACCAGTAGACTCTCTTTCTGTTGGAAGTTAAGTTCTTCGTTAGTATGCGTGAAAAAATTATTATGATTGAGTTTGCAGGAAACTTGCATATGAAACATTGGATTTATCTAATTTATTCTTTCAGATCCTCCAACCACCAGTGTAAACAAACCCCAGGTGTCAGAGAGTGTTCATACCAATGCCTATGACATTGGGACAGAACCAGAACAAGGGAACCTCTACTCACCAGAACAGACATCTCTCCATGAAAGTGAGGGTCTGTTGTGTGCATTTTAAATATTAGAATATATTTCTGTATTGACTGTATAAAAATGCAATACAATTATGAATGCAACAAATAACAAAGTTATATAATATTTTTGTGAAGTTGTTCGATGCTTTTCTTCTTATGCTGGCTTCATATCTACAGTGTCTGTAGGTAACTCAAGAAGTTCAACACAAATGAATTCTTATTCTGACAGTGGTTACCAGGAAGTAAGCAGTTTCCATAACAGCCAAAACTTGAGCAAATCAGAAAACAGACAGCAGCATTCCCTTATTGGAACCGCTAATAACCATTTGGTGAGAAGCTCGCGAGCTGAAGGGCAGACATCAGTCCAGGTATGCTCAAAATAGTACACTTTATCTCTGTCTGTGCACTGTCTGTAACACAGTTTTAAAGACAATAATCGTATAGTTGGATCTACCTTTGTATAGGCTGGAATTAATGTTATTAAATTACACTCTTACTTAACACCTTCACTGGTTAAAAAGCAGAAATGGCTTGCAGCAGACATAGACTTTGCTGAAATCAGCATGCATGTGATCTGGTTCATTCACTGCGGCTGAAATTAAGTAAAACTTCTGAGGACTCTTGAATGCAGAGTACGCTGCTAATATAATATCAAGAAAGTATCACTCACTTAAAATTCAGTTGTGATACTGGGGAAAACCTCCTAGAATTTAGCCTGTATGTAAGCATAGTGCTTAAAGGAAGATGGTATTTGTGCTCCTGTACCTTCTACTGTTTCTGGCTTTTTTCCCCCTCCTTTTTCATTAATCAGCATGGTAGTAAGACAGTAATTGACAAAACTTTATTAGCTTATACTAGAACTCTTTACTGTTACTGACTTTCCAAAGTGGTAGTGAAGAAAGAAACCATAGGTGCATATTAACATAGAAAGCCAAATAAGAATGAGGAATGGATGTTTTTTTAATGTTAAATTGCCATTTTATATATTAAGAAATACTGGTTGGAAAAGAAGTTATTTTGTAGGAAAACTTGAAGGAATTACGTTTAGGGTAAAAGGTACTCTTCAGCTGCTTTTATATATTGTTGAATTGTGTGCATTTCTTGTTGACTTCTCTGTCTTGTGGGAGAAAAGTATCTACTACATGGCCTAAATGATAAAACTAATAAATGCTTTTGTTTTTAAACAGCCTTCAGTAAATATTGCTACCAACCGAGTCATGAGACGTGTCAGTTCAGTCCCATCCAGAGCACAGTCTCCCTCTTACATGGTCGGCACAGGTGTTTCCCCTTCAAGGGGGTCGCTGCGAACATCTCTGGGTAGTGGGTATGGTTCTCCATCAGTTACTGAGCAAAGATCCCTTACTTCCCATGCGTATTCATCCACTACTCTGCCAGTACAGCGGGCGGCATCCCCATATGCTGCACAGAGACCTGCCTCCCCAACGGCTGTGCGGCGGATCGGCTCGGTTACATCCAGACAGACAGCAAATCCCAATGGTGGGACTTCCCAATACCAAACATCAGGCAGAGTTGGCTCTCCTCTTGCCCTTACTGATGTACAAACCAGAGTAGCTTCTCCATCCCAAACTCAGCTGGGATCTTCTTCCCCGAAGCGTTCTGGCATGACTGCAGTTCCACAGCATTTGGGAACAACACTGCAAAGAACAATTCATGATATTGAACAATATGGACAGCAGTATGATATATATGAGAGAATGGTCCCTCCACGTCCAGATAGCCTTACAGGTTAGTAAAAAGGTAAACACACAGCTTAAAACTTGGTACAAACCTACTGTAGAAAACCTGTAATGCAATGGTCATTTATGGATGAAACGTTATAGCACTAGGACATAATTGTGGTGGATGTATCAGCTGTAAATACTGATGTCAAACACTATGTATCAATCATACCATAAGTTCCCTGTGAATACTGTCTTTCTCTTTAATTACTAGGTTGCTAGCCATGCATTAAATTAAATAGTATGTTTTAAGTAGCTAAGTGAAATTCTGAGGCTTCCAAACAGAGGCATTTCAGTATTTTCAAAGATAAAGTACATTTAAATGTACGTGCAGGTTATACACAAAGTAGAAGATACTAGGCTGGAACTAGTTTTATATCTAGTTCTTTCTTAAAATATGTAACTTAGTACCACTGAATTTTAGTCTTCTTTTCCCCTAATATTTCTAGGCTATCTGGAAGTACTTCAACTTAAATATAGGGTAATCATTGTAATATAAGCTTAAAATAAACCCCTAAAAGGTAGAATCTATTAATCTGAGAGGCAGTTCTTATTAAGATGCAGTTACTTTACATTTTAAGTTCTGTGTGTGTTACTGGTTTTGTTCTGACCTTCATCTACGTGAGCACAGACAAGGTGATTTTGCAGTTAGACCATATGCTCTTTGGAACAGACTGCAATGTCTATTTTTTTCTTTTAAACTATTATACTGCAGGAAATTCCAAAATATTCTCATTCCTCAGCAAAAAGGTGTAAGGTGTCTTCTCCCTCACATCTGTTTGCAAGACATAGTAATCTACCAGTTTGATAAGGGGGGGTCAGTTTGGCATGAAAGGCTATTCAGTAGTTTAAATGAATGCAGTCCAGTGGGCTGCATAAGTTGTGATGTAACGGCAATTTTGTACTCTTAAAATATTATTAAGGTACTTTACAAATACCACTGCTTCAGAATATCACCTTGCCTAAAAGGTGAACTGATACGTCTTTAGAAAAAAGGAGTTATTAGGATAGTGAATCAGTAATTGAGAAACAGATGCTTTAAATTTAATGCTTTTAGTATTAAGGAAGTAATTAGCCACTGTGGTAGTCAAGCTTAGAGAGCATGTTATTTTATAGCCATCTCCACTGTAATCTTTCCAGGAAACTTGAAATGGTATAACTTTCCTGTGCTCTATGTTACAAACTATGAGTAAGAATTCCTTAGTATTCTAAAAAAACTCTTACATTTTCTAGTATAAATTAGTTTTCATGTTTCTTTAGAGGGAACAGTTCAATATAACGCCTGAAATCTTCAACTCAAATTTGTATATGATCAGTTTTCTGAGAGGAACTCTGGATGCGGGGGAAGGTCAATACTGTAGCAGCCTTCAGTATTATCCAGAATTCTTCCCTGCTATGTAAGCTGAAGGAGAGGATGGATATAGGATCAGGTCCTCTCTTCCTTCTGTGCTTACAGTCTCTAAGAAGGGTATCCATGTGGTGCATCTTCTGGGAAAACTGTAATGTTAGTAAGACGAGTGTCTTCCCAGGAGATAGCATCGTCACCTAGGAGGTAAAGGTCCAATTGCCTGCTTTGCATTGGACATGGGTCCAGTTGCCTGCTTTGCTTTGGTGAAGTCCCTCTGTTTTCACCACCTATAGATGTGTTTTCTTAGTGATGACCTGTGAGATGCCCAAAGGTTTCCTTGCAGACACTGTGGTAGAGTAGGTCTGTGATTTTGGGGGGAAAAATATTCAAATGCAGGGTACATTTGGTTACACATCACTACTTAATTGTATTTTGAAGTTGTTCCGTAATCTCCATCATTTCATTACCTTTGCGTAGTTCACTTAGCATATTCTATTGCTTTGATAGCTGCTAAAGCTTTAGTGCCTACAATGGTAAAGCCAAAGTGGACAAAACAGTATTAATTTTATGAAATAGTTTTAAAAATATCTTTTAAAACAAAAAATTATGCTAGTTTTATGCCCTGCTTGAATTTGTGAATAACTAAACATTTTAAAATGTGTTTGCCTTGGCTATACCACCTATATGTTACATACTTATTTGCTAACTTTTTTCTAACTCTGTTAACAATTTATGATTTGATGTAGTGAGTAAATGTTGTAGATAAACCTTGCATATAGTTTTAGGCAAGAAAGATGACAATAAAGTATGTTGTAAGATTGAAAAAATTAGGCTGGCGTTCTAGGAAGGGAAGCGTGAGAAATGCTGGTCTGAGACCAAGTGGGATGTATGTGATTGTCACACTTATTTACTGTAGTACAATGGGAAGTATATTTGGTCATCTTTACTCTGAAAAAATTAATTAAAAGAAGAAAACTGGTGAAATCACAGAATAAATGAAGAATGCCAAGAGCAGAAGGAACTGGAGTGAGTTCAAAAGGGGTGAAGGGGAGATTAGGCCATTGCAAGATGGAGTAAAGAAAAGTCAGAGAGTGGAAGAGGACCCCACGGCAAGGTAAATCTCAGAGGCAAAAGGAGAAGTATTGTGTAATTGTTTCAAAGGAAGTAAAAATTCAAGAGACTGGAATAGAGACATTAATTTTGAAAAGCTTTTATTTTTAAAGAGAATTTTCCTGGTAGTGTAATATTCAAAAACCAAGTTGGTGTAGGTGGCAAAAGTGTTATGTAGCGATTATATAATATAAAAGTAAACTGAATTTGAAAATAAATATGGGTTTGGCTTGTATTTTATTAAATATGAGCATCTGAGATTTGCTTAGCACTTAGCTAGCTAAAGGTTTGGCCCAGGAGACTGTCAGTTAGGAGCGTGTAAGGCAGTGAAACAGATGACACAGAAGTGTGGGAGATGAGAGGGGAGCATTGAAATACAGCAATTCTGAAACGCTTCCAAAAGAATTTTTTTAAGAGTAGGGGAGAAACTGGTGAGTGCAGAAGAGCTTTGCCTTTGGGTGATGCATCCTATTAGTTGCAAAAGCTCTGTACCCTCAGTTCTAAGAGCAGCACAGAAGCTGACAAAACTCAAGTAGGAAATGGTGAAGAACTCTCAGAATTAAGTAAATTCTAACTATTTTTCCACTACCCAGCTTAGTATATTACTGCTTATCTGTAGACTCTGGAAGTATAACTTATAAAATAGGGGAACTAGGATGCTTTACATGAAAGCCCTAAATATAGATGAGAAAGTTGGTGGAGGGTAGCTAGTTAGTACAACACCAACACCAGGAAGCAAAGTATATACAAAGCATGCATTAGGTAGTCAATGGGAGGGGTGGTGCTGTATGTCAAAAAATGTTTCAGGGCTGACAAAGAAGAAATACAGGATTAAGACTGTACCACTAACCTCCTGATCGGGATGGCAACAGTGAACTTAGTAGGATATTGGTTGCTAATTCAGTTAGCAAAATAGTAAGGGGAAAGATACATCAGTGCTGGTTACACAAATACAGTAACACACTGGAATGCATGGAAAGAAGATCTAGGCAACGTGAATGAAGTTTTCATGGAGCAGATAGAGGGGGAACCTTCACAAGAAGAAGCAAGTCTGAACTTGTGCAGTGCTATTCAAAATGCTGTTATTGAAAAGCTTTTCCGTACCTCTGCCAATAATGTACTTGGATCTAGCACTGCAAAAGTGGTAGCAGGAGGTCCACTGCTGAGGAATTCAAGTTAAATGAGACAGAGATGAGCTAAAAGGAACTCAAGAGGGACAGCTGAAAGGCAAGGTGAAAAAAGAGATTCTCCTACAGCTGCAGCAGAGCAATATATATAGACACATCATGGGCTATTTAAACCTTTATAAAGACTTTTCTCCACGTGCTTAAATCTCTGCTGCCACTACCAAGAAGACTTTTGCTCTTACTGCTATGTATTGTTTCATTTTCAGGATTATGGCCCCCTTTAGGCTGTGCCCTGTTTCACAACTGGATTTCTGTCAGGTTCATGACTTACCTTGTCATTGCTGAATCTGTGAACTGCACATGCTGACTTAGCTTTTACTCTGTATGTTTTAGACTTTCAACTATAAATGCTACCAGAAAAATTGAGTTGGAAAACTTGAAGTTGTCAGTGTATGGACAAAACTTTTCATCAAAGTAATGCTGCTTTGTCAATGAATCTTTCAGTATGGATCATTTAATAATGGAAAGAAGTTTAATGAATAAATCTTTGTAACAGTAGATATAACTAACACCTCTTCTTGGCTAAAAGAAGAAAGGTTCAAGCATGACAGCTTTATTATTTTTAATTGATATGGGCCATGTACATATTTCCCTCTTCTTGGTTTTAGGCCTGAGGAGTTCATATGCTAGTCAACACAGTCAATTAGGACAAGAATTACGATCAGCTGTATCTCCTGACTTGCACATCACCCCTATCTATGAAGGCAGAACTTACTACAGTCCTGTGTACCGTAGTCCAAATCATGGAACAATTGAGCTCCACCAGGGATCCCAGTCAGCATTATATCGAACAGGGTCAGGTGGGTAAAGGGCTTCCAAAGCTCTTCCATTGACTGTGTCCCAAAGTCATGCTTAATTTACCTACTGGAGTTTTTCTGGAACCTATGGCATATAGGAAAACATATATGAGATAAGTAGTGCCAGTTTAAAAGGAAAAACTAGATGTTGTAAATTAATGGAGATAGAAACTAGGTTTGAAGGACCTAAAATAACCAGCAGGAATTAAAAAGCTTTTGTGGTGTTTGCAAGAAATACTTGGGGCTATGTATCAGCATCAGCTTAGGGTCAGAATATTTTGTTTGATACCACACACTCAGGTACATCCAAACAAGTGTGTTTCATGACACAAAAAATTTATTGCTTCCTCTTGCATTCTCCGTGCATTATTGTCGTACGAATTGAGTTTGTTTGTATTTTTTTTATTCATCAGTACAGTAAAATGATAGCTTGCACGCTTAAATTACCTACTGCATCTTTCACAGTAAAAATACCGGTTTTATCCAACTTCTCAGCAAAGGATAATTAAAAGTTAAAATACTATATCTGAAGATTGTATATTGAAACTGAAATATTTTTATAGTATTTCATAGAATTGCTACTCATGTATTATGAAGTGCATAGGCATTAGATTAGCATTAGAACTGATTTTCTGTAAAGAGAAATGTAATACATGTTGCAGTGCAGCTTGTTCTTTAAGGTTGGCTAATAATTTGTATAGTGGCGTAATTTCAAAAAAATCTCAAAATATTAGAGTGATTTAACTAAGTAACTCTCTAGAAATATTTATAGAGAAGTGTCCGATTCATGTGTCATGTTTTCACACATTTGAAAATTGCTTTTTAATGTTTTTTACTGTAACTGAAATACTAAGAGTATGGAATGTTGAAGGAGGCAACAGGTTTTGCAGTTCTCCTGTCTTCTACAATGTAAATGCATTAAGTTTGTCAGGATGTGCCAATGAGGAAATATAACTAGAAATTGGAATTCTCTGTTTACTTGTTTAGCTAATATCACTTACCTTGGAAGAACAAAAGCTACTGCAACAGCTCTGTTAAGTCAGGAAGACACATGTTCCTGGTTTTGAAATGATCAGCTTAATCTTTGAAATCATCCTCTTGTTAGCTTTTTGTCAGGGAAAATGTATGTGCAGTTGGGAAAAGGAAAATACCATATAAACTATATAAATTTTTGTTTACTTATTTTTCCTTTTTCTGTTTAGTACAGTTGGCAAATTTATGCTACGGTTAGTAATTGACTTTTATGATAAACCTTGAAAACATTTGCATCCTGATTTCTGCTTGATGGCACAAGATGCATTTCTTACTTTAAATACTTGTTGAGGCAAGCTGAGGCATAAGCCTGATTCCACCAGACTTTTAGTTCTGTAACTAACCTCTATCTTCCCTGCGACATTGAGTAATTGCGCCCTCAAATCTGGCAATAGCTTTCAACATTGACCACAGTACATGTTTTTAAGACTGATTTTTTTTTTTTCTTACACTTTTAACCACGTGTTGCCTCTTCTCTTCAATAGACGTTTGTTACCTAGTTTGTTTTAATACTGATTTTATACTAGGAGTCGGAAATCTGCAAAGGTCATCCAGTCAGCGTAGCACACTCACATACCAAAGAAATAATTACGCTCTGAACACAACAGCTACCTATGCAGAACCCTACAGGTCAATGCAGTATCGACTGTCAGAGTCCAGTTATAACAGGCTGCAGCACGCAACGCCCGCCGATGATGGGACCACGCGATCTCCATCCATAGACAGCATTCAGAAAGACCCCAGGCAAGTCCATTTGTGCATTCAAGATTTGTACGTATTTGCCGTAATAAGATTTTTAATACATTCCTTGAATATATATGGCACTTTGTTGTGCATATTCCAGTTTTACATTGTTTAAACAATCATGACTAATTCAGATGTTAAGATTTATACCTTTATAACCAAAGCAATAAATGCAGTCTACTTATTACAGTAAGAAAGAGCAACTTACAGGCATTGGTTGTTACTACATTTTTCTTCCATGTATATTTTAATGTAGAAGTTATTACAGGAAATTCTTATAAATTTGATGAGAATTGACTGGATTATTCCAAATATTTTTGAGTAACTCTACAGAGCAACCTGTAATACTGTAGTAACTTTTCTCTTTATGGGAGTGGGAATCAGGGTTTGAAAATTAGAACATACATACCTAATTTATTTGAATGAATTTTTCATGAGCAGCCTGCTTAAATTTCAAAACAACGTAAGTTTAAAAATGATATATAAATGTACCATTTTGAAAGCAAATACTCATTCATATTTTTAAAATTGTTACTAGTTTGATGTTGTAAATGCATGTATGCAGTGTGGGCATGTGGCAAGTGTAATATTATCATTACAATTTATTAGAGATGCTATTCATTAAAACCTTGTATTTTAAAATGGGAGTATCAAAACCCAGTCCATGCAAAGGTTGGGGACTGTTTATCTTCAGTATGGGTATGTGATTGCTAGAAATTCCAGTCTGTCCTCAGGTTGCCAGTTCATTGAGGCACCTTCTAGACACTCCTTAGTCATGAAAGCACATCTCACATTCTGCTGGTTTAGAAAGAACTGAAAGCAGAGCACCTGGTACTGGAGGATATGGGCTTCAGTGATGCCTCAGGAGTCTTTCATACGGAAACATTAGGGCGCCAAATAAACTTTGAAAAAAGATAGCTAATAGCTATGGTCAGACTAGAGCCTTACACGGAAACCTTTTGGGCTTCCTGTGTTACAGAAGGCTCATAGCATGATTCAGTTATTTTCTAGTTTGGCCCTATCCTTCTGTCTCGAAAATAAAAGCACTGTTTTTAATAGATTTTGTTGTTCTGTTTATTAGTGGAAATTAATATATTTCCTTTTTTTTTTTTTAATAGATATTGAGAGACTGGATCAATTTTATTTAACTGAATGGTACATTTGTCTAAATGATGTTAATAGGATAAGCTTACCTCTAGTAGTGCTTGCTAGCTGCGTGCTACTGCTGGTCTATTCTGGCATGGCTTACAAGAAAAGTTAGTTATAATAGGGATGCTTCACGTTCATAACAAGGAACTTTAAAGAAATTCTGACTCAGTTTTCATTGCTGATGCACCTTCTTATCTTGTAATATCACAGTGGAATGGTTTTTACCTTACATTTTAATCTGTTTCAGTTTCTGATTTGCATATCATGCTATTGCAGAGGTTAGGTTAGTGCGTTACAATAGCTTCAGACTGGGCTATTTGAAAGCATCACTCTAGAATGAGAGTGATGGAGCATTCAGAAAGCTACTAGTTTTATTAGAAAGGCAGTTTTCCCTAAGGTCTTCCTATCATTAGTATGGAGAAATAAGCCTCTAAGTTGTTGAGCAGACACATAACTGAAAGTAGACAAATAACACAAAGTAGACACATAACTGAACTTTCCCTTTTTGGTGACTTGTAGGAATCCTGGGGAGACCCGACTGGCCAGGCTAGCACTGGCCTTTGAATAGCTCCCCAAATACTATTCTTGGAACATCCTTTTTTTTTCTAATTTACTTGGATTTTTTAGCATGGGAAAACTTAGATACTACTTCCCCTGTCCCGTTCCCCCCCCCCCCCCCATCTTCCTTTACAGAAGGAAGATAGCCCAGCAAATATTAATGAGTATGTCTCTAAGTCTGTGAATTGGCCATGGATATGTGTAATGACTTTTCCAGGATTTGTCTGCACAAAATCATTTTGTTTAATGAAGGAGTTTTGATTTTAATGATTTTAAGCTTACAATCCCAGAATAACTCAAATTATGTAAACTTCCTGCATCTGATCATGATGATGAAATTTCAGGCTGCGCAGCTTTTGTTGAAGTGCAATTGACTTCAGACTGGGAAGAACGTTGAGCACTGAGAAAAAAATGTTGTGCGGAAGAGATGCCCCTGAGCAGCATTGTTAAGTGGGTACCTGTTGCATTATATATTTAAGTTTGGGAGATTTATGTAGGTTGCAGTGTTTGAGTTGGTATAATTTTAGTATATGTGTGATCAACAACCAAGCTAACTGAAGAACATAGCATATAAAGCGTCCTTTTCCAACTGGAAGACTAAAAGGTGATGTGACTCAGTTATTCTAATATACCTGTTTTTCCTCCTAGCCCTGATACTCCAGAACAAAAACAGAATTGTTGAAAAACACTTCAAATGCTTGAGTAATTCCACTTAGTAAATAATCATACATTTATAACTAATGCCTTCTCTTGAATGTGTTCATCTAACGAAGGGAGTTTGCTTGGCGAGATCCAGAACTGCCTGAAGTCATTCACATGCTTCAGCACCAATTCCCATCGGTTCAGGCAAATGCAGCTGCCTACCTTCAGCACCTGTGCTTTGGAGATAACAAAGTAAAAATGGAGGTACTGTATACTGAGTGCGTTTCTGTTCCTAGGGAAACTATAAAAGCAAACCTAGACCTCTTGCCTCTTTCTGTTTTTTTCATCATAACACAGTATTTTGGACCCTTTTGTGTTTCTGTTTGTACCAGGTGTATGATAATATTGAAGTACCTAGGTGTGTGTAATTACACACATACACACACAGATTTCTCCTGTCATAAGAGGCTGCATGGAAATTATATGAAAATGTTTTACATTCAAGTTGTGTAATCTAGCAGAACTGTGAAGTACGTTTACCAGAGCCTGTTTTTGTGTAACCTGTTGATGACTGGAGACTGAGAAAAACCAAGAATTCTGGAAGGCTTTCCACTGGTTTTCATCAAGATATTTTAAGGTATCATAGGGAATGAATGAGCTGCCAAGGAAAGGAAAGACATCCAACCCCAGAAATATAGAGAGGATAGTATTTATGTGAATACAATGTGGGGGAAGGATACATCTGAGTGAAAATTCAGATTATTGTTGAAATTTCTAGAAACTGTTCACATTTGATGAGCTGCTCTTTTTGCAGAGCAGCTATGAGCTATTGATCTGAAGGAATTTGCTTTTTTGTTCATATCATATATGTGTGTTTTATCTGTTATTTTCAGTATAAATATTATTTATGTTAATAAAATGTTGGTGCAACTTTTATGAGAAGATAGCCCAACATAATTCACTGTTGCTGGAAGGCAGATGGAAAAATGGTGGTGGTTTTGATGTTCTGGTAAAGATCACAGTGATAATCAGATGTAGACGATTTATAAGGTAGTCTTGCTATTTTGTAAGGGATATGACAGCTTATTTAGGAATTCTTGGGATATTACTTGTCTGCACATGTTCATCTATAGGAGATCTTGTGTTTCTTCACTGTTTCCATTTTCATTATTACAGAATCTGTTTTAGAAATTATGGAATGTCTGCTTTAATTTTTTCTGAAGTACACAAAGCTAAAAGAAATATGCCAAAGTTTAAGCAGAATTTGAATGTGGTACTAACTTGTATGTCATGTATGAAGTGGTGGCTCAGTTGTTTACCCTACTTAGCATTAGAAATATTCGATATGTTTTAAAATCAATTCAGGTATAAAGGATTATAGACATATTATATAATCAAGCTCATAAAACCTTATCCAAAGAAAAAGGTCTTTTTGAGTTAGAAGATACGATGAATTACAGGAGTTAGAGAGACAACTGTAAATGTAGCCTCCCTTCCACTTAGTTTGTGGAATTGTGGAACAGAAAATTTCTCCTTTTCAAACAGACAAGATTTACGTACTGGCAGTTATTTCTTTTGAATGGGAATAATCAGCTGTTAGAAATTCTTAGAATGCTATGACAGAAATAATGCAATTGTCTGGCTTCTAGGAGGAAAGAATCTTCCTGCACTTTGGGGAAAGCGAGCCTTATGTCAGTGTTTCCTGATGAGGCTTTTAGTCTCTTAAGAAGAAGTTGTCCCTTGAGTTGGGATGGTGGGTAGGGATCAGCATGTTTTGAAAACATTATGGTATCTGTGGCAATAGGAAAGTTGCAGTTCATGTTCCCTTCAAAGCAGAGACCAGCACAAGAAACTATTTGGAATAGGAAAAGATCATAATTATTTTAGTGCCCAATTCAGTAAAGCCTTATTTGAGGACTACTTTTGTATTTTCATTCATTATTTAAATTTATTATTTTATTGCTGTGGTAAAGACCAGATTAATTTGCTAGACTATTAAGGCTATTCAAAGCCTAGCAAAATGAACTAGAATGCTTGCATTGCTAAAACCTGAAGGTAAGCATAAGAAACTGCTTATTGGGGGGGAGGGGGATCTTTACCATTTAAGTTAGCTATGAAACTACACAGAAAGAATAAATTACGCTTCCAAGTAACGAATATCTATCTGTAAATACATACAATACTGATATATTAGTTCATGAATGTATCATTTTACAAGAATTCAGATTTTTTTAAAATTTAGAAATTGAAATGCCTGTTCAAACTAGGAACCGCTGCTATGTTTTAAAATAGTTAATGACTCAGGAAAATACAAATCTTAAGAATGTTTTATTTTGAATTATATATGCAAAAACTGTATCTCATCAAGTTTTGAGTACAGTTTGAAAAAACGATAAAGCTATTTTGTCATTCATGACTTCTATCTGTATTATGGATGAATAGTGTAGCTGTAGTGTTTGATGTGCTGTACTGACATACAAGAGGGAGATTTAACTGAAAAGTATGAATAGTTATTTGTTGCTTCATTATTTAGTAACAGAAATAAGAATTATTTGCCTTGAAAAAGAACAACTCTCTAGTTTTGGTTTTTTTTTTTTTTTTTAATAGCATCCTGCAGTATATGCTTTCAATGTAGTCTGTATCAAATAAATAATCTGTAAGGTAATATTCATTTCCTAGCTACAGAAATCTTGCCAGGTGAATAACTTTAAGCTTAAAGTCCACTGAATGCCTTTAGATATAGATTCCTGGTGGCTTTTGGCATAGCAGTGGCTTGTCTAATTCATCAACACCAAACTTTGTATCTCCTGGATTTCTAACTTACATGGTAGATATATCTAGGCGTGTAAGTATAGGTTTCCTTTTGAAAAATATACATTTTAAACAGAGGTCTAAAAAATTTCCAAGTCACCGGTCTTTCATTTTATTTCTTTTATTCTACTTAAGAGGTGATTTGACAGCTAAAAATCACAGACAGTGTTGGTCACAGACCTTGCATTTCAATTGTTTTTTTCCAAGCCTCTTCAATTTAGGTGGTTTAAGGTGTAGATAAAGATATTAACTGTGTTGATACCCAAAGCAATTTTCAAGAATGTAATAGAGAGACAGTTCTGTTTTTCAAAGTATCAACTTAACTGAGATTTAGCCCAATCACTTCATGTTTTCATTGAGAATAAAATTATTCTCCTTGTGCTATGGCAAATAAAAGACACTGAACTTTTTAAGCCAAAAATCCATGAAAACTTGTATACACGTTAAGGTATTTCAAAATAGCCTTGTGGCTTGCCAAACTAATTATTATACAGGTTAGAATAGAAAAGGGGCCTCTAAAAGTGCTTTTAATGCTGACCTAGAGAATCCTTAGCGCTGTTCCATTTTACATCTCTTCTAACTGTTTGGCCCAGAATCACATCCTGTATAAGCAAAGTAATCAGGAATGATGGTGTATCTCTTTCTTTTCACCATGGGATCTCCTTCTTAGGGCAGCAGCAGTTTAGCTGCTATAGGTGTGGGGTTTTTAAAGAGATCCTATGCCAACTTCATTAGGTGTATTCTATGGATAGTATGGTACAAAAGTTATTGTGCTGTGCTAAAATAATACCAGGTTATAATAGATCAATCTTATATTGCAAAATAGCTCATATTTTTAAAAACAGTTCATAGAAGATATTTTAGTAGCCTTTTGGTGGTGATTTTTAATTTAAAATGAGTGTTAATCTTGCAAGTAATACTACTTATTTAACTCTTTAAAATATTTTCTATTTAGTAAATATTACAGAATTCTAAAATACTTTAATCTTTTATCATTTCTGTAAGTACTACATGGAAATGAGATCTCAAAACACAATGTTAACATTTTTTAAAAATATATAATGAAGAATAAATGCAAGTAACTTGCTTAAAGCAAACAATAGAAAAATTTATTTTCATTTTAGAAAATTTCTGCAGAGTAGACCTTCCTTTTAAAAAGAACTTCAGATATGCCAATAGGACTGGGCATATGCTAATTTGAACTGATCTGTGTGTGTGTGTAGCTAAGTGTAAAAGTTGGCATTTAAATCTTTGCAACTTCCTATTTCTAATACTCACTAAAAAGATATTCTGAGGTATAGGAAATTACTTTAAAAACTGCATTACTGGGAAACAAAACTTTAGCAGTAACAGTTCTCTGAACACAGCAGATGACTGAAAATGTCCATCAGCCTTTTCAACAAGGATGTGAGTGGTTCACAGGAATTTTCAGTACAGTGTAACAATCAAGTTATTAAGATTTACCAACAATATTTCTTCTTGAAGTAGAATGGAATGTAGGGTTTTTTTATAAAAATAAAAGCCTTTTAAATCTGTAGAGTGAAATGGGTGAAATCAATGGGTGCTGATGTTCCTAACATTCCATTTTCTAGGTTTGTAGGCTAGGAGGAATCAAGCACCTGGTTGATCTCTTGGATCACAGAGTCCTGGAAGTCCAGAAGAATGCTTGCGGCGCACTGAGAAACCTTGTTTATGGAAAGTCTACTGATGAAAACAAAATAGCGATGAAGAATGTTGGTGGGATACCTGCCCTTTTACGACTGTTGAGAAAATCTGTTGATGCCGAAATAAAAGAGCTTGTAACAGGTACGTTTTGAAACAAGCAGAGAACTATAATACAGATTATTTTTCTGAAGTGGACAAGACTGGAATAACTGGTAAGTGACTGGAATTGAGTACTTCGACTGGATTTTTTATTTGTGCATTGGTATTTTTTTGTGAATGCAAACTCACTTATTTTGATTGCTGACAGTTAAAGTATTAGCATAGAAGTACAGATTCATTGGGAGAAGAGAATCTTGAGGTAGTTGCACTAAAGCTCCACTTAAGGTAAAATTTCCAGTGGTATGATTCTCCTACATACACAGCTAGGTCTTGGATAGGTACTTCTTCATTGACTCCTAATATTTGTTTTATTACAGGCTTTTTTAAATCATCTGCTGACAACAGTTTTAAATAAAATCTTACAGAATTCATAAGATGGACCCAAACTATGTAAATGTGTGTTAAAGTACAGACAGAAAATTGCAAGTATGCAAATTATAGAAGCACCTCAGTGCCCAGCCTGCTTGTAGAGTCATGGGAAGTGACTGTGTACACACTCCTAGTCCGTTGAGTATGAGGTAGCAGATTTAGCTTATAACCCATGAACCTACTTGGCGCTTGGTGCAGACAGAAAGCGCAGAAATAATAAATGATTTGCAGTTCTAACACATGAAGGAACTCCATTTCCATCAAAACAAGGTGGATTTGTTGGGTAGTGCATACATCTGCTATCTCTTTTTCTTAATATGGGAATGATTTGTCTATGAAGGTTTTAGGGGATTGAAAAATATGAGAGGATAGAAAAAAGCAGAGTTTTCATTTTCTTTAAACAGTTCCTCTTTCAAGTTTTAGTAGCTCCCTCATTTGATTTTGTTAAGCTATGAAGCTTATCTACTTACCTACTAAGCAAAGCTGCACAACAGTGCTCAAGTTAGAAGTAACAGAGGTGTCATAGTGGGAGCCTTTCCAAGTTATTTCCTTGTTTAGAAAAACTGTTAAGTAGAGAAAGGACTCTGTACAGAATGTATCCAAAGCATTTAAGTTTAAGTTCATATGCAGGCTATTTTCCTTAAGTGTTTTCCACATAAGCAAGCATTAAGATAACCTGCAGCTTTCATGTTCTCTCCAGAGGGATAGTTTTTTCCTTAAGAAGTTATGTAAATGGAATACTTAAAATGAGAATTACACATTAGCTGCCTTATCTGCTCTACAAAATTCATGTTTTATGCATCTAAATTACTTGTGCTTCTAAGATGTTAGGGATGGTTCCACAGACAAAGCCAAAGTAAAATTCTTAATTATAGAAGGTATTTACTCACTACTAAAAAAACCCAACCCTACTCTGTTATCTTTTAAAAAAGATACAGCACATCATCTGTAAGGAAAATGATTTTTCCAATAAATATGGTATTTAATTTTTATTATAATTAAAGATGACTACTTTAGAAAAAGTGACTCTTTTTAACACACATTTTTAAATTTTTTTTTAACCAGCTACAACAAAATGTAAAGTTTTGACCTAATTGTCTTCTGGTTAAGTCAGTGGCATTGACTTCTGTTAGAGTTAGACCAATGCTGAATGCTTGAGAAGAATCCACAGCAGACTTTCAGAGCTTAGGAATTTTTAAATGCTTTCTATAAATAGCAATATAAAGAAAAGAAGTGGAAAAGATCCAATGATTATTTGTTTAATAATTAAAAAACTCCACCTATGTCAGAACTAAAACTAGCAAACCACACCCAGTGTACTATGTTCCCAGATTAAGATAATGTAAATACAGATAAAGTAGTATCAATCTACACCACTAGAAACACTCTATGTCTGATTTCTAGTTTAAAATTAGCACTGTTCATTACTGCTATAGTTTATTCATAATTTTTCATATAAAATGGATTTTCCAGTGTAACATTTCTTACTGAAGTACAGTGCTTTTCTTTTTCCTGAGGATGGTCTTTCTTCCTTACTAAATGAATTATACTTTCATTATCAGCAGTATCAATTGCCTTTGAAAGATAACAGGTATATCTGATGTCATTGCAAGTGAAATTCATCCAGTTTACTTTAATATGCAGTTAGGTAGATTAAAACTTGATTATCCCAGATAAGTGAAATTAGAATAACAAACTTCTCGCAATCTGTATAGGTATTTTTCACATTAATTCATTTATATAAAATTTGTGAAGAATTATTTAGTCAAAAGCAATCTTTTAACCTCAGAAATTATTTGGGAACATGCCCTAAAGATTAACTGTGATAACTTTGAAAAGCTAGCATACTGGGGGAGGGTTTAATTGCACAAACATATTTTAGAGGAGTTAGAAAACAGTAGAAATACTGGGGTCTATATTTAATTAACAGTAACTGAAATGACAAGATTGAAATGCAGAGAGATAAAGAAGTGGAAACTAAATAGAAAGTTACATTAAAAAATACAGAAAGTGTTGGGGCCTTGAATATGTGGAACGTATATGAGAGGATCTAGGCAAGGAAAAGGGAAAGAAGAAGAACAAAGATGCCTTAGTTTAAGGAAGTCTGCGGCTGCAAGCAAAATGTTGCAGTTTGTTTGTTGCAGTTTGTTTTATCGGCCTACTTTTAACCAATCACAATGTGCATGGCAGTCGCGTGCTAGGAGCGTGAAAGTTGCTTTTAACCAATCGCAATGTGCATGGCATTCGCGTGCTAGAGGCTTATAACCAATCACAATGTGCACGTACTCAGTGTGTCGCGTGGACATGTTTGGAAAACAGATATAAGCAAAGGGAAGAATGATAATAAAGGAGCTTGATTCCACATCATATTGGTGTGCTGTTCTTCTCCGTTCACCCCCTGGGCCGCGGCAAGAAAGCATAATTGCAAAACCACAAGAATGTTTTAAGAGGGAAGCAAGTCATCTTTTTAATGGCTATAGATTACTCAGAAAATAGAATGTGCTAAATCACTTTTCACAATCATTATATGAAAATGAAGTAATACTTTTTTTTTTTAAAGTCTTTAAAAGTTGGACTTTGGAAGAGGATAACTTTCACTGAGCTTGCTCCAGCTGCATGCTGTTTCCATGGCTGCTGACCCATGGCAGCCTTGCTGTTCTGTGCTCTGCAGTCAAAGAGCCCTTAGAAGGGAAACTACTCTTTTTTTGGTAACTGCAACACATTTCATTAGATTTCAGCACCAGCGCTTTGTGGAGGCTACTGTTTTTCATATTCCAGCACAGCTGCAGCACCAGGCAGCAGAAATATTGTTGGGGCCTTGCTGACTGTGTACAAGAGCTCCATTCCCTAGCAAGTGACATGAAGGATGTGTGCTGGTTTATGCTGTCTGGTTATGTTTTTACGTTGCAGTGAGCACAGCATGGAATCAATCTGTGAATTTCGGGATCTCATGTCTTGGAAGGCTTATACAGCAGAAAACTTTCTATGAGGTAGAAATCAAAATGTGCATGTTCTTGAACCCAGGTGCAGTTTCTAACAATTGAGTCTACTTTCAAGAGTCCCTCAGAAACAGCCCTTTAATATGTTAAAATGTAAGAAACATTGGGTACTCCACTACTGCAAGTTTTCCAGAGAAAGCGAGTCAGATGCCTATCTTAATAGAGTACTTTCTTGATTTTTATCAGATCTTCAGCAGCAGAGCTGAGCCACAAACCATGCCCTCCCCAGAGAAAGACCTCTGATCCACTCTTTTGAATGGTTGGTTTTCTGTCAGGGTTCCTCCCTGAAAGGACAAGCAAGTGAAAGTGATGAACTTGGGGAGTGGTAGAATTTTATAGCTGGAAGGAAGGAAGATTGAGCACAAATTCCAGCAACAGTTAATCACTAGCTTAGCTGTATGGTAAAGCTCTGTCCTTAAAGGGGAAAGAGGTTGGTGTTGATGCTCCTGGCAATTCTTCATAGTTTATTTCTTCAAATTAGTACTACCTCAGCCACTTCAGTTGAGAAATGCTGTTCTCTGTCCAGCAGCACGATCTTTTGTATACACAGTGTCATCTTGGTGAGAGATTGCATTCTTGCAGCAGCTGGCACTGTGCATTGTTGTGCTTGTGTATTTTTGGAAGAGGGACCCAGGGTTCTGCAGTTCCAGGCAACCTGAGGTAACTTTTGAGAAGGTACAGAAATAGCTGCAAGTCCCACACAATTTTGCAAACTAAGCACTCTGTGAAATGGGTATAGTTTCCTTTCACAACTTTCATGTTACTGTAGTATTTACCTTAATTCTACTCTGTATACAATTCAAAGTACTTTGTGATCAACTGTGTAAAACCTGCAGAGGTAGCATATGATCATCCATGTTCAGCAGCAGACCTCCAAGCTAGTGCAGCTGTTGAAGAACTCTTAATAAACCTGCTACCGGTTTGGTTGACACTACCTGATGTGAGCAGCGGCAGTGGAATTCATTGCAGTAAACTCATCTAGGGTCTTAAAAATCTAAATTAAAATGCTGCCAAGATTCAAAACCAAGATAAAGCATGGAAAAAATGCGGCTGGATATAGAGGAGAAACAAAGTTCTTTGCCACTGGTAATGACAGGGTTCCATGAATAGTTGAGCCCCCACAACACCCCAGAGTACAAAGCCATTCAGCAAGGAATGAGCAAATCATACTTTTCTGTTTCCCATTCAGAAATTTATCTGCAGATTTTTCGTTTCGTTTGGTTTTTTGTTTTGGTTTTTTTTTTTAACCCATGACTTAAGCTTGACTTTAAACAGCTAAAGCTGTTGACTGGAGACACAGACATCATTATGCATTGATGTCCTGTAGTCCTAATGAAATTGCTGGCTTACCACATACGTTTCATGTATTCTCTGAATTAGGTAACAAAATGAAGCTTTGAAGAGTTACCCCTTAAGGGATTTTCTGGACAGAGCAATTGTTTTACAATCTTATTACAGTTGCTTAAGTTACATCAGTAATGTAACCAATTCAACACTGAACCTGTAACCAGCAGAAACAAACCAACAAAAGAAAACCCTTACAACACTAAAAGCTACTGAATCAGAGAGAAGGTGGTTTTTAATTATCCTCACACTTCATTGCTATCTATTGGAAAAGTCAGATTTGTCACCTGAAAATATTGCCATAGGTCCAAGTCCAGAAGGATTATGAATAAATATTAAAAATTTTGTACATCAGAACAGTCGATACATAATTCTCTTAGTATTTTTCTCTGAGGAGAAAATGTTAGAGACAAAGAGATGTTAGGAGATATTTCCCATGCAACTTCTTCTCTCAGTTAAGGAACATTGCTAGCCTGTCGTCCATGAGGAGCTGCAAGGATCAACAAACTCATTCGGTCCCGGCTTACTTTTGATAAGCAGTGAGAAAGATGAAGCCAAAGTTCTGCATTCAGATTACAGCTCTTCTAGTAACTCCAGCAACTGTTAGTAAAGTGGATAAAGAACTAAACAGAATTATCTATCTTGCCTGCTTAATTTTTGCTGTTACAGAAGCTAACCAATCTTGTCCAAGTTCAGTCCAGAAGTGGACAGAAGATTCTTTATTATGAAGAAAGGTGATGATTTGTAAGTGAAGTAGCCAGCATTTGATGCAGTTAGGTTTGATGGGTTTTGTATGTTGCTGTAAAGTGGAATCTACTGGTTTTCTTGCACCAGGGCCCAAAGACTTGAAGCAGCATTACTGTGATAGGCATTGACCTTTAAAAATCAAGAAATATAAAACCTCGCATTTCATGAGGTGCTTACAGTCTGCGACAACAAAACTGTTGTAATTCTGAGAAGTTCTAGTTAACAAGCTATTAACTTTGATATTAATTAATAAAATATTTACATGCGATGTACTGCTATTGCACTATTTTCTGCATTCCATACGCCTTACCACATAATGGTAGAAAAAGGCCAGTGAAATTTCATATACGTTAGTTTCATACTTGTGTTTCAGTAAGATCAGCTATGATCTACTTCGCTATTAGTTTCTACTGTATATTACATACTTTGCTGTTAGTTTTCAGCTGATGCTGCCATTTGCAAAGTAAATGAAAGAGCATGCGCTTGCGCTATTACAATGCTAGTCTTTTTCCATACCGTAGTATAGGAGATGAAGCTTACTGCATTTTTTAATCTGTGAGTGGAGTTTTAAATATAATTTATTTTAATTATATAGAAGGCCATCAGTTTGAATGATTGAATATGTTACTCCTGAGTAATTTCCAGCAATTTTATAGAGAACTTTTTTTTGGAGGTGGTCGGTGGTGTTAAAAATCATGGCACTGTTTTTTCCATATTTATGCTAGTTCTAGTGCTTTCATTGATGTATTTGTAAAGTTTAGATAGAAGCTTAAACTTTATTAGGAAATTTGTTTCCTTACAAGCTGATAAATCTGGATTGCTATATTTTTGGTTTTTTTACGTGAGGCTATTTTGGGTCTCAATTTCAGTCTTGCTTGATGTCTGCTGTCAGAGTGGCATTATTAATTGCACATCGAGATGGCTTAAACTCATTACTGAAAAGCATCTATTGAACCTTTAAGAGATTTAATGAATTTGTACTAGGTAATCACATAACCTTTTATTTCAGGATTTATAATTGCAATTGAGAAGATATCAAATTGTCTAAAGCAATTATTCTTTTCAATTATTTGCCTAAAGATACTGTTCTTAGAATAGGACTAGCAAAACGAATGCTAGAGGTATCAAAAGAAAACGTCCATATATTTTTCTTGAGAGGTGTATGACACCAACATGTTTCAACAGTAAGATATACTTCATATACATGGAGTTCTTTATGTCAACACAGTAGAAAAGCAAATGCTAGTGTTGCTTTGATGTACACTGGAATAGAAATTAACAGATTGCTGAGATTTACAAAGAACAATAGCTTTGGACACACAGCCTTTCTAAGCTCAGATTACAGTAGATAAATGCTATAAGAACACAGAGCTGTTCTTTTTCCTTCTGTTGCTACAATTGATTATAGGCCAAATCTTGACCCTTGCAGATCTAAATTAGCACACTATCTTCCATACATTACAGCACCAAGTGAGGCATTTCACAGCTGTTGTCAGGTCATGGGTTCCAGTAATACTCTCTTGAGCCCAGGATAGTAGTCTTGTGCATAATCACAGATCCATCTGCCTACACATACTTTGCTTGCATCCATTCCACCCCAAAGCATTATGCGCAGCAAGCAGCATATAGAAACAGACTGTTACTATTTAGTGTGTTGAAAAAACAGTTCTTCATAAATAATTTCTCCCCAGTTGAAAGTATCCTATGGAAAATTATTAAAATTCTGTTGATTTTTTCAGTATTTCCATGACCTATCTACATGCAGTAGGATTTGATTAAAAACAGTTGCAATCACTAAATGCAATATCATTAAGTTCTGTCTTTATAGATTCCAAAGTACCTGTTTTCACTAGACGTTCCAGTTCTGGATATTTTTTTTTTTCTTTTTTATTCTGCTTCATATCACCTTGTCCGGATCACATTTCCAGGACAAAAGTTAATCCTTGCTGCCTAAGTCTTGAGGTCTTTTTTTGTTTCTACGTAACTTTTTGGTACATTGTCTGAGTTAATTCAAGCAGATGTCATACTCACAGAAGTTCACCCAAGTTGTCTTCTCTATATACAGCTAGATAAGCTGTTTAGTGTCCACTGGTGTTACAGGGAGTATCGTAGCTGGCATGCGGAGTTTGATCTCTGGACCTAACTGGCAGATATTTCCTCATCACAGATCTTTGAACCTCCAGATATGTTCTGAGTAAAGTGATACAAAAACATGAAGACTGAAAAGAGGACTGTATTACTCCAGAGTCTTGTCCTTTTTCCTTTTAATAGTAATTTCCTTCTTGGGAAGGAAGACTCTTTTTCTCCATTATTCTCTAAATATTTTTTTAATCGGGGGGGGGGGGGGGGGAATGCCCCCCCAAACCTCAGTCACCAAAACTTAAGTGGTTTAGATTTCTGTCTCTGTTTCTGCTCTGTAACAGTTTGTAGAAATTTCAAGTGCTTGTAAAGTGTCTTCTACATGAGGAAAGAACATCATCAATTTCTATTGTTAAAGGTGTACTGTAACAGTTTGAACCAGCATCTTGGAGACAGAGACCCAGGACCTTTAGAACAAAAAGCTGATTCTTTCAAATTTTCAGGAGAAAACTGTTAAACCAAACTCTCTCTGCTGCACTATTAGGTATATGTGTTTCTTCAGTTTGGTTCATCTCTGCTCTTTTTAAGCACTCACTTCTATATTCAGTTCCTCAGAAAAATCTTCCAGATGATCCTATTTTCTATTTTTTTTGCTGGACCACAGTTTACGTTAGATAGTCAAGATCATTTTGCTTTAACCAAAGCTTGTCAGGTTCAAGGATGGGATCTAAATTATTAAGGATTTCTTCTCTCTTTATTTTCTAAGTAGCAGGGGTTTCAGTCTAGAAAACCAGAAGTTTATGGGCAAGGCTTTTCTGTTTTTTTCGTTTGCAAGTGTTAATGTATGTCCCAAATCTATGTGGAAAATATCCTCAAAACACCTACCAGTACTATTTCTAGTTGCCATCATTTTTAGAGCATAGAGTACCTTTGCTTTCCTCACCCTATCTGCATGCATTAACTTCAAACATGAGATCTATTGTGAAGTTGATGGTGTTAAAACAGAACTCTGTTCTGCATCCATAAGGCAAACCTCAAATACCTTGTCCTTGTATCAGTAGTCCTCACCTTCATTCATGTTATTATGTTTGGAGGGTTGTGTTTTGTTGTTGTGTCCCATTTACAAGGTTACTGTTACTTCCACATACTTTTATCAGCTACCACTAGCTGGTCCTGTCCCTTGTTGCATCTTCTATTTATTTATCCGAGGTCCAAAACAACTTCAAAGCCCTGTAAATACCAATCGCTAGATCTGCTGTCAGCAAGTATTGTTATGCCAAGGAAGATGACAGATGGGGTCAAAGAACAATCCCTCTGATCTGCTTTAGGAGGCTGTATAATTCAATACTTTTTACTGGTTTAAGTGTTTCTTCTTTGAGAGTCCTCTTATGTAGAACTTCGGGCTTCTGTTTTCACGGAATCACAGAATAGTTGAGGTTGGAAGGGACCTCTGGAGGTCATCTTGTCCACCCTGCATGAGCAGGGTCCCATAGGGCAGATCGTCCACGACCATGTCCGTGTTTTCACCTGTGTGACACACATTTGTCCAACACCCTGATTTGTGATGTTACATCAATTCTAAAAAATTGTTTCAGGACAGGAGAAAGATGAGGGGGCTCAAAAATACCTTCAGTGAGTAACTTCTGTTAACTAACTTAAAGGACTCATCTGACTCTGTCAGTACTCCAATGTATAGTCCCTAAATTTTGCTAATTTTAAGATCTAGTGCATAAACCCATACACTTTCCATCAAGATTCTTTTATTAAAGCTATTAGGATGTTTATATTGACTTTGTTGGGACCCGATCTTATAGAAGATGTATATCTACATCTTTAAACTTAAATTATACCTCTGAATAACCTGTTGGGCATTTTTATTCTGCTTTCATCTTCCCACATGATCTTGAACTATTTTTTTTTTTCCTCTCCCATTCAGCCTCTTTAGAGGAAAACACATTCAGGCTTATCAAAGTAGTTTACATAGCTTGATATGAGTGCTTGTATTTTATTACATCTTGTACATACATCTCGGCTATTTAAAAAAATTTTATCTACAATTAAATCAGGTTTACATGTTTTCATTATTTTTTAATACTTATGCTAGAATATTTCATTCAAGAGCCAGACACCTAGGTTTTTTCTATACTAGGTAATATTAAATATGACCTGGAAAGTTTCTTCATTTTTAAGAAGGCAGACATATTCCTTAAATGTTGTTTTCATTTTTATTCTTATGATCTAATCAATTTAAATGACTGGCTAAAACTTTGGAGATGGGTATTTGTGTTTGTTAAAGATTTGTGTTCCTTGACACTTTAGATGCAAACATCAAGGTAAATTCTCTGTTTTGTCTAAAATAAATTTTATGACAAAAATGTCCAACCATTGCTAATACCAAAGCAGTTTTGTCAATTATAGCAACTGCAAATTTTCATGTAGATAAGGCTCTGAACTTTATCATGCTACTTATTTTAATTTCCTGAGAAGGATTATTTTGGACAATGTTCACAGAAATGTTATTTTAGCATGGTCATCTCTGAGGGCTGTAAGGGTCAGAATTTCAAGGAAAAATAGGGCAGGCAATCCCTGATCAAAAAAAGAAAACAAAAAGACCCACTTTTCATTAGAACTACAGCAGCTTTTTCATATAGCATTTTAAACTCTCCTGCAAAGCTTACTTAATTTGCCCCCCACCCCGGTGCTGTTACTGACAATTTCCTTCCTCCATTAAGAATTATCCATGCTTGGTAATGCTGATATCTTTTGAACTTTAGCCTTCTCTTCTCAGGTTTTCCTCACTTCTAGGCAATGTCAAGCACTAATAGTGGTTTGTGATTTTTCTGCTGTATTTTATAGTACATTCACAGACTAAGCAAGAAACATGAGGCGAGCTGAAGCAATCAGTTAATTATGCACAAACTGAAGTGTAACATGAGTAGCAAGCAGAAGTTCCTCTCCTTCCAAACCCAGAGATGCTAGGGACAGTAGAGATCTGCTTAGGTGTGTAAATGGACTTAGCACTCCCCTTGCTACACAGAGTTGTTTGTGAATGGAATGTTCACCAGTCTTCCAGAATGATGGAAGTTGCAGCTAATAGCTGTTGAAAAATAATTTTTTGGAAATTCATCCTCTACCTCTATGGTTTCAGACTGTCTCTTTGGACTTTGGCAGATGATTCTGTAACAGTAAAATACTTGTTTTTAAGTGTACCTCCACAACAATGAGGAATAAAAAGGCGCTGTTATTTAAATGACATACAAAATTATACTGTAATCCCAGAAGTCTCTTAGACCTTGCCTTAATACAGCATTGTACCAGCTCCTACCACCATTTTCCTTATCTTTGAATGGAAACTTCCCATATTATAACTGCCTTTGTGTTCAGGGTTTAATTCTAATAAGCGCTAAATTTGGTCCTAGTTATCTTAAAATAAGCACTCTACAAATAATCAGACTGTATTCTGATTTTTAACATGAAGACTAAAGGGCTGTGTAATACACCGTTCTACTTTGTAAAATAAATAGCTGAAGACTTCTCCCAAATTAAGAAACAGAGTGTTCTGGTGAGAGCTTTTGCCTTCACATAATGAACACAGGGGTAATAAAACATTCATCATTTAATCAAGCTACGTCCTTGAGAGTCCAGCTTCTGGGCAAGGTTTGACATAGTTACTCAGTGGAACTAGTGATTTGCTCTTCGAACACTCCTAGGCTAATCCTCACAGACAAGTTAATATCTGTGAAAGTTTAACAGGCTTCTTGGAGGGATCGAGTTTAGGGAGGTCCTCTAGATGGTCTTTTCAGTCTGTGCCATTGTGCCCACATATAAAAAAAGATGCTTCTGGCTATTCTCTTCCAATTTCTTAGCAAGCATCTGAGTTACAGTGTTCCTCTGAAGGCAAGGTAGGGTGGTGTATGCCACATCCCTTATGGGTCTAGTGAGCGCTGCTGTTGCTAACTGCATTGGTCCAACAATGCCTGGGTATGTAGTATATCATCTTTTGTTGCCTTGGCATTTCAGACAGCACCCAACTGCTCCAGGTTTTCACAAGCTATAGGTTAGCCAGTAAATATTTAGAGGCAGTCATACTTAGCAAGGCTGAGAGATTTACCTCTATGTGAATAACCATACAGTAATATTTTCAAAGTCAGGTCACATAGAATTGAGCATGCTATTTTCCTGTATGTGTTAGGTAACTAATAGTAGTCTGAGACTCAAAATAGAATTCTTCTCTTGCATAACTTGCTTTAACAACAAATGTTTGGGGGGCGGGGAGGAGGAGGTTTAGGTGAGATCTAATTTCTAGTTTGCATCACAAATTGCATGAAATACGGTTTCAAAAACTTAAAACTATAGGCCAGTGCAGCATTTAGATTTCTCACTGTTAGTTACCCATGAAGTACTTTTCTTTAGCAAGGACATATGGTCACAGGAGAGATTTATGGTATGAAGTTGGATATGTATTTGAAATAGCTTGCTTTATATAATCAAACAGTTAAACCTGAAGAACAAGTAAACTTCAGCTTCTTTTGAGTGTGTAAATGTAATGCAATACAAAGTTTGGTGAAGCCATAAACAATTTTTGAGAATCACTCAAAACTTTTATGAAAAAGCCCTACACAACAACTTTAAAGGGTACTTTTTTTAATTGTTTTTTTTATTTCCCAGTTTGTAATCAATTCTCTTTTGTTACTGGAAGTCTTGCTGTACAGGAGCTGGAGTTAAAAGTCATAAGTAATACTTTTAACGTGGCTCTAAAATGGGTCTGTGGTGGTATTAAAAGTATCAAGAATCTCTGAACACTTCAGCGGTGAAGTATCCATTGTTGTAGATTTTTCCTCTTCAGTTCCTCAGGATTATCAGACTGTGAATGAGATAATCTGCTTTTTGCTGTTTACAAATTAATTTATTATTTTGTTCTGTGTTAAACTATTGGAAGGAAATGTATAATTTTCACAGAAGTAATATATCTGTTGAAATAGCAGGTGATTTAAAAAGTAACCAGACAGTGGGTACAAGTAAGAAGTCTAGTTACAAGCAAAAAAATTGAGCAGGTATTCTGTCACACAGGAAGTCTAAAAATATCAGGGACACTGAATGGGTTAGGTACGATTCCAGAAGAATAAAGGTTGTGTGGTCAGAGGGTCTGTGACTCTGCTGCAGCAGAGCTCTGTCTGTATGTATCTATTCCTATCTGCTACCTCATGACTGTTGATGGGAAAGTTCAAATGGTATGTCCTTCAGAGGTGCCAGAAACCCCTTTAGTTTTGTCAGGAGGTAAACTCTTACTGGTAAAAGCAAGTGCTTCGTGTATTGGAGAAGACTCACTCACTCACTCCTCAATTAGCTATTGAGAGCGCATAAAGTGGAGGAGAGCAGGAGAAACAAATCTCACAAGTAAGAGTTGGAGGTTTACTATCTTGTGCTAGACTGGAAAAAAATGACATCTAAGAGCCCAGAGTTGGGAAGGGGAAAAGAGCAACTCTAAGATTGGCTGTCAGATTTCTGTCGTCATTTGGTGAGGATCAGGAACTGTGGGAAGAGGACACCTGAACACCAAGACGAGTATAATAAACAGGTGGTACGAAGAATAAGAAAAAAGGAAGCAGCTGGGCATGTGTTCTTTGAAATCTTCGAAAGTTTCTGTTGAAACAGACAGTAGGTTTGGTTTATTTGTTCTTGGTTGCATATCCAATGCCTTTTCAGAAGACTGGATCAGGCGGGAAGAGGTTGTTGATGGCAAGATGTAGCAGGCAGAGGAAGGAGTGAGAGTCACAGCAGACCGCTGCTCATGCCATGTCAGTGGGACAGCTAAGAGGAACAAGAAGAGACAGCACAGGCACGGTGCAACATTTGCTTCCTGTATGGACATTCACAGACTGTGTGTTTTAAAAAAAAACAAACAACAAAACAAAAAAACCACCAAACAAAATAAACAAAAAAACCCCCCTAGCTTTTGGGGGTCTTGGCATATGGTAACACCTGGGGAAGCAGATTACTTGAACACAATGCTTTGTCACTTCCAGATGGTGACAGGAGTCTGTATTGCAAGGGTCCTTGCAACAGTGTCTTTAGCTGCATCAGCTGAGACTCCCCAGACTGCTGTTCTCCTGAATTCTCATATCCAACTGTTGCATGGTCCTATGAGATCTCTCCAGTGTATGCATGATCCATTGCTATTGATCATCGTAAGAGAGCTAGGAGATGTTTGGTATGTAGTTTAGTTGTATTCAGAAAACTGTCTTAAATTACTGTTTTTGCAGATGCCGTTTCTCTGGACTATTTACAAGTATCTTTTATGTATACTATTTAGCCAACTCTGTAATAGGACTAGCATTGGGCAGTCTCTGGAATAACCAGATTCTTCACCCATGATGTTAATCAATACATTAAAACACAAAAAAATGATCTAGGCACAGCAGGAGCTGACTGGGGGAGACTTCAGGACAGTCCAGAAATTCCCATCTGGAGACCTTCTGCACCAATGAGTCAAAAGCTCAGTTGTAAGGTGGCTAGGAGTTCAGCTAATACAAGTCAGTCCATTGCCCCATCCAGGGAATCAATGACTTAACTGTATACCACACACAGGCACATCCCTGATAGAACAGGATAGACTACTTCAGTTGGAAGGGACCTACAACGATCATCTGGTCCAACTGCCTGACCAATTCAGGGCTGACCAAGGTAAAGCATGGTATTAAGGGCATTGTCCAAATGCCTCTTAAACACTGACAGGCCTGGGGCATCGACCATCTCTCTACAAAGCCTGTTCCAGTATTTGACCACCCTCTCGGTAAAGAAATGCATCCGAATGTCAAGTCTGAACCTCCCTTGACGCAGCTTTGAGCTATTCCCAGGCGTCCTATCACTGGATCCCAGGGAGAAGAGCTCAGCACCTCTGTCTCCACATCCCCTCCTCAGGAAGCTGTAGAGAGCAATGAGGTCACCCCTCAGCCTCCTTTTCTCCAAACAGACAAACCCGGAGTCCTTAGCCGCTCCTCACAGGACATGCCTTCCAGCTCTGTCACCAGCTTTGTTGCCCTCCTCTGGATGCGTTCAAGGACCTTCACATCGTTCTTAAATGGTGGGGCCCAGAACTGCACACAGTACTCACGGTGAGGCTGCACCAGCGCTGAATACAGCGGGACAATCCCCTCTCTTGACCGGCTGGTTTTGCTGTGTTTGATGCACCCCAGGACGCGGTTTGCCCTCTTGGCTGCCAGGGCTCACTGCTGGCTCCTGTTGAGCCTGCTGCCAACCAGCACCCCCAGATCCCTTTCTGCAGGGCTGCTCTCCAGCTGTTATCCAGCTAATGCTACTGTTACAACAATATGACAAACTTGAAAGTTGTCCTTATATCTGTCTCACTTGTAACTTAGGTTCCATAGCTCAAAAGCCATTTGGTTGAGTGAAACCACACCTGGATTCTTCAGCAATGATGCAGCCAGGAGAATTGTCTGTAAACTGTTTCTAACTCCATCATTATGTGGTTTCTTTGCATTTAAAAAGATAGATATCCTAGTTTAGATTCCAACAAATTGAGACTTTAGAGTTTAAAAGTTTTTTAGCCAGCTTTGGGGAAGTCAGTGTAAGGAGATGATCAAAACAGTCCCATCTCAAAGCTTGGGCTCGTTCTGCTTTCCATTGAAGCAATCGCAGTCAAATAAATACACCTTGGATTTAGAAAAGGCAGCTGAAAGGTTTGTGAGGGTGTTTTGGCTCTTATGAGAGTTCATCGTACAATCTTTGCCTAATGGGCAAAAAGTCTGTTTCCTAGGTAGGTGAGCTGCTAAAGAAGGTTGCATTATTCAAGGACAGCCAAGTTAGCAACCATAATCTTCATCCCAACATTCAAGTTACCTTTGTGTGTGAGCTAAACCACAGAGATAAGAATCTCCAGGAACCACTGTATGACACATTAAGCACTTAGGCTGCCTGTGTCATAACTAGAAATCAAGGCAGTCATAAATCTCCTCATGTATATATTCCCCCATGGAGCCTCCCGTAATTGTTTTACTGAAGAGAAAAAGACAGGATGTTTCAGGCAAATATTTTTTCTTATTTTTGTGTGGCTGTATTAAAAAACTTTTGCTGTCTTATACATTTTTTGTTTTGTTAAGTCTTGTAACATTTACTGTCTTGTCCCCCCATAATTTATTTATGGGGAAACTAAATGTTCAACATCTAGTCAAACTGAAAACCGTATGGTTTATAGTAGCAATTTTATTGGGCTATTGTGGAAATGCTGTTTAATGTTTTTTGCTGAGTGTACACAGCTATACTACTTTACAATTAGTAAAATACTGTATGTGTGGAAAATATTTAGAGTAAGATGAGTACCTGGTGAGAATTTAGATTAACTTTAAGCTGTGTTTCATGATGAAAAAGATGATTAAATGCTGTGTTTAGCATATTACTTGCATATACAGTTCTGCTGATAATTTATGGCAGATCTCATACTTTTCTATCTGAATGTCATGTAAGAAGACTCTGCAGGGTAGGGAACTCTAGAATTCTGCCTGAGGATAAAAGATTGGTAGCAGTTTCATTTGGCTAACAGGTGAATGTAAAATACTCTAGACTTCTTGCTGTAGTTTCCAGGAAGAAAATTTCTGTAGGATTTTTACATTAGCTCTTGTATATTCAGCTCTGCACTTAAGTATCTAATATCCCAGGCATACAATGCAAGAAAGCAGTAATATCAGCGCAGGCCATTCTCCCCATGTTTATCATTGGGGGAGGCACCAACAAAACATATCCCCCCTCCTCCATTGTTCATCTTGCATTCCTCCTTTTTGGATACTGGCTTTCCAGGTTCTGCCTGATCTAGAATCACGTCACGTCACACACTTGGGGCGTTTACTGAAAATTCTTTAATGGCTACCACCCATCTGCCAATCTACCTTCTTTGTCATTTTTTCAGAATTTTTTTCACAAGACCTCATGTTTGTAAAACACTGATGATCTTTCAGCCATGATGTCCATAGATTTGGTTTCTTCTCACTTCATTTTTGCTCGTGACCTTTCTTTTAGCTGTTAACTTATGCGTGCAAAGTTTTAGAGATTTCCAGTGTAAACAATCTCTCTCTCAAGAATATTGCCAAATCTCTTCTATGTTCCTTTTTAAGAAGTAGTGTATAACTTTAATCTCCAAGTTTCATATAAATCAGGATAACAATCTGTTTCTTCCCTCTCCCAAACCTCTTTCTTACAGGGTTGTTGAAGACTCACCCTTTGGAGGTCAGATGTTCATGCCTTTTTTTGAATAGGATGAAGAGTTCAGAAAAATGCCTTATCTCTTCTGATAAATATGCCTTCTCATCTCAGACTGCCGACTGGCTAGAACTAATGAGGCAACAAATGAAAATACCACTAGGGATCAGGTTACACAGTCACAGAGGGCATGCAGTTTCAATGGCATCTGTAAGGAGCATTTTTATTTCTGAGATTTAGCTGCCTGGTTTTAGCTGCCCTTCCCCTGAAGGCTGCACCGTTGTCGGAAGTACAAAGCGTGACACGTTTCTCTGAACAGAGCAGTGACAGTTCCAGTAGTGATCTCCTCCACATAGCCTCTGTAAGTCAGGAGCTTACTGCTGATGGTCACCCATAGTTGTAATGTCCCTATGAACAGTTACTGGAAGGAGGTTACCAGCAGCTGCTTTCTTCAGAGATATTTTTTCTGTTGATGTAAATATTCACACCTTTCCTTCTACACTGGAATTCTCCTCTGGGAGAGGAACCAACTAGTAGCATAGGGTGCCGTGCCTGCTGGGTACACTTGGGAAGCAGTGTCACTGGTACCACACTCCATTCCAGCTGCAGTGATTGTGCATGCACGCCTACAAATGTGCATATAGATGACAGACATCAATAAAACTCTAGTTAGCAGTAAATGACTATAGGACTTCAGTTTTTTGTTTTATATGATGTTTTGTGCTGAATTAATCTGGCAAATCCATTAGTGACCTCTTTAGGAACAGAAGTGTCTGTGATCGCATGTTTATACCAGCCTGCATTGATATGGCATGTTGCCTGGCATACTACAAAAAAAAGACAGATTTTTCTTCCCATTACAGGTAGTCAGTATGGGATTGATATTTAGATATCTAAGAAAGATATTAACATTAGAGAGACATAGTGAACTCGAAGCACATGTGTTTCAGCAAGATGGAAAGGTGTTTTGCAAATGAGGTGTTGATTTTGTGTGCTTGTAGGGAATATTCCTCTAGACTCCTCTAGTGCAGTGGGGACCTCCCCCTCTCCTCTCAGGTAGCAGAATGAGCTGTACCTCAGGAAAGAAAGAAGGGAACATCTCCTGTCAGTCAGTGTGTGTTTCTGCTGAGTATTTTTCCTTAAGAAAGGAGAAGAGTATTTATTCACTGATATGCATGTTTTCCTTCTCGGTATTGTGGGAGACCTAGCTGCTGATCTGTTAGGGTTATTCTGATTATCGTCTTGCATTCCAACTCTTTCGTCAAAGAGCTTACGCAGCAGCCAGGCAGCTAGAGTGAAGGCTGATGATTACATTATAATTGGAAGTTTAGAAATATTTATTTCCATCTGTAAAGTGAATCTTTTAATGGCAGCTTTGACCACTTATCGACCAATAATATTGGAATAATATTAAAGTTACATTGCAGACTAATTACATTTCTTTTGGTTTTGCATAGGTAAATTATCTTTCTCCTGTTTAATGTGATGTCTTTTAAGTTGTTAATGTTGCTTTTTATTTGTTTGCCAAGTCTTTTCTGACTTCACTGCAATGGAAATCTTTTCTTAAGGGGTTCTCTGGAACTTGTCTTCATGCGATACAGTAAAGATGACAATCATTAGAGATGCTCTGTCAACACTAACAAACACTGTGATAGTGCCACATTCTGGATGGAACAGTTCTTCCTTTGATGATGATCATAAAATTAAATTTCAGACTTCCCTAGTTCTACGCAATACTACAGGATGCCTGAGGTAATTTGCTGTTCTAGAAGACTCCCTTTTACAGAGTAATCAAGTTATCGAACAGGTCCTTTTTATACTGTAATTTTTAAGACAAAAGAATTGTTGCATTCTATAAATTACATATGGTTCTATCATTTAGGCAGCTTTTGCATTTGGGGTTTTTTTTTCCGTATTACAAAAATATGAAAAGTACAAAGTTAGTCACCAAGAGATGATAACTGTAATGGCTAGTGGTTAAATTTTGGTTGTTTTTTTATAAATTACGATCATTGCACTTTTCCCCTATTAATTACTGCAATTTTTGTATTGTGTGTAGGGCTTATGAATATTACTTAGGAAAAAAAATGGTGCATTTGGTGATTCTTTATTGTTGTGTACATTTAAATAATTATGTTTGTTTGTGCATACGTATCAGTAAAGAAGTGTTTGACTATTCCCTTTGTGGATTTCTCAAACAGCAGTAAGAAGAAAGAAAAGTATTCAGAATAATAAAAGGCAAAACTAAAATATCTGAAAAGAGAATTCAAGGGCCAGGGGTAGTATATGACCTATTTCTGTTCATTTGTAGGTTTGTTTATAATTTTAACTTATTAGATTTCAAATTGTGTTCCATTAAACAGCAGAGTAAGGCCATAGTGTTTAAACAGAACTGGAATTGCTTTTTATTTGCTGGTAACCCTTCTAAACTTCAGAATATTTTCATAAACTACTTTGTTGTTGTTGTTCATTGGATTGTTTTTCAAGATTACGAGTTTTACACTGCTTTTGAACATAGGATTGTGCTAGCGTAGTAGTGCAAGCATGATGCCTAGAGACATAGCCTCTGTGGACAGGCATGGTGGCATTTTTTTAGCAGCAGTACCATTTTCAGTCTGCAAAGCTTCAGGTTTTGCAGTATGGCGGCCTTGAAGGCAAATATTTGTCTGTGTCCTTTGCTGCTTATTCTAAAGCACAGTGCAGCCTTTTCCTTTCCCTACACCATAATTTATACATTTATACTTCTATCTATGTAGCACTATTACAAATGTTAATGAGTCTGCACCACAGAACAGATCACTGAATGTATCCAATTTAAAAAAGAGGCAACAAAGGGTATTTCTAACACAGACAAGCTGAACAATCTGTTCTACAGCAATACAAACCATAGATTTGGGCCTGTACAACAGAGAGGACTTGGAATGGAAAAGTCTGTGGGAAAGGGGTTCTACTTCTGGCCGTTTTTGTCAACGAGTCAATGCTATCTTGAAATTGCAGTTTTGAATCATATTTATCTTTTATAAGAATTGGGGGTGGGTTGCTGCACAAAATGGTGTGTTTGCTTTTAACTTCTCAATTATCAGTCAGCTGTATAAAAAACTTCTGCAAACTATCTAATAAAACAATTGTATGTCTGTCTGTCTGTGAATACACTGTGTTCCTTTATCATTTCAACTCTTTAGGAATCTAAGCTCCGCAGGTGAAGAAGCCCGGAAGCAGATGAGGTCTTGTGAAGGGCTGGTTGATTCTCTGCTATATGTGATCCACACATGTGTGAACACATCAGATTATGACAGCAAGGTGTGTGCACATTTCACCTAAGTAATTTTTAGTGCTAAATGGTATGTATGATAGGATCTTTTGGGGTTTGTATAGTTTAATTTAGCACTGTGGTGTGCTTGGCTCAACTGGTCTTCTCTCCCAACTCCAGTTCACTGATGCACAATCAAATTCTGTTGCATAATACAGTGTAAATTGTTCTATGCTTTTCATTTTCATCAGTGTTGAAGTATTCATTCTTTAATAAAATAATAATAAGCCCTTGTGCTTTTCATTTTCAGAATACTAAAAACGAGCCACTATAGTAGAGATTCCTGTTATAAGTATTTTCACATTTGAGGATATCAGGACAGAGATTGCAATTTTCCTAGAGAAACAGACAAAGCAATGCCCAAGGCCCAGAATTAGAATTTAGTGCTTCTGCTCCAAATGCCTTTTCTCCTCTACTTAATTTGTTTGGTTTGCTTTATCACTGTGTAAGAAAGTAACTAATTACATTACATCTTTCTGGTTTGGCTTCAGACAGTGGAAAACTGTGTGTGTACCTTGAGAAACCTGTCTTACCGTTTGGAACTGGAGGTACCTCAGGCACGTCTGCTAGGAATCAATGAATTGGATGACTTGTTAGGAAAAGAGTCACCTAGCAAAGATTCAGAGCCAAGCTGCTGGGGGAAGAAAAAGAAGAAGAAAAAAAAAACTTCACAGGAGGATCAGGTTTGTGTTTTCCTTGTATTACAAATATATCAACTGTAGTTTAGCTAATGATGGGGGGGAGTACATAGCTTGAAGAAAAACTATCGTATGCTGAATGAAAATATACAGGTTTCATGTAGTTAAAAATACACGTTCATTTCTCAGTGGGATGGAGTTGGCCCTATACCAGGATTTTCCAAGTCTCCTAAAGGGGTGGAGATGCTATGGCACCCGTCTGTGGTAAAGCCATACCTAACGCTTCTAGCAGAGAGCTCCAATCCAGCTACTCTAGAGGGCTCTGCAGGATCTCTCCAGAATCTTTCTGCGGGCAACTGGAAGGTATGTGAATTCCTTCTCTTCCTCCTGTCATTGTATTTTAGCTGTTTTTTTTTAATAAGACACTGGAAAGTATTTGGAAGAAACATGGAATTTTCTAGTATTATGCATCTGAGCGTTTCTCTCTAGTGTGTTTCATTAGTGCTTATGTGCTGCAGTAATGTTATTTCCACAGTGAAAAGCAATGATGGTAGACAGGAAGAGCAATATGGAAACTGGCCTTGAAATTGGTACCATTTATTTTAAATAAACAGAAAAAGCTTTCTCCCAGTGTATATTAGGTCAAAATAATCTTCTGGCGTCTTCTAGCTATGAGTTCTGGTGGGCAGGTACTGTCAAAATAAGACCCGCATAAATAAATTTTTTGTATTTGCTTTATTATTTGTATTACTTATTTCCATACATTCTTGCTTGTGGCCCTTGCATGCCATATGTTACAAAAGCACCACATGAGAACGCTTTATTAATGTCATGTATTTGTTATGGAGAGATTAAAAAAACCCGTTAATTGCTTCCTTTGCTTGTAGAAAAACAGCCAAGACCTTTTCATTTTATGACCATTATAAAAAATGGTCTTTAAAAAAACCCCCCAAAACAAAAAAAAACCCTGTTCCCTTTTCAGTTAATTTGTAATCTATTAGGATATTTTATCTGTTGGACCACTTTTTTTAACCATTGCTTTGTAAGAGGAATGAGTGAAATAGAACAAAGAGCCAATCCTTTATAATAATAGAAAAGACAGGCATTTAGCATGTCATCTTTTCTTTGGAAAATGTCCCCTAACATACTTAAGAATTACAATCTAGTAAGAGATCATTTCAATCAGAATGTTGTAGTAGATTTGTGAGTAACTGGAGTTTTATTATAGTTCGCGGCATACATTCGAGCTGCTGTAAGAAAAGAGAAAGGACTACCAATCCTTGTGGAGCTGCTGAGAATGGATAATGATAGAGTTGTTTCATCTGTGGCAACTGCCTTAAGGAATATGGCATTAGATGTTCGTAATAAGGAGCTTATTGGTAAGTACAGAACTGTACTGAAGAAAGCATGATTACCAATGTGTCAGGCCTTGTATTGAAAAAATACTAGGATGACATTCTACCAATAGAAACAGCATACTTGATTTTACTATATCATGTCAGTTGTGTCACAGAAATTAATCTTTTTGACAGCAGTAGCTTTTCAGAGTAATACTGACATTTTAGTTTGCCTTTAGCCATCTTGCATGGCAATCTCCTTACAATGGATGGAAGTAACCTCAGCTAAACTAAACTGGACAGGAAACTGGCAGTACAAAATATGACGGAAAACACAACTCTACTTCCTTGGAGCTAAACAGTAACCTTCTCAGAGGGTTTCAAGGTCCCTTACATATTCTAAGAGGATAGTGCAGCTCTGCTGCCAGTACATCAGTAAATATTTAATAGTATCGGGTAGGGAGAGAGGGAAGAAATCCTCTCCTAGTAAAATATTTCCATGAAAACCCAGATATAGAGCAGTATATATGTGTCTTTGCTGAATTAAGTAATCAACAAGGGTGCTTGCTAGAAAAACTTAGTTTCCCTTTTGTCAATTTTAATATTTAATACTTTAAGCATTCATCTGTGCCTTTCTCATCTAGCATTTAAAAAAACCCCAAACAACATTTTTCCTGCCTTGATCAGGAATCTCAGTCTATCATAGCAAGTGTTGAACATGCCTCAGCTTCAGACTGCTGTGGCCTAAATGAACCCTGCTAACACATGTCATGATCTAAAAAAGTTTCATTTTTGTTACAGAAGCATTTTCTGTGTTGTAGACTAGTGGAATAAGTATATAATGACTATTTATACAGATAAGAGTATCATTATTCTCAAAAAAATAAATGCAGGTGAGCAGAATTTTATCATATATTTCTAAAGCTTCTCCATCTTGGATGTTCAGAATGTGTTTTCTTGCAATGTAGGTATCACGTACATAAGAAATTAGTAAAAAGAAAATTCTATAGCACCAGCCATATACAGGTCATACTAATGTGATATTCTCTTTTCAGGACTTTTTTTTCCCCTTCCTTGCAGAACTTTTGGAATGGAGTAGTTCAGGAATGCACCTCCACCTGTTCCCTCTCCCTGTCAAAGCTTTAACTATGAAAGAATGATATCCTCTGAAACTAATCTTTGTACAAAATATTTTTGAGACATGAAGTGAGTCATAAATTACCCCATGCTAGTAATCTATTTTATGCAACTTTACTGCCATTGGTGGGGACAGGAATAATAGGCTTACGTAGTCTAAACTATGAAGAAAATAAGAGATTGGGGAGTCCCAACAAATAACAATATCAATTGGTATATGCGAACATGTGTTGATGAGCTTGCTAAAAGATTGGCAGTGACAGGGTGCTACTGTATACAGCATTGTTGGTGATAGTTTTCCAGTGTGTTTTAAAAGTTGTTCCTTTTGTTTGCAGAATTCCTTTTTGGATATTTTTTCTCCCTCAGGCACATTATGCAGATGGATAGCTAATGTCTTTGTGTAAAGCTTACTCATTATTCACTGTTATGTACAAATACAGGTCTTCAATAAAATCAATTAATCATTCAATTAACAGCACAGCCTAAACAGGAAAAAGAAATTACCTTAGCTTTAGTTCATTTCCTTTGTCTGCAGTGTGATTATGCCTGTGCATCAGTCACTAATTGAAATCTGAAAGAGCTGAGATCTGATCTCTTATGGGTAACAAACAAGGTGAACAGAACGTCTGAAAGAAAAAATTTCAAGTTACTATAAAGATTTCTTTAACCCTCCCATAAATGAAGCCTAGGAATGTGCACCACTCCTTCAACCATAATAAATAGCATAACATTTTTCCTTGCATGATTCTGCTTTCTCCAAATAATTCCTGTTTACAAATGCTCCTGTTTTAATGCAAAAATGCAACTTCTCACATTTTTAAGCTAAAAGGAAAAAAAATAATTCAAAATTGATCTCTAGTCTCTCTTGACTCTGTAAAATGTGAATTCGTGGAAGGTTTCCATGGTTTTGATCCTGTGTTTCTTTTTATTGCTTTCAGATGCAATTTTGTGATGAGTCCTATAATTTCAAATCTTAAGTACCAAAATGTATTTTTTTACTTGGTTCTGTTGATGGGCTTTTATAGGTAAATATGCTATGCGAGATCTGGTTAATCGACTTCCAGGAGGCAATGGTCCAAGCATATTGTCTGATGAGACTGTAGCAGCAATCTGCTGTGCTTTACATGAGGTCACTAGTAAAAACATGGAAAATGCCAAAGCCCTCGCTGACACTGGAGGAATAGAAAAGCTGGTGAACATAACGAAAGGAAGAGGTGACAGGCAAGTAGGCAACAAAGTGCATACCTAACCTGTTTCTCTATTCCATTTAAAATGCTTAAGAACACGGGAAATTTTTTTTGAATTAAAAAAAAAGGATCTGCTTTTGCAGTCTTGATCTGAGTAGCTAATAAAGTCTGAATCACACTGGGAAAGAAGAGGCAGTCGGTACCATCATTCTCTTGCAGTGTATTCTCTACCTAACGCTTTTGGAGGCTTTTACAGTTGCATGCAGTAATCATATTAATGGGTCCTACTCAGGTTAAATGGTATTAAAAAAAAAAAAATTGTCCCCTCTTAAACACCTACAAGATTAATAGAATATTTAGAGCTTTCCAAAGTCAGAATATGTTAGCACCTTTGTCAGGATGTATCACAATCGCTATTAATTATATCTAGCATGGCCATTTGGTAGGTTGTAGGGAAAACTTGGCCTAACAAGCAGTTTACCTAGCCAGTGGGATTTTCTCAAATTGGATTGCAAAGCAAGTGTCGATTGAGAAGACCTGGCTCTCTGCAGACTTACTTGGGTATGGCTGTGCCAACCCCTGTCCTAGGGGTTTTGTTAGCCGAGTTCAGCACTGGGCTTGATCATGCATTGTGTGTGTTTAGTAGTAATAAAACCTTTCAGAACTGGACAGCTGAGCATCACGGAACAGGAGCATGGAATGGCTCCTGAGTCATGCAGGGTCAGCACTAAGTCAGTGTCCTGGTTTTGGCTGGGAGAGAGTTAATTTCCTTCCTAGTAGCTGCTATAGTGCTGTGTTTTGGATTTAGTATGAGAATAATGTGATACCACACTGATGGTTTAGTTGTTGCTGAGCAGTGCTGACACTGGTCAAGGGCTTTTCAGCTTCCCATACTCTGCCGGGCACACAAGGAGCTGGGAGGGGGCACAGCCAGGACAGCTGACCCCCACTGCCCAAAGGGCTATTCCATACCATATGGTGTCATGCTCAGTATAGAAACTGGGGGGAGCTGGCCGGGGGGCAGCGATTGCTGCTTGGGGATGGGCTGGGCATTGGTCGGCAGGTGGTGAGCAATTGCATTGTGCATCCATTGTTTTGTATGTTCTTTTATCATTATTATTATTTTCTCTTCCTCTGCTGTCCTGTTAAACTGTCTTTATCTCAACCCACGGCTTTTACTTTTTTTCCTGATTCTGTCCCCCATCCCACTGTGGGGCAGGGGGGTGTGAGTGAGCAGCTGTGTGGTGCTTAGCTGCCAACTGGGATTAAACCACAACAATCCTTTTTGGTGCTCAACATGGGGCTCAAAGGGTTGAGATAATGACAGATCTGACAGGAGCATGTTAAAACAAATTTGTTATAAGCATTCATTATATTAGTTTAGTAGTCGCTGGTCACAGTGTTGATTTACTTGCTCTTAGAGTTGTATTTGTTCTCAGAGTTGTGTTATGCAACACCTTACTTGTCGTATATACTGTTTATCAGTATTTATGTGCTGTCTGTCACCTCTGGGAGGTGGATTAGAGTTATCACTTTGCTGTATTGTATAACACTGGCTTATGGCATGATAAAATTGTTGGTCGTGAGATCAATCTTGTATTTGTACTCAGCATTGTTGTCTACTCTGTACTTCGGGAACCATCTATTGGAAATTATTAATAATTACACTTTTTACTTTTTCTCCTTGGAGAGCCAGCCTATGGGGGAGACACCTTCCTCCATCTTCCCCTTCCTCTCTAGGCTAATTATGATAGCTCTTGACAATTCTGAATATCCTTGGGATGTTCAAACCAGCATGTTCCTATTGCTGTGTCTCCTGAATGTGTGTCAGGTCTTGCTTAGGGTTAAACAACTATTTAAGAATACTGCGGCTACTCCAACCCCAGCAACAGGCACTGCAGCTGAACCAGAGAACCAACCCGTGCCGATATCAGTCGCCCCCATACACAAGAAGAAATCTTGGAAGCAAAAGTCAGCTCGTTTAGTAAGGGATGAAGAAGCTTCTCCTAAGAGGGAGCAGGAGGAGGAAGCATGCTGCCCCAACAGTGAGGAGACAGACTACTCTAAAGCAGGGCCATCACGAGAACAGGAGGAGGAGGAGGAGGAACTCATAAATGAGATGGAAACCACCTGATCTCTATCCCTGAGTGAGCTGCGAGATACGTGAAAGGATTTCAGCCATCATCCAGGCGAGCACATTGTCACCTGGCTGCTCCCATGCTGTGCTAACGGGGCCAGTAGCCTGGAATTAGAGGGTAAGGAAGTGAAACAGCTGGATCCCTTTCTAGGGAAGGGGGCATTGACAAAGCGATTGGAAAAGGGGCACAAGCCCTCAGCCTCTGGAGGCGGCTCCTGTCAGGCGTGAAGGAAGGATATCCCTTCAAGGAAGAAGTTATGTATCACCCAGACAAATGGACCACCATGAGGAGAGGTATCCAGTACCTGAGGGAATTAGCCGTGCTGGAGGTGGTTTAAGGTGACCTGAACGACGAGCAGTTATCCAAAGATCCAGATGAAGTCCGGTGCACACAGCCCATGTGGCGGAAGTTTGTATAGAGCGCACCAGCACTGTATGCCAACTCACTGGCAGTAATGACCTGGAAAGACGGAGAGGGACCAACGGCGGACGAATTGGCTGGCCAACTCCAGCACTACAAAGAAAGTCTCTCTCCTTCCCTCGTCTCGGCTGTGGAGAAACTGTCCCGGGAGGTCCAGCAACTCAAAGAGGATATGTCCTACGCTCCACCTGTACGGACCAGTGTCTCAGCTATTAGGAGTCAGCGTTCTTCTGCTCAAGGGAGAGGATATAGACGGTACACACCATGGGGCACCCTGTGGTTTTACCTGCGTGACCACGGAGAGGACATGAGGAAGCAGGATGGAAAACATACCTTGACCCTAGAGGCACGGGTACGTGATTTGCAAGGAAAAACAATCACACAAGGGGATTCTTCCAGGAAAATTGCTGCTCTAGTTTCCAGTGGACACTTCCCCAGACAGAGTAGAAGGGCTGATCTTATTCTTGATTTTAATGAAGGAGCTCCTGACTCATATTTACAGGAAGTGGGTAATGAATACTATGACCAGGACTAGAGGGGCTTTGCCTCCAGCCAGGTGGAGGAAAGGGACAACTGGGTTTACTGGACTGTGTGGATTCGATGGCCTGGCACATCAGACCCACAGGAGTATAAGGCTCTAGTAGACACCGGTGCACAGTGCACCCTAATGCCATCAAGCTATATAGGGCAGAACCCATCTGTATTTCTGGAGTGACAGGGGGATCCCAACAGCTGACTGTATTGGAGGCTGAAGTGAGCCTAACTGGGAATGAGTGGCAGAAGCCCCCCATTGTGACTGGCCCAGAGGCTCCGTGCATCCTTGGCATAGACTATCTCAGGAGAGGGTATTTCAAGGACCCAAAAGGGTACCGGTGGGCTTTTGGTATAGCTGCCTTGGAGACAGAGGAAATTAAACAGCTGTCCACCCTGCCCGGTCTTTCGGAGGACCCTTCTGTTGTGGGGTTGCTGCGGGTTGAAGAACAACAGGTGCCAGCTGCTACCACAATGGTTCACTGGCAATATTGCACCAACTGAGACTCCCCGATTCCCATCCATGAGCTGATTTGTCAACTGGAGAGCCAAGGAGTGATCAGTAAGACTCATTCGCCCTTTAACAGTCCTGTATGGCCAGTGTGAAAGTCTAACGGAGAGTGGAGACTGACAATAGACTATCGTGGCCTGAATGAAGTCACGCCACTGCTGAGTGCTGCTGTGCTGGACATGCTGGAACTTCAATAGGAACTGGAGTCAAAAGCAGCCAAGTGGTATGAAACAACTGATATCGCTAATGTGTTCTTCTCAATCCCTTTAGCAGCAGAGTACAGGCCACAGTTTGCTTTCACTTGGACTCAGTTCAGTACGCTTGGAACTGACTGCCCCAGGGGTGGAAACACAGCCCCACCATTTGCCATGGACTGATCCAGACTGCACTGAAGCTCCAGAACATCTGCAATACATTGATGACATTATCGTGTGGGGAAATACAGCAGAAGTTTTTGAGAAAGGGAAGAAAATAGTCCAAATGCTCCTGAAAGCTGGTTTTGCCATAAAACAAAGTCAGGTCAAGGGACTTGAACAGGAGATCCAGTTTTTAGGAATAAAATGGCAAGATGGATGTCGTCAGATCCCAGTGGATGCGATCAACAAAGTAACAGCCATGTCTCCACCAACTAGCAAAAAGGAAACACAAGCTTTCTTAGGCGTTGTGGGTTTTTGGAGAATGCATATTCCAAATTACAGTCTGATCATAAGCCCTCTCTATCAAGTGACCCGGAAGAAGAACGATTTCAAATGGAGCCCTGAGCAATGCCAAGCCTTTGAACAAATTAAATGGGAGACAGTTCATGCAGTAGCCCTTGGGCCAGGCAGGGCAGGGCAAGACGTAAAGAATGTGCTGTACACTGCAGCCGGGGAGAATGGCCCTAGCTGGAGCCTCTGGCAGAAAGCACCAGGGGAGACTTGAGGTCGACCCCTAGGGTTTTGGAGTCGGGGATACAGAGGATCCAAGGCCTGCTATACTCCAACTGAAAAAGAGATATTAGCAGCATATGAAGGGGTTTGAGCTGCTTCGGAACTGGTTGGTACTGAAGCACAGCTCCTCCTGGCACCCCGACTGCCAGTGCTGGGCTGGGTGTTCAAAGGGAGGGTCCCCTCTACACATCACGCAGCTGATGCTACGTGGAGTAAGTGGGTCCTACTGATCACACCACGGGCTCAGATAGGAAACCCCCGTCACCCAGGGATCTTGGAAATGATCATGGACTGGCCAGAAGGCAAAGATTTCAGAATATCACCAGAGGAGGAGGTGACGCGTGCTGAGGAGGCCCCACTGTACAACAAACTACCAGAAAATGAGAAGCAATACACCCTGTTCACTGATGGGTCCTGTCGTATTGTAGGAAAGCATCGGAGATGGAAAGCTGCTGCATGGAGTCCTATACGTCAAGTCGCAGAAACTGCTGAAGGAGACAGTGAATCGAGTCAGTTTGCAGAGGTGAGGGCCATCCAGCTGGCTTTAGACATTGCTGAATGAGAAAAGCGGCCAGTGCTCTGTCTCTATACTGACTCATGGATGGTGGCAAATGCCCCGTGGGGGTGGTTACAGCAATGGAAGCAGAGCAACTGGCACCGCAGAGGCAAACCCATCTGGGCTGCCACGTTGTGGCAACATATTGCTGCCCAGGAGTATGTCACGTAGATGCTCACGTACCCAAGAGTCAGGCCACTGAGGAACATCAAAACAAGCAGCAGGTGGATCAGGCTGCTAAGACTGAAGTGGCTCAGGTGGATCTGGACTGGCAACATAAGGGTGAGTTATTTATAGCTCGGTGGGCCCATGACACCTCAGGCCATCGAGGAAGAGATGCAACACATAGATGGGCTCATCATCGAGGGGTGGACTTGACCATGGACACTATTGCACAGGTTATCCATGAATGTGAAACATGCGCTGCAATCAAACATGCCAAGCGGTTAAAGCCTCTGTGGTATGGAGGGCGATGGCTGATAAATATGGGGAGGCCTGGCAGATCGATTCTATCACACTCCCACAAACCCGCCAAGGCAAGCGCCATGTGCTTACAATGGTGGAAGCAACCACTGGATGGCTGGAAACATATCCCGTTTCCAGGGTGAGCGGGCAGTTGTGTGGTGCTTAGTTGCCACCACGGGTTAAACCATGGGTTTAAACCGTGACAGTCAGCCTCATGGACCCCATCTGGCTTTGATCAGCATCGCTGCTCTGTACTCCATAGCAATATGACTGATGCAAATCATATTAGCAGACCCTTGTATAAACCAGGATATCACTGATCTCCTTTCTATGGATAGCAGAAAGCTATCAGCCCTGTCTGCTGTTCCCAGTGTTTGATCAGGTGGTAAAGGAGAAAAAAGGATCTCTTCTCAGAGAAGCTGGTCAGTGTGAATTAAACATACCACATTTTTAACAGTCTTTGTCTCAAAAGGAACTGGGCTATACTTTGAGTATCCACAATTTATAATACTTTATATGTTCAAGGGACACAGCCTCATTTCAACTGCAGGTGTGAATGCAATGATTCTTTATATGAATTCATTGGTCTGTGGAGACAATGTGTAAAATTGCATCTGCACTTACATTTGTGAGGCAACAGGGTACACTAAACAAATTTTAAATCTTGTGAACATACTAAGAGTGCCTACTCATTATCTAACACTATCAAGTGCAATTTTTTTCAGTCTTTTCTTTCAAAAACTGTATGTGGATGAATCTTTGCAGTGACAGAAAAAGGCATATGTTTACCACAGATGTCATGCTGTGGCATTTAATGTCAGATCACTACTTCAGTACCACTACCAGCTTACTAGCATTTCTCTTTAAAAAGATGGCATTATTTTATTTTTAATAATAGCTAGAGCAATTTTCCTAGCCTTGCTCTTGAGAGTGGAAAAGTGTTTTCCCAACCAATAAAAGTTTTCAGTAGCGCAACATGGAACTGAGAACAAGGTCTCACTATGAGGATGTCTGGAGACTTTTAGTACAAGCTCTCTTCTATTTGTTTATTCTTTTTCTACAGTTAGGAATTTTGTACAGTGATTTAAAAGTATGTAGTCTCAGTTTCTATGAAATGCACTAAATAGAATGTTTCTTTTCATGATTTTTAATTCTTGCAGACAATGACAGTAGCTATTTCAACCCTTCTATCTGTATTCCTCACGTGGGTGACCTGAAGAGAAAATTTCTAGGCTGGAGACAGAAATGATTGCCATGCTTAATCAGGTTCTGCACCGGCCTTTTGGTGAGGCTGCTGACAGAGCTGTGTTCACACTGTGGTAATGCAGGCATGCATTATTGAGACCTGGAGAGATGACCTGACTTGCTTCACAGCATCAAGGTTTAGGCTGTTAGGTAGCTCAGGAACACTGTTCTTTTTAAGTGGAATTAAGTGGCTTTCTAATAATGTAATATTCTTTACTTTGTTAGATCATCACTGAAAGTTGTCAAGGCAGCTGCCCAGGTACTGAATACATTATGGCAATACCGAGATCTCCGTAGCATTTATAAAAAGGTAAATTACAAAATTAGCCTACACTGGAAAATGGTTCTACAAAAACTCCCAATTTAATGAAAAGCGATTTATTTTTGATGTTTTTTTTCTTTTTGCCACTCCACAGGATGGATGGAATCAAAGTCATTTTATTACACCAGTATCAACACTGGAGCGAGAGAGATTCAAATCACATCCTTCTTTATCAACAACAAATCAACAGATGTCACCTGTCATACAGTCAGGTCAGTCAAGAAATGTAAAGAGATTTACTGAAGGGGTACCTGGTATCCAATTTTTTTAACTCAAATAGCCTCTCAGTTTACTACTAATTCTGTCTAAAACACAGAGGTCATGCTGTATCTCCTCTGTATTTAAATGTAAGTACTTCATGTACTCTGAATGTTACCTTAGCTGTTACTGTTGGCAGGCTTCAGATTCCACAGGATTTGTGGATGTCTCTACATTAGCATTTTAGTTTGGATAAGGAGCACTTTCAAGCAAATCTCCCCACTTACTCCTTAATGCAAATCAAACTGCAGTCTCCGAATGGGTGAATGGTATTCCTTTTGGATGAAACTAAATAGATGGTGTGCTTCCAGACCACTACTATACTCCAGCTGCTAATGGGCATTCAGTTCATGGGACCAGGTCAGACTCGGTGCTAAGTAAAATCCTCAGAGTACACACCTAGACTTTGTTACTATTTCCCTCTACAAAGCCACTCCTTCTGTGCTGTATGACTTGGCATTGTAGATGTAGCCTCACAGAACATGGGTACTTGATAGCATAGAAAGCAACAGACCAATAGTGAGGAACCTATTTTCATTCCCAATTATGTAATGTCCCATTAGGATGAGCAAGACAAATACAAAAATCCTACTTTTCTGACTCCTTCTCATTTATTTCCTGCCTTTGTTCCTTTAACATCTTCAGTACTAGGATTTAGATCTTCATGAGGGGGCTGATACAAAACCCACTTGAAGCCTTGTATATTGTCTTCATTTGTCATTTTATTTTATCCAATTTATTCTTCTATTTTTATGTGAATAGATCTCTGTTAATACCAAGAAATACCTATCTATCATGACTGCTAAAATAAATGACCAGTTCCTACAATACTCTTGTTTAATTACTTCTTTACATAAAAGTAACAACCCTCACACATTCCTTCATGACATGGTTGACTTGCAAAACAAGGACCCAACCAGGGATTTATTTTCCTATGAGAAATATACCTATAATGTCTTAAGAATGGAAAGAAAGCATATCTTTCATGCCCAGAGTTCCTCTCGACCACCACAGTACAACATAAAGGACTGATTCCTTTGTCTAGTGCCATACAACAGCAGACTACAGTTACCGATTCCAGAGGATTTTGTTATTCCGATCTTGCTGTGTTCCACGTTCGGTTTTCTCCTAGCCCTTTGGGATTCCAAATTAATGTCCTGACCAAGTATCTTTGTCACTCTCAAACCACATGATACTGAAGGCAGTTTTTACTTTTACACCTAGTTGCCAAGTTGCACGTACTGGCATCAAAACACCACCTTGAATGCACAGACTTTTTAAGCTATGTATCTACTGCCAGAGCCAAAAATATATTCTCAAAATAAGCAATGCCAAGGAAGCAAATAAGGCTTAGGGGACTGACCAGGTTCTACCAAAGTGTAAAAGGATATTCCAATACCTACTGTCAAATGCTTATCTCATCGCTTTCTCTCCCAAGATACGCTAGAACAACTGTGGTACTCCAGTTCTTTGAACTACAAGTAGGAAGTAAGATGGGCAGCTCTAACATAATATTCAGAGGCTGTTGTACTTCAAAGAACGCTTAGTAAAAAATCCTAATAGGAAGTGTCTGCTTTTCTGTTCTAGAGCATGAACAAGCTTAAACTATTAAGGTGGAAGTCTGGTGCAAAGAACATGTCCACAGAGGGTACTGTGGCAGCAGCCCTGCTGATCACAGCAGGTGCACGGTAGAACAGTTACACATGGCCTATAACGGTTGTTCTTGTGTCAGTCAATTATTAACACACGGACACACATTATGTTGACCCGTGTCAGAATTTTAATGACACTCCCAAATTTAGCTTTTTTAGCCATGAATATGCCAGGATAATATCAGTAATTAAACTATCCATAATAACACAAAATTGTGAGATATGGTGTAACGGACACAGCTAATGGAAGAAGATATCGTTGATTAGTATTTTGAAGCAAAATTTCTAGAAAAAGTTATTTTAAAGTATTTTTCTCCTGTGTTACTGGAGTCTCTGTAAGCCAACAAAACCTGAGGTGTCTGTAAAACAGGGAAGATTTAGCAGAACAAACTTTTTACAACTACAGTAGGGATTCAGCTGTTCACTATGAGAATATAAAGTAAGTAACCCATTGTTATGATCTTACAACAGTTGTCAGCCAACTGGAGCACAAACTGTCCAAGATACACGTCTGCATGCTAATCAAGACCAGTAATACAAGTGGGTACATGGATCGCTTCAGCGAGGCAGACTAAATTTTTCTCTCCTGTCCCAAGTGATAGGATGGACTTAAAGATTCTATTTAAGTGTGACTTAAATAAAATCATAAACATTAGCAGGAGTATCATCTTCTAAATGCAAACAAATTGTCATATGTGAACTGAAATGGGTCATGTCTCTTATTTCAGTTGTAAGCATTACATAGCAGTGACTCACCATTAAAGTATAAAATTATAATCTCATGGTACGTCGTTAGCTTTTGTTATTGGGGTTCTTCAGGAAAAACTATGTACTAGTTTTGTCCATTACCCACATCTCTCTCATTTGTTAATCCTTGAGGAAGGAAGGGATGAGGAGAGAGTAAAGAGAAGGTTAGGTCTGGGAAAGGCTTTTGTTGTATATACTGATAATCTTTCTTTTTTCATCAGTTGGCAGCACGTCCTCATCACCGGCTTTACTAGGAATTAGAGAACCCCGCTCTGAATATGATAGAACACAACCTTCTATGCAGTATTATAATAACCAAGGCGATGTCATTACACACAAAGACATATATACTGGTAAGATACCAGTTAGGTGAACTTTTAACTGGAACACGTAAATTCTCCTTATGTGAGGGGTTTATACAATCGTAATATGGACAGTTGCATTAGCAGGCTTGTTACTACTTAATGTTGTTTTCCATTTTTATTCATTATATTCATTGCATGTGGAACAGAGCAGGTTTTTCATCTGTCTCTGCTATTTTCTTTAAAATTGCACACATTACCAGAATAAAAGAAGATCTTTTTATATATTGGGAGGTGAGAGGCGTTTGGAATTTTTATTTATATTTAAAATCCTGTTACAGAAAATTGTTTTATTATGCACATTATGTATATTATTATTATATTATGTTATAAATAATAATGTGTGGTTGTATATTATAATAATATAATGTGTTATTAAATCATGCCAAGATTTCCTCTTTTCCCTGATCTCCCTTTTCCCTCTTACTATTTGACACAAGTCACAAAACAATAGAGATGACAGTGAATAAAGAGAAGGAAATTCCTTATTTTAAAGGTTATTAGTTTGTAAAACAAAAAACAGCAACACAAAAAAGCCTCTTGGTTTCAATTTAATTACTGCTGAGGGACAAAATTTGCCTGTATTGTTTTGTTATGTTATATTATATTATTAGTAGATACTAAAATCTGCAGACTTAATTGTTTGGGTGCTACACAATTTCTTCTAGGTAGAATAGAAGCAAATAGACTTACAGACGAAAGAATAAAGACTGAAGTTTATGCCATGAACTGTTTTCTCACAGGTTCCAGTAAACCTTCACCAATTTACATCAGTTCCTATTCCTCACCAGCAAGAGAACAAAATAGACGACTACAGGTGACTCAAATTTTATTTTGAAATGACACTGATAATGAGACTCAGTGTATAGTGTTTAATGGAACTTAAGGAACTTTGAGTATGCTTTGTAATATTAGAGTGCTTTTTTATAGAGTGCATCTATAGCATAGTTAATTTGTTATTGGGCATTAGTGTACGTAAACTGAGAATTGCAGAATTGCTTATGTACTTCTATTACCTTTGTGTTTTCTTTTTATAGTCACATGTTTTAGCGTGTTACTCTTGTGCTGGGATGTGAGACCACTTTTCTGACTTGACTTGACTTTTTTTGTTGTTGTTGGTAGGTGTGGTCAGGTTCTGTACTTTCTACTTATGCTCTAAAAGTACTACTTTTGGAGAGTTATTAGCTTCCCAGTGAATGCAGAAGGAGACATGCAGGCGGCTTTGAGGTTTTTCCTCCATTTAGTTTCATTGAAAAGTTAGGTACATTTCATGGAGGTTTGAAACCTAAGTTACCATCACCATTGGTGGAGCTGCACTTAACTTTTTAGGAGAACGTTCTGTATAACGCGTATAAGTTTGAGAAACAAATATTTTCTCTGCTAATTATATTTTGAAAGCTTATTTTTCTGTCATTTTGTCAACAGCATCAGCAATTGTACTACAGTCAAGAAGATACCAACAGAAAAAACTACGATGCATACAGATTATACTTGCAGTCCCCACATAGCTATGAAGACCCGTATTTTGATGATCGAGTTCACTTTCCTGCTACTTCAGATTACACAACACAATATGGACTGAAATCAACCACAAATTATGTAGACTTTTATTCCACCAGACGATCTTCTTATAGAGCAGAACAGTACCCAGGTTCACCTGACTCCTGGGTGTAGCATCAAAGAGAAAAAACAACAGTGTATTTCTCATCTTGCTTGAGAAGAAACAGAATGGCCTCATTTGTTGTTCTGGTTATGAGATGTGAAAGTGGAAATAAAAGAAGGAACAAGGAAGATTTTTTTTAAAATTTTACTTTTTTTGAGTGAGGAATTGTCAGAAAGAAACTGGAAGGGATGGGTTTTTGCTCTGTTTAGATGTTAGGTATAATTACTTGTAGCTCCTGTAGTCTGGTGAGGGTGTGGGCGACGTGATGAAAGGTTTGAGAATTGAGTAAAATGAATTTGGAAAGTGTGTAGGTCAGAGCAAATTAAAGCTGATTTTTTTTTAATGTGAATAAAAGTCTTGTTCTGATAGTTTGTACAGAAAAAATAAAATGGATGCCCTTGTTTTATTGCTATTACTGAATGTCAAGATTGTATGCTATTACGTCTTGTAAATTTCTTTTGTTGGTGTAAATATGGACATGCCACATTGGTTTAAAGTGCCATCCATTTGTAATGCAGTGTGTCATTTTAAAAGGAATTTGAAACATCATGCACAAAAAAAATTCCAAGAAAATGTTATAAATTTTAAAAGGCAAAAAAAAACTTTTAAAAATGAATAGTGTAATTCTGAAGCACAAAGTCCAGTCCAGTATATCTACACCTCTCCCATTCCCTGCCTATTTCATAAGAAACTTCACTGCCATTTTCTATGCACATGGAATAACAATAAATATGGAAGTCTCATCCATGGAAAGCTGTTCCCTGTTCTTTTTTTTTTTTTTTTTCTTTCTGTGTGTGATATTCGGAAACAAATACCCTGAATATGAAATCTAATTGCATGCTTTCAAGCAAGTTAAATATATCAAAACATTTGGGCCATTTTCCCAGCTTTCTTCAGTGCATATATTCTGAATTTGTCAGGCTGGCAGACCAAAGTGTGAAATTATGCACTTTCCTCCCATTATTCCTTAGACTAGTATTTTTACTTTTGATATGGGCAACCCAAGATATTTCAGAACTCTATCCTGTTTTCTACCCATTGCTCCTCTACTCCTCCCCTTGCTCTCCTCAAGAAAATTAGAATGATCTTGCTTTCATAGAAATTACAGTCTCCATCTTGACTACATTCTGCTTGGATTTATTTACAATAAAAATCGTTGATTATTTTAAGTAACTAAATCACATACTTTCCTCATGCCATAGAGTCTGTTAACTTTATACTGTCTGTAACCATAATTATTGTTCCCCATCATTGCACTTTTCTTTGGTTTTCAGTGTTTCCCAATATCCTGATTGCATCAGTGCAATGAGAAAAGGTAAGCAGAACTGCTCCAAGTTCAGATTATAACACAAATTCACTTTTCCTTAATTGGTTGGGTTACTTCAGCCCCCTGACTGTAAAAGGGAAAAGAAACGAAGGGGTAAACAGCCCAGTAAAAGTAGTGAGTTAGGTCTTGACTTGGTCTACAGCCATGCAATTCCCCTGTCTGCAGCGCGACGTGTGTTGCTGAGGGCCAGTATTGTGCAGATGGTGCCTTTTCTTTCCTAGAAGACTTCATTTTTTCTTTTAAGATAGAAAGTAGTTTCCATTTACTTCACTTGTGAGTTTGTTTCTTGTAACAATAATTTCGCCACTGATCTTTCGTCGTTGTTCTACCTACCTTCAGAGTCACGTGCAAGCTGTGGTACGCAGACTAATGCAGATCAACACTGATTATCAGGTATGCCTATAGCCTACTAAAGGTGGTAAGCTCTCTGAGCCAAATTTACTTATTTGGCATTTCATTGTCCCAGGAAGATTTCAGTTAGCTTCATGTAACAAAATAACAGACTGAAAGGGTCATAGTCTGTTATTATTTGCTTTGAATCTGCTAATAACTCTCCAAAAAAGAGGGAGGTAGTCATTTCAATGGAACAGCTGTATGATGGAATGATTTTTGCTTCTCATCTGAGGCAGTTTCATCAAGATCAAAACGAGCAAGATTCGGGACAGCACCCCCAATTTGGATCTTTCATGCTGTAGAATATATATATAGAGAGAGAGTTCATTATGTTAGTTTTCTTTTGTTTTGATCAGCCTCATTTATTTATGTATTTTTACACATTATGTCTTGGTGCTATACTGATTAAAATTATCTGTACAGTATATTTGTTGGTTAATTTCCCTTTATGTGTAGTTTCAGACTGAATGTGTGGAAGGGGGGAAGAAAATAGGGCACAATTTCATTTCATCGTTCACTTTCATAGTGCAGTCTGGCTTTTGGGCCTGTTTTAAAATGTCAGGAGCATAAATTTAAGCTGAATGCTTTTAAAATGTGTTGTATTCACAGTTTTGTATTCAGATTGATACTCCATTGAGAAAGATAAAAACTGTTAACTTTCTGAAAAAGTGGATGTCCTTAGGAGAAGGTGATTTGGAAGTTAAATAGTAATAGTGCCCTGGGAAATTCACTACTTTGTTTCCACCTTTCTAATAATTGCAAATATGGTGAAAGAAAAAGAGGAATTAAACTTCAAAAGCAGGGAGTTAAATATGATTCAGATTAGAACAGATTGAGAAGGTGTACAGTGAGACTCCACAGCAGACTTGTACGTGTCCTTTTGTGTAAATAACTCCCACGGAGGACAACTGAAAGTAGCGTTGGCCTCAGTGAAACATTTATGCTCACTAAATGCCAGAACAATGGGAAACAAGTGCTTAAAGTAACATGTGTCCATGGTTCTCTGTCTTGTAAAAAGCCTAAATACAATATGCCTTAAAAGTAGATGAATCCTAACTGAATTAGGATTATTATTTAAATAGGCTCAAAAGAATCCTGGAGCCTAAAAGAGATACTTTTTTTTTTCCTTGCGGTCTTTACTCCTGCCTGAATGAGAAGTGTCCACTATGAACAAGTTAGGCAATGTAACCCAACTTTACAGGGTAGCAAAAGGAGAGACATGGATGAGCCTGGTAGGAGCAGAGATGAGCTATGCAGAAAAACAAGATTTAGCTGTAAGAGGAAGGATTATGAACACTGGAAAAAGACAAACTTCTTAGCCTATGAGAGCTAACGGACACTGGCTCAACTGAAGAGAAAACCTCTCAGCCAAGGACCCTAGACGTGTGCATTTTGTGTTTGAGTTACTGTAAGAAAGACTAATGCTCATAAAAGGTAACTGTAAACGTTAATCAGCTTTTGAAAAGCCAAACAAAACATGCCTTTGTGGCCATGGGTAAATTATTGCAGCTGTCAACAACAGTAGATAAAGGGCTTAGAAGGAAAGCTGTCGTTTTGAGACCGACTATGAAATTTCTCATTGGTAAGGCTGGACAGAAGAGACTGGAGGAATCTTCAGATGCTGTGGCATAAAGGTGCAAGGACTCATGTCTGGCTGCACCACTTGCTTCACTCCACCAGTCCTTGGACCTGGACAATTATTACTGAGGTTTAAGACTGTCTGATGCTTTTGTGCACAATGTTGCCTTCCTAACAACTATCAGCATCTAGTGAGATGTCAGTCTTGTAGACTGGAAAAGATCCACTAGTCTTCATCAAAAAGAAAATAGCCCCTTTTCAACAAAACAGAACTTCAGAATAACTAGCCCATGTACAGTGACGCTCCTGTCTTCCAAGCAAACCTTGGTTCTCTGCAGGCTATGATCAAGCTGAATATCAGCATAAATACAGCACCATTAGGCTTCCAAAAGCCTGAAGTATACAGGTCTAAAAAACACTTTAAGGGGAGAAATTGCTATGCATCCTATAAAACGGAAAGAGCAACAAAATTATTTAGGTACTTAAAATACACATTTGTCACACTGTGTCGTAGCCAGTAACACTTAATTCAACAGATCAGGAATTAAAACTTGGTTAGGCTAACTGTACTAAAATTATACAGAAGAAAAAAAAAATCCTCTGAATAGGTATTCAGAAACTTTTACATTGTAATGTAATCTCTATTATTCTGTAATAATAGTTATGAGGGGAAAAAGGTAAGTTCCTCATAGGAAAGTAAGTTCCTCATAAGGGAAAAAAAGGTAAGTCAGGTAATTAAGCTGACCCACAGTAAGCTAGACTAAGGCAATATACCTTTTGAGATCCACGTAAATTGCTGACAAGAATAGGGTTATGTTTTCTGTGCCTTTTTTTCAGAAACAAGTCTCCAGCCGATACATGAATCTTATGCAGTAGCCCCTAATATCGTACATTGCTATGTATGGAATGAACAGTTCTTCAGAAAGAAATCATGGCCTTTATTAATTTTCTACCATCTGATGTTTTTTCACTGAATTTACATCTGATGGCAGCTCATTCTTACATAAAGTCCATGAAATATCACTGAGGTAGTAACTTATGATAATGGTGATAGGAATAACAATAGCATTTATAAGCTCTGAAAACAAATGCTGAGTTGATTTTTTTATTCCTAATTTCTGTGACTAAATTTTGAGCCTCATATTGCACCTCTTCTGATATACCTGATAATTCTATCTCTTCTCAAAACCTCAGTCAGGTTGGAGTAAGTCCAATATGATGCAGTCATATTAGGTCCATATAACTAAATGAGAAACTTTAGGTGATTCTTTTTTCCAAAGATCAGCTAAAGATCTCTGAAGAATACCATTGGCTTCTAGTTTGACATATTTACTTTTAAAACTTTTTTTTATAAATCAAAGTCTAGGGACATACAACAGGCTCAGAAGAGTACACAACTCAGAATAAGGCAGCCTTTGAAGCAAAGCATAAAAGCTTGGTATCCTCAAGAAAAGAGTAAGACAAGTTGGCAAGAACTCAGATAGCAAATGGTGAGGAACAGTCTGAAGAAGGAGGAAAAAAACCTACTCCAAATTTAAATGGTTACCAAAAAATTGAAAACAAGACTACAGACATACATACTTCCAAGAAGCCTGGTTGGATTAGAATGCTTATTTCTCTCTTAAAGAAGATCTCTAGGCCGAAGCAGGAAATGTGTGTTATAGCTGTATCACTGGCTGCCAAACAAGAATGGCAAAGAGTGATTTAACAGGTTGAGGAAGGTCCTTAAGACTGCAAGTTCAGTAAATGCAGTAAGAATGAGAGATCTCGATTACCTCCATGGAGACTGTGAAAATGCCGCATTATGGTGTGATGCCCAAACTAATTTTTTACATACCATAACAGACTGCCACTTGGGGGGGGTGGGGGGGCGTGGGGGAGTAGGGAAGCAACCTCTCCCTAAAAAGAAGAAAAAGGAATTTCTCCATAACTTCTCCATCAGAGGGAAAGTAACTCTTGACTTGCTCCTAAACACCCAGATCCTGCTCCAAAATGATGAAATTGAAATGGCACAAGCAGTGACTACAGTGTATCAGAACTAGTACTCAGGAACTGTCCTTTTCACTATTCCATTTTAATTTTTTTAAGCAAGGCTAAGGAAAAGCCAGATAGCTATTACTATGATGTTTAAATTCAAAATGGCGATTACATAAAAACTGAAAGTTTGTAAAAAGAAAATTTAAAAAGCACTGTGAAAGGGATGTTTGCGAATTGAAGGAAGAGTATTTAATGACACTATATTAAAGGCTCAAAGCAAATGCATAATATCTATCAAAACATTTCAAAAAGATAAAAAAGAATAAAAAAGCTAGTATGCATTAACAGCAAGATAACAGAATAAGAGAAGTAAACATCAATCCTTCAAAAGACTGCTGCTATGTACAAATGAGGAAAAGAAAAAGACTAAAAACATTTCGTTGGTGAAATGCAAAAAACTACAGTAAACACTGCCAAAAAAAAAAAGCTTTACTTGGGAAGGGATTTTAAAAACTAATTACTTTTTCAACTGCTGAAGAAACAGTAAGTCTGAGACGTATACGTGGAGGTGCTAAAGGGGAAAAAGGAAAGCAAAATAAAAAAAAAGAAATGCCAAACATCTAACACATATGTCCCCTTGCCCCAGGATAATATGATAATATGGATATTAAAATGTCATGTACACTGCAAAATTACTAGGTGACTTCTTCTTGTATTTATTAATACAGTCACTGAAAGTAGTGAGAGTTTAATACATCAGTCCTATCTCATTCCCTAGCCAAGTCCAACAGGTCACTGTCAGACCAAAGTGCTCAGGTCTTTTGCCTCACAGGGTAAAGCTGTTGCTAGGTTTAAGGTGGACAATAGCATTTCTGAAGATCAAAAATACATAAAACATTATTTTTAATGAGTTACTGGGGGGAATTAAGCTGCTGAATTGCACTTTTCACTTCTAAAAGTCTGGGTTGATAGACTGCATTTACATGGGTTTTGCTCAACTTGCAGCACAGGCAACACCAATTCACATCCTCACACAGAATCCTATATAGCCAGATCTTGTAACACTAAATAATTGTAACGAACTTGAGCATAAAAATACCTGGACTTATCCACTTGTATACAATTTCCCTGGGGCCTAGTTCCGATAGAACTTTTTAAACATTCTGGAAAAATACAAACCTTGCTCCAGTGTCATGGAATAGATATATAATTTGGAATAAACTTTTTTCCTAATATTTTCAGGTTTGGGGGTTTGTTATCAAGTGATATTTTTAATTATGATAATCACCTTGTGCAACAAAGTTTAACTCCAAGTCTGACTGCTGCATGGATTCAACTAAGGCTATTCCAGATTTATTTCCACGCCAAGGAATTTAGACTCCCTAGACCTAATATTTCATCAATTTATACCTTTATACAGAAGCATTTTAACACCTTGTTTGCAGAGATTATTGCTACCACTGACACATAGTACCTTGCTCCAGACAAAAGGTGCATTTCTTCCCCAGGCTCCTTCTAGCTGCTGCCAAAAAGACAGCAGCAAGCAGGGACTGAGGATTTTTTACATGTTCTTCAGAGTGGTCCACAGGACACCCTTCCTTCATCTGTGCTTGTGTAATCATTTACTGCCATGCTAACGGAACATAAAAGACATAGCAATGCAACTCATCCCTTCAACTATAAAAAAAACACTTAGCAGAGTTCTAAAAAAACCACCAAGGCTATGGAAAGGTCTTAAAGTACCTGTCTACAGAGGGTCCTGTTGAGAACATGGTCTGAATTACACTGTATGCTTGCATGGTGAGCATGATTACAGTTTGGCTTTATTGATTATGACTATTAACAAGCTCATTAGTGAATCTCCTGAACTGTTTCTTCTGTTACCATTATGTGTCAGCAGCCCATCTGCGTTACCAAGGCTCAGTAGCGGGAGGGGAAAAAAAAGGCACCGCAGCTAGTCTTTGAATTGCCTGAATTGTGCTTGTCCAAAGTAGCTTAGTGCAAATGACCATGACCATCTCTATTATGTATTCTTCCCTGATGGTTACACTAGGTCCCGAGACGTACGGCTTTAATTCTATAATGTAAATATTTTATCTGTCCATGTGCTACTACACTACATTTAAAAATCTATTAGAATATGCGTCTGAAGTCTGCCTGTCTCTTCAAAAGCTTTGTGCATTCTGTCATTAACCTTCAGGAGTGAAGATGATAAAGAGGACAAACTGAGTTTCTTAGTGCCTAGGCTAATGAGCTAAAGGGGAAACGCACAGTGACTAGAGAGCAGGAAAGCTTAAAAACATCAAGAGAAGGAAAAACAAATCTTTTGAGATTCTTACTGAGATTTATTTTTCACGTAAAACAAGTTAAGTTTGGAGTCATTCAGAAGATTAAGAATAATTATTGAAATTCCTAGTACATAGTGGCCATTATGATGATAAGTATCTGGAACTTTGATGTAAGTCACTTTCTCATTTTCTTGCTTTATTTTGATCATTACTACTTGCAAAGCTGTTTGTTTTTCAGAAAATATCAGAACAGCAATCATATTTATCATCTTTATGAAAGAACTGGAACGTAAACACAAGCCAAGTATCTCTACAGAAGGAGATCTGTATAGCTCCCAAGGCATGTGTGTTTTACACACTTTATGTGGGGCTATTTACATTAATGCATGTTTCTCCCCTATTTATTTCATTTATTTATTTATAAATAAATAAATTATTTATATCAGACAATATATTTTTAAATGTTTTTCCTCTGATTAATAAATAAACAGGGATGTTTTCCAACACAGATGTATCAAATGGGATACAAACTTCCAGACCTGACCACATAAAGAGTACCATCTCCTGTGGGACAAGGTCAAATTAAGGGAAGAAACTGAGCTGAATCTACTGGTTTTGTACTGTTGGATATAAAAATGACTGTCAAAACTTGTATTTCAGGGTTGTTTTTTTTATAGCAAAGTAGTCTTGTGTGTTCTGAATATCTTTACGGATACAATTAATGGCCTGTTCTTAAGATGACAAGAAAATACACAGCAGTGATTACATGTTTTAAGCTAAAATTTGACCATGCCCTTCCCCACAGGAGCTGAAGTATTATGGAAAAGGATATGGTTAGCACAGCACGATCTGGTAAGTACATATGTTCACTAACTCAGTGTGCCAGTTAAGATCTAAGGAGGTGGAAGGGGCCATGTCTAGTCCACAGTTTGAGCAGTATATGGCAGAATACAAGGTGCGTTCTTTTGAACTGCATGGAAAACATGCCTGTTCCTTATCTTTCCACAAACGGAAAAAGCACTAAGGATTTGCTCATCTCCACAGCAGTTGCTAATAGCATTGAATACAGCTTTCTGCTTCTACATAAGGACCAGCAAATACCTCGTTTTCAAGTTGAAATATACAGTATCTCCTCCTCTTTCTAATATTTAGAGTTCTATCTGTTCCAGAATAACAGCTAAACTAGTGTTTAGACACTACTGTATTTGCATAGCATTCACATACTTCTAGGAAGCTCTCTTTCCATTGGAACCAGCCCATTTGAGTCGTTTTTGAGCAACAATTGCAGGCTTCAAATCAAGCCTGATTCATCTGAAATGCATATTTTCATTTTAAAAGGTTCTTTCTAAACACAGGCAGTGAACAGAAGACTATACAAACACATACCGCTCACTGATATGCAAACACATACAGCTCGCTGCCTTTCGCATTTCTGTTTTCTCCTAGAGATGGAATCACCTCTTGCCAGGGGAAGTCATGCCTTTTTAGCATCAGCACCTTGGCCTGCGAGACCGAGAATCCCCTCATCAATCCGGAGCCGTATGTTCTTGATATCCCATTTGTTGATTATCTTCCTGTCCCACATTTTCCTTACCCCTGAGCTTACAAATTCCTAATATATCCCACTTTAAAAAAAAAAGAAAAAACACAAAACCCCACCATATCTTGGCAAATAACTACTCCATAAAATACTAAGCACAGTCAACTTCTTCATGCTTCACTCCACTCACATAGCCAGGATTACGATTTAACACACAGAATTGAAGAACTGTACAGAAACAGCACAAACTATAATTTTCCTAATGCAGTAAGTGACCTTCCCTTAAAGATAACTGGTTGTTAATCAAAGCACTTCAAGATTAATCCTTTTAATGCACGCATCTTTTCCTACTCTCAAAAAATCAGAAAATGTACACTCTCTATTGCCCATTTTGGCACAAAAGAGGCAGGGCCACGGCATAGATATAATTTCGGAATAAATATTATTTTCCCCCTTTAAAAAATGTGCATGTTTCAAGTCAGTGAAAGAACTTGTCTGGTCTGAAATTTCTTCCGGATGAGCTATAAACCATCCTGTATACACTACAAAAGACTAATGAGAGAATTAAACAGGATTTACAAGCTGTGGGTTTGCCATACTGATTCTTACCTGAGCTCGTATCTGAGATGCCTCACTAGCCTTATTTTCACTAAAGCTGAGATATCCAATTTCTTGTTTGTACAGTGTAAATGCTTTTTATTATTAACTTACATTCTTCTCAGTTCTTCTAAGCATCATCCTTTTCCTCCAGCTAAAAGGGACAGTGAATCAGTAGACTGTAATACTCTTTCCAATTTGCCATTCACTGCTTATGGCAACTTTGACAAAAGACAAACTGTAGCCAAAGTACAACCATTCCAAAGAGAAGTGCCCAAACTCAGTTGGATTCCAACATTTATGTATGCCCTAAACTGCAGGGGAGTTATGATGACTTCTGCAAGGTCAACATTTCCTTTGCACAACCAGCAGCACCTCAAGCAATTCAATGAGTAGATTCATATGAACACCCACTCTACCCATGTGCAATTCTCTATAGACAGCCATACCATACTACCTCTTCTCCAAGAAGAGCTTCAATAATCTCAAAACCTATGCCATGCTGCTTCAGGAGAGAACATTTTCAAAATGATCTGCTAGTGATGCAAATGCCACATTTTACTCATAAGAACTATGCCAAATGAGATAAAATAGCCACACAACCATAAGCCTTGGCTGGCTAAACCTGCTCACCTATGGCAAAGTTTATTCAGCTAAACTTGTCACGCACATGGCAATAGTTTTTAGTGTCACGAAACCACTCTCAAAGCTGAGTTTCTGCAAATCTCTTCACAAACAACTAACAGCTATACACCCCTCCTGCACTACTGACTTGAATGGGAAGCCTGACAGGACATACGTCAGTACAATTGCCATCACATTATTGAGTGCCAGCAGAGGAGACTGCCAAAAGACAACTCCCAGGGGATACGCTGCCTCCCATCTTGCCAAGCAACGTGTAAGCATGACAACTGGACTGCAGAAAGGGAGACCTGAAAAGGCCTTTTGTCAGTTTAGACCTACAGCAAAAGGTCTGATGCCTTTTAGACCAACTTTTTCAGAGGAATCGGTTGGAGAGGCCTCAGGCCCTGCTCTGAGTACTGAGCAACATTCACTGCCTATCACAACCATTTTCTATATTTTCCAAAGCTAAAACATGCCTTCACACAATGTGAATGCAACATATATACTGCATTGCGGATCCTGTAATATCTGACCGTAAAATTATTCCTTTTTTCTGCCACATTCTCATGAGAAGATGTGTCTGCTTTCTATTGGGTGGTCACTGGGTGAGTGGTCTTAAATAAAGACAGTCATGAACTCACAGGACATTCTGATCTGAAGTATGCTGCTGGCTGTATTCTCTGAGCACCCCACCATTAGCTTAGGATTTGAATACTGTCAGAGCCTGGATCCAAAACTCAAGTTCTTAAAAGATTAGCACTTCTAATCATCAAGACAGATTTGAAATAAATGGTCAGTCACTGAGTCTGGTAAATGTAAGACAGGAAAACAGCCAGCAATTCAATTTCTTTCCCAGCCAAGCCCTTAACGTATGAAAACATGATATAAGACTGGTGTACATAAAGCACTGTTTGCAGTATGTAATTACTTCTTGTTAAGGAGAAGACCTTGACGTTTTACCTCAGAGAAGCCTAAGTCAGGAGCGGGGTAATGTTCAGAGCATTCTGTCGGGGGATATGGAGAAATACATCTCTCCAAACACATAACATAGGTGGGAGAAGTCACAGTCTGCAAAGGAAGACAGAAATCAGCAGCAAGGTTCTTCATTTGCTCACAATTAGCATCAAAGTGGTATTTGGTGAGTTCCTTTATCCAAAGATATCATTACTTTATTAGAGATTCTAAGTATTTTATATTTAGATGCATACAACTTACAGGGCATTCATCAGTTTAAAATGCATGTATTTTCAAAAAATACAGAGTTTTCTTTTTGCTCTTATTAGGTTTTTCAGGCTATCAAAAAAAATGTTTAATATTTACTTAGCTTTCTTTATGGCATTTTAATTAACAGTAGAGTTGATAATTACATCATAATTAGACATGCTCCTGTAATCATCCTAGATGTGCTATTTTCATAAAACCTACTCAGGTATGCTTAAAATGCGTAACTGGAACATTCTAGAGGACTTTTAGATTAACGCCAGACAAACAGTTCTGATGATTGGGTTTTGCCAATGTGATGTAGGACAATCAAATCCATCATCAGCTATATAGCTTTCCACACCAGACATCTATTCTGAAACCATACTGCTAAAAACAAACAAACAAATAAATAAAACTGAAGTAACACACAGACTTAGAGCATGTACCAACTACTCAACTACTGCACTGACAGTTTGCTTCATTAAGCCCCTCCTCAAGTCTGTGCAGGACTGTGTTTGTGTCTCCACAAACCTGTTACAAGTTTCAGTAGAATATCTGGAACAGATTATTTCCCAGAGTAAACATTAACTGTCAGAAGCCTGTGTTCTCAATTTTGAGAAGAAAGCATGGAGACTTCTCTGAGACTTGTGTGCTTTAATTTCAATCTGCCATGAGCACATTCATTTATGGCAGCACTTTAAAATGGGCAGTGCCAAAACAAAGAAAGCAAGCACCCCTAGCACTACATCTCAAAGACTTTCTATCAGCTATTTCAGCAGATAGAGCATATGTGGTAGGCAAAAAGCAATAGCATGCATTCTTCCAATGAAAGAAGCCAGATCTTTAAGTCTTTAGAAAATAAACCACCTACAGATAAAGAGCTGAAATACAGAAAACCAGTCATACTTCATTTTTCCCTTAACCTTACATGTTGTCAAGGCAGGTGTTTGAAGGGAAAGGATTCATTATATTTTTCTAAGTTCTGCATATGTTTAATAAGTTTACTCAAAAAGCAACTTAATGCTTTGTGAGATTTTAGCATAATTTCATTTTACTCCCGCTTATGGAACAGTCACATTCTCTGTGTAACTTTCTGGTGAAAAGAAAAAAAAAAGCTGGAAAAGTATATTTTTTCATTCTTCCATGGCTTAGAGCACACTGAATGCTGACATTTCCCATGCAATGACTCACATCTGGACAGAGACCAAATGCAAAGTTCCATATGGATGCATCACTTTCTAAAAAAATAATGGACATGGGAAATAAGAAATTTGTACTATACCAGCAAATTCAACTCAAATGCATTCCTTGTTCTATAAAAAGCATTGACTGATATCAATCAGTCTCATATGTAACAGTGGGGTGCATCCTTTTGCTTTAAATTGACTTGCTCCTTCTGCACTATACCCTCTGCTTAAATGCAAATTCTGCAATAGAGTTTATTATAGTAAATAAGACTCATGTGCTGTTGATATCAAGTTCTAATATAATTTGTTTTGCTAGTAAAATGAAGGTTAGGAAAGGTATATTCATGATAATATGCCATCCATCCTACCCACACAAATGTACATCAGGTAGACAATGGACTATATATCCAAGTATCCCTCTAGAACAGAGAACAGCAGGCTCTGCTGAACCAAGTTCATTCAAAACTAAATTTAAATAAATGAAGTAAAGAAATAAAAGCTATGAAAGAAGGTCCTATGTGTTACATACTCCAACCTAACGCAACCAGTTTAGAATTTGTCTACACTTCACTTTGTTCGACAAAACTGGGCCTCATTTATACTAGTCATACTTATCCTTCAAAAGCAAAAAGGTAAAATGAAAATAACTGAAGTATAAACACTGGAAAATAAGGAAGAGTCAGAAACATAATGTGCAAGACTGAGGATCTGTGCCTGAGAAATAAACACTGTTCTAATGAGAGCAAGTCAAAAGACTTACTTTGATGCAGCCTTCACGACCTGCTACTGTTTCAGCATTCTGCTTTGCTCCACCTTGTCATCTATGTGTACGACTGCCCACCACAGTGGAAAAGGTGTGAGGAAGAGCTGACTTGTTTCTTGACAAAGCTCAAGACTTGACAAAGGTCAGTGGAGAACTGCAAAATGGGAGAATTACTCGTATATTCCATACAAGAGAATAATTACAGTTCACGAGAGAAGGAAAAAACATATTGGACAAGAACATTCAGTTCAGACTAACCCTTAATTTACATTGATTTGATTTATCAAATGATATTAGTATGTAATATCAGGAAAGTAATCGTCTGGCCAGAGGAGCTTATAGAATACAAAGGAGATTTAAAAACAACAGACTGATAACACAGTTACATTAGATTGTTGTATGTGTGTCTTACACTAAAGGAAGGAGCAAGAAAATGGGTTACAGTTATGTGTTGGTAACTTGTATTGCATGTCAATCTGTCTCTTCCTATGTGTAACTGGAAACACTGCAATGACAACACACTTCTCTAAAACACTTAATATGAATTCAATAACCCCAAAGGCCCAAGTGGCACAGGTTGGGAACTAAAGCTTCAGTCTGCTTTGATTATTGTTAAATGTGTAGCTTCAATAGTATGGAAGTCAGTGGAGGCTGCAAAATCTATCCAAGAAGCTAGGTAAATACTCAAGTGGTTAATTGAGCTTCTTGTTATTCCTAGATGTGCTCACACTAGCAAATTTAAAGGCAACTTCTGCATATCCTGGATAGGACATATATGTCCTCAGACTGTAACATGCATTTATACAAAACTTCATACAAATGTTAGAAAACAATTAAAAAGTAATATCGTGGACAAAAAGATAAACATTTTTTAATCCCTATTTCTATTGAAATGAGTCCTGCAGTAGTTTCACGCAAGAGATCTTTTTTTTTTTCATTACTTACTGAAGATAAGCTGGAAAAAAGTCAGCATGCCACATGAAAGCTTTACATGTCATAGCTAACGTGCAGACTATCTGAAATTTCTAGGGTAGACTTCCATCAGTGCACATGAGCTGATCACTAACACAGTGGATGTTTTTGGATTCAGAGATCCATCAGTGTCTTAACATAAGGCCTTACGAAGAACAATGAAAACCTGCCAGTCACCAGCAGCAGTGTTACCCTAGGAAATTAAATGGCAGACACTCATAGCTCCATCAGTGGAACTATTAGGAGGAGGGTTAAGCCTACGCACAGAGCAGAAAACTAAACATTTGCTCTTCCACTGTGAAGTCTGTTGCTGTAAATATTTTAAAATAGGCTCTTTCCCCATAGCATAAGGATGTAGTAATTCAAAGAATGATTATTTTGGTTATCTGTGCTAAAATACTTTGCCAATGAGAATACTATGAATCTGCACATTAAATCTTCAGTGACATGTTGGCTCATGCAAGCAAATAATTAAGACAACAGTTTCCCTTGTCTGTGGAACCTAGTGAGTTTAAAAAAAAAAGACGGAGGGTGAAGTTGAAAAAGACAGTTGAGGAATTAATTACATCTGTAGGCAAGCTCTAGAGGGGGATGTGAGGACAAGAAAAAGTATCAGAACAGGAATATTTTATGGAGTTTTAAAAAGAGAATGCAACAGCTCTTTCAGAGATACCATCGTACATAACTGCCCATTCCATTGTTGACCTTGGGCAGTTACATAATATTATGGTTTTGGTAATACATAATATTACATAATATTAAGGTTTTGGTTCTCTTTGTATGTTCAAAGCATTTCTTTGTGCTCAAACCGCATGAAAAGTTGATTCAACTCCTACGCATTATTTAAAGATATGGGGAGTGCTACCACAGAGTGAGGGCAGACTAGTTAACATGGACAGACGAAATTTCAGGTGTTGATCACACCCCTTCTGAACCTAGGCCAGGAAAAGCACACAGTAAGGCAGTGTTCACTGGGAAGGTATGCTGTTAAGTTGCAAAAATAGAAAGTTCTTGCTTCTGTGGTTAGTCTAGGGAATAAAAGTGATTATAAAAGAATGTAATGGGTGTGGCAGTGGCTAATAACAAGCAAGGTCACAACAGCTGTCTGGTCCAACTGCCTGCAAGCGGTTTGTGCAAAGCACACTATCCTGCCGCAGGAAGAAACAAAGTTCAACTTTTTTTTTGTCATGCCAATAGAGATTGATAGTGCTGTAAAAAGCAAAGCAGGCATTTGCTTTGGGAGGAGACTACAGCAGTAGCATTTCCACAGACATCCGAAGGGCTGGATCAGCTTGTAAGGTTCACTGACCTTAGCCATGAAGTTGACCAGTCTGAGTCCTAGAGCAGGCCAATAATCTCAGGCACCATATCTCCTTACTGCTTCAGGGCACCCTAAATATTAGTAAATATCTTTACACATACCATTTCTTTATACTAAATATGACCTTGTAGTCTGTTCTACTTCATATGAATTACGTGTAAAAGAATAACACAAGCAGCAGGATATTTAATGGGGTAATTTCCAGATAGTTCTTAAAGTCATGTGGGTTCATTTTTCTTGACTAGGAAGAGTGTGAAATGAAATATCTACCTGTCCATTGGCACAAAGTAATCACACACTACGAGAAGAGACTGATCTCCATTAGGACTAAATACAAAAGACCTCCAGCTCACAAAAGGCTTATAATCAAGTCACTGCATTGTAGCACAGTTCATTTGGCTATGTCCCAAAATTACTCAAAGAATTAAGTAAATCCAGAATCTGCCAGTGCATCCCCAGAATGGCCAGAGGGATACAGGAAAGTGAGATCATCATATCACATGAAATGCTGAATTACTACTGTTGACAATCTCCCCTCTGCCCAAAAATCAATCCTTGTATATGAGTGCATAATAAGAGAACAAAATATGCATTCCTTCAGTTTGGCTGTAAATTCTCCAGCAGTCCTATTGATCCAGATCCTATTTAAAGCTGTCACTCATCCAGAGAGGTTACTATGTTGTTATCGAAGAGGATTTATCTAATTTCAAATATTGCACACAATTATAAACCCATACAATGAAACAGGGATAAGGCCCTTCATCAACTGTCAAAAGGGCATTTAGTTTGAATTTGTCCAGCTTGCTGATATTATTAAACATTCAAACACTGGAAGAAAAAAAAAACCAAATTCTTTTAGATTTTATAGGTATGTTAACCCCTGCTCATGCCTGACATACTAAGGGCGAGAAAGGAAATTCTGCTATAACCCTACTCCTTTCACATGACTGTAATTCTCTGCAACATCCATCCTGTTTGACTGTTTACCAGTTATGAATTTTGATAATGAAGCTTGTAAAAAAGACTAAGCAAAACCACTCTCAGCTGTTTTTTTAAACTTTTCCCATATAGCACAAGTAAACTTCTAAGTCCATTTGTTTGAACAAGGTTGAAAATGACCCATATTTGAAACCAAACCTGAAACCTAAGACTTGGCAGTTAACAAGACCATAAAGCCTGTTTATGGCTGTCCCTATAGCACTGTAGCTGCTATCCTGCTATGGGGACAAACACACTAAGATGAAGATTTATCTTCAAATAGCATGGAACTATCCTAGTGATGCACAGGGGCATAAGTTGTGTGGCTTACAAAGCCTGTGTGTTAAGAGGAGATATGAAGAGCTGGGAAAGCTCTCTTCAGCTTGCCAGCTCTGTTGGTCCTACAAATGCTAAAATCCTCTGCTTCATGACCACCATCTAGTGGCAGTTTATCTATACAGTTACATTATGAGAATATGAAATACTTTTGTTTCCCTGTCAACACACTACAGACAAATCACTTCCTGCACTTTTCAAGCAGCATGTAAACAAGATCACAAGGACGTGCTTCCCTAAGACTTCTATTTCCACAGTCTGCAACATATATTATTTATGTAGCATAATATGTACTACTGCCCCATATATGCTGATCCTATTCTGTAGTCTGATGGGGGAAAGAGAGGAATCCTTGTGTCTCTGTTTCCTCCTCATTTTCTTCTGAGTGATTGGCACCTAACAAGACAGAAGGACTAACCCACTCTTGTCTGCACAACGTTGTCTTTGAAAAAGCTGATCAGGTAGCAACTAGAGAGGAGACCTGCAGTTTACTTGTCCTCAAACTTGACCCAGACACTCAAACAAGGAAAGACTGTAATCTAGCTTGCAAGATGAATCTCCCCATAACTCTCATAACAACACAAACAGAAGAAAAATGTGTATACTAAAACTGATTCTGATTATTCAATTTTAGCACCTTTGTATAATTTTTATGACATTCTGCAAAGACTATAAATTATAACATTTTCCTCTTGTTTAACTTTCTTTTTTATTCCTCTGTGTAAATACAGCAATTACATTTTAGCTCCGTACTACTACAATGTTATCCCAATCCTGCTATAAATGATAACCACCCAAACAAGAGCAAGGACAATTCACAGTTCTCTCCCTCCATTTTCCAGCTCATTGATATGCTTCCAAGGAGTATGCCGTAATCACTACTGTTTCAGAAAGCTGCTATTGCAACGGCAATTACTGGAGAACTTGAATTAGTTTCTACCCACCATGAAAAAGGTAAATTTCTTGTTTACAACTGGGTCCAGTATGAAGTTATGTGTGGTAAAGCATTACCATTCGATTACTGAATATCACGTGCCCTCTAGTGGCTAGTCACTCTAATATAAAGAGTTGCTTTTGTATACTTGTTCAGAAAACCAGATACGATGACAAGTAATTTGCAGTTGGCTAGCTCCAAGGAGTTCAATATCACATGATATGTAAAACCTGCAAGATACTAAAAAATATTTTGCTTTCCTTTGTTTCCCACCATTAAGCTGTTTTCTGAGGGTGAAGGTCCAAAGCCATGGTCAACAACAACAAAATACAGCGAATTCTCATGTTTAACCTTTGAGGATACGATATGACAGAAATAGTGAAATCTGTGTAAGGTCTTCCATACAGCTCAGTGTGTTGCAATTTAGTTCTTTAGAATTGATTCACTTATTCCACTACCCAGTAATATTTTTTTTTTAACAAGGACACTCAGATGGATAAAACATGTGATGACAAAGGTATATCTTTCTAGTCATTCTGTCAAAAAAGTTTGATTCTATAACCAAAAATTAGCCAGTAAGGTATATCTTCTCCTTAATGATATTACCCTTTACCTTCCAGCACTATCATACAGTGCCTGGACACTACTTTTTCTCTTGTAGTCTATGAAACAACTGGCATCCGGATCAGAACCAGGACTTGAACTTCTCAGGCTTCCTGGAAGAAACAAGTAAGCTTTACAGATGTGATGCCAGACTTCCTACAGATTTTGTCAGATGCATAATATATGCACTAGTGAACAATCATATCAATATAAAAATCACTGAACATATGGCTGCCTTCACTAATTGGTCTTCTCCATGCTTTAGATGCTTAACAATAATGTTCTTTGCAACATTATTAACTTTATGCTGAACTACTATAAACAGAAAATAAAAACCCAGGACAGAGGAAAAAAAAAATTGAAAGCATGTATTAATAAAAAATAAGCCATATACCTGCACCAGAATAGTTGTTGTCCCCATCATGCTCCTGCAGCATCTAAAAATAGCTATATTGACTCGACTTAAAAATGTATTGCCTATCTGTAACTGAGCTTAAGAAAACAGCAATAGTATTTCACCATTCAATTTCCAGACGTAAAAACAGTATCAGTTTGTATCAGCAGCCACAAATTAGTAATTCTGACATCTGAAAACAAGCAATACTGGAGATAAGGTGGGTAAGGGAAAATACTGCAGAGTCATGAGCAATAGATTTAACAACACAGAGATACGAATTAAAACAAGATAGATGAGGAAGCTATTCCATATGCCTGTGTGCTGAAGTGCTTGTTTTAGATGTGGACTATGCCTGGTGTATAATTATGCTAATAGCTATTAGCTAGATTAGATCAAGTAATCAGACAGTCTGCTTGGAAACATGTCGATTCTTGATTCTGCCAAGTGACTTTTCAAACTTTGCAATCAGGTAATAACTTGCCTGTAGAATGTAGATTCTAAAGGAGGAATTGTCATGAAAGGTGAAAGAGTTCCAGAGCACTCTTCTCCAGGGCACTCCAGGGCACTTTTGAGAGCACTGCTCGAAAAAATTTCCTATGACTATTGTCTCTTTATCACAGTTAAAATCCTGTGTCTGCCCCCAGGCTTCCCCACATCTGTCTCCATTATGGAAAAAAACCACATTCTAAAAATACATAGAACCATTACAATAAAAATTCCATTCCTAATTCAGTCATTCACAGACTACTACCATTAAAAGAAATCTATCCTCAGCATCAGATGAACATCTCTGAAGCCTGATATTTATGTGATCAGGACTTCAATGGAAATAGGACTGAGAATGACAGGAAAACTAAGAGATTTCAACTGTACTATCCCATGGTCACAGAATAATGATTCTTTCACTCATTCCTCCCACCCAGACAAACCCATTTAATAATTTCCAACAGAAAAAAATCTAAATAAATTAAAGCATTAAATAAAATCAGATTTACAAATCTATGCTGATGTTGTGGTATTTTAATAGTGCCAAGGGCTACCTGTCAAGAACAAGGTACTCTCATAAGTACTATGCAGATATGATTTCCATTCACAACAGCTTCTGGTTTAAATATATAAGAAGTGACAGAGGTACTGAAGTAAAGAGAAAGAGGCTGGAAGAAAAACAAAAAAGAAATGGTGAATTATATTTAATATCGTAAGAAATCCACAACAGCAACTTATTATTTCTTGTTTAAACCAAGTTCCCATGATTTTCACAAGAATTTCTGGAACAGATGTATAATGGCACTAAACTTTTTTATTATTAATGCTTTAGGCAGCACACCAAATCTGTATTACATGACTGCCTTATGTGGTAAGTTATAAACCATCACCTCTCCCATCTGTATGGTAAAAACTAGTTTCTTTTATGTTCCATATATGTCATGATTCACATCACTATCAGGTTGCACAATGTGGTTTTCCTTTTTGCACCTACATTTCCATACTATGGGACTAATTTAGCATGGGTCAATGGCTCGGTTTGCCCCTATGGTTTTAGCACTAAAAGCATATACTCTTACTAGATGACCTAAAGTCTGGATTTTAAAGGCAGTGAAGGAGTTGTCTTTTAGACAACTCTCTGAAAATCCAAGCTTAAACATTCAAACCAACAGATACAAATTTAAACCTGTTCAGAATTGCCTTATTTCGATCAGTTTTATAGACGTTCTGAAATATAGTGCAGAAAGCATGGATGAGAACTGTTATGGCTTTTATGCCTTAGTAAGAATATTGCTTTGTTTTTAACTAAAGCCAAGAAGGACTAGGTTTTGGTACTGAAGTATGCTTGTAGCCAATGGGTAGAGATGGCTACCTCACTAACACAGCTAGTATTTTAAGCAGAAACATGAAGCCAATATATATAATTATTAGTTGTCACGGTATCAAAAGAATCCCAACAGTTCAACTGCCAAACTCTAAGTTTCAGTTGAGGGTACTGAGGGAACAGAGTAATGGAGAAGAGTTTGACACTGAACCTGCATGCAGGAGATGCAAGCTGCAGCAAGGTAAGCAGGCTCACACAGGTTTTCCAGATTCTTCTGCTCTCCGTGCTTTATTTATTTTAATTTTCTCACTCTTGCTTTTCTTCACATCTATTTCTTCCTTATCCTGCTAGCAGATTCAGCAGCATCTCCAAGATAGCTCATTTTCCTATGTCAATTCTAGGTCCACTCCCAAAAAAGTAAAGTAGGCTGTGTCAGCACATTAAAATAAAAGCTGTTTACAAAAAGTATCCACTGGTGAGGGTTATGTCTGATCTGAGTAGATAAGCTCTAATGGGGCCTTAAGTTTGAAATGAAAGCACCATGGATGGGAATCACCACCACAACTTCCCAAAATACGTCAATAACGAAATATGTAAGTTCATAGCTCTTTTACAATGTCTGCCTGAGAACTACGCTGCTGCTGGGAGAAGGAATGATGTAAGGACTTAATAGGTTTGCTATTTGTATTGGGTTTGTGTGGCAAGGTTTTGGTAGCAGGGGGGCTACAGGGGTGGCTTCTGTGAGACGCTGCTAGAAGCTTCCCCCATGTCCAACAGAGCCAGTGCCAGCGGGCTCCAAGATGGACCCGCCGCTGGCCAAGGCCGAGACCATCAGCAACGGTGGTAGCACCTCTGGTATAACGTATTTAAGAAGGGGAAAAAAAATGTGCAACTGCAGCTGGAGAGGGGAGTGAGAATGTGTGAGAGGAACAACCCTGCAGACACCAGGGTCAGTGGAGAAGGAGGGGAGGAGGTGCTCCAGGCGCTGGAGCAGAGACTCCCCTGCAGCCACGGTGCAGTGTGGTGAGGCAGGCTGTCCCTGCAGCCCGTGGAGGTCCACGGTGGAGCAGATATCCACTGCAGCCCGTGGAGGTCCACGGTGGAGCTGATATCCACCTGCAGCCCGTGGAGGTCCACGGTGGAGCAGGTGGATGCCCAAAGGAGGCTGTGACCCCATGGGAAGCCCACACTGGAGCAGGCTCCTGGCAGGACCTGTGGCCCCACGGAGAGAGGAGCCCACGCTGGAGCAGGTTTGCTGGCAGGGCTTGTGACCCCACGGGGGACCCATGCTGGAGCAGTCTGCTCCTGAAGGACTGCACCCCGTGGAAGGGACCCACGCTGGAGCAGTTGGTGAAGGACTGCAGCCCGTGGGAAGGACCCACGCTGGAGCAGTTCGTGGAGGACTGTCTCCTGTGGGAGGGACCCACGCTGGAGCAGGGAAGAGTGTGAGGAGTCCTCCCCTGAGGAGGAAGGAGCGGCAGAGACCAGCAGTGATGAACTGACCACAGACCCCATTCCCCGAACCCCTGTGCCGCTGAGGGGAGGAGGTGGAGAAATGGGAGTGACGTTGAGCCCGGGAAGAAGGGAGGGGTGGAAGGGAGGTGTTTCAAGATTTAGCGTTTTTTTTCTCGTTATCCTACTCTGATTTGATTGGTAATAAATTATTTTCCCCAAGTCGAGTCTGTTTTGCCTGTGACAGTAAGTGGTAAATGACCTCTCCCTGCCCTTATCTCGACCCACCAGTCTTTCATTATCTTTTCTCTCCCCTGTCCAGCTGAGCAGGGGAGTGACAGAGCGGCTTTGGTGGGCAGCTGCTTCAACTTCTAGGACTGAAACCTGTGGCCTATATCTAATAGTGACTAGCATGCAAACAGAAAAAAGAAACTTCTGATACCTAACCAGTGGAAAAAGATACTGACTTTGGTTCATTTGTCATGGCTATTAGCAGATGCAGAGAAATAAATGCTGTATTATCTTAAGGAAAAGCTCCCAAATAATTCAGCTCTGATATGAGGAGGGTACCATACCCAAGCTCATGTAAATAAACTGAAAAATCAGTATTTCTCTGCTGAGGCAGAGTAACATTAATATGAAAAACCCTTACTACTGAACAAATACTTCAGAAAAAGTTTCTTTTGTTATCTCTCCTTCAGATCTATTTTATCTGAAAGAATTTCTTTCCCCATTCAAAATTGGCATCATCCATTTCAAGCTAAATACTTATTGGCGGAGACATGCAGTACTATTGACTTTAATATTTGCAAAGTAAGTTGCTTTTCTAGGCAGGAAATTGCTGCATTTCAAAGCTATTTCCTGCCTCATACATACAGAACTAAAATATCAAATAGATCTGGTTTCGACTGGATGTCCTTTAACTTTTTCTGCTCTAAAAATCCAAGCCAACAGCAGTCATCCATAAGGTAGCTGTTGTCCTGTAAATCCCTACTGGTTTCTTATTCCATGTTCTCTTCTACTTTTTCTACTTCATTTCCCCCTATTTTTACATTTCTCTCTCCTTTTGTTTTTAATTGTTGAGATCCAAGAATAAGACAATCCCAAATAAATCATGAGACTAATGATTTTTTCTTCTTTTATGTTTTGCTTTCAGAATCTCTAAAAGAGCTAATTTTTGTGATGAAATGCTTTGGCAGAGTAAAGCAGAACATGTTTACAGCATTCTAGAAAAATCTCTTTGGCATTATGTGTTATGGTTTCAGCAACTGCTTGCAGATAAAATTAACACAATCTCATCACAATATATGCAGATTTTGCTCTCTGACTCAGGCAGGGGTTATTCTTGCATGAGTCAGGGAACTGTGAGCAATGCTTTCGTAGCTGTCTTTTTAAGCCACTTTAAGTATTGCAAGACAAAAAAATAGCAGGCGTTGGTAGTACTCTAATACTGCTTTTTATTCTCCCTCCCCAGCGCACATGCATACATAGGCACACAAATGCATATGCACAAACACCTTTTTTGACTTGTCTGGTTAGGGACAGAGTAAGAATAGAGTAGGAACTACCTTCTACTCTACCTGCCCATCATCTTACGTAATGCCTAGGGACCTCAAGGTACCATTATCTTAATACAAAAGATTATAATCACTAACAGAGCCAAGAAAATGCCAAAATTTGTGATGAAGATCTCTTCATCCACAACATGGTTTACAACATAGATGGTAAAACATTAAAAGATAATTCCTTAATGGAATTTTTCATTTTAAATACTGAAAATGAAACTGTGAAGGAGTTTATCAAATAAATAATTCCAGATTAGCTATATCTACTTCCAGTTCTTATATTTCACTGTAAGGTTATTATAATCAGACATTTATCTTGGGTGATGCTATTCCTACATAGGACATTTATTTTGAACAATGCTATTTCCAAACGGGATGAAACAGGATTAACTACCAGAACTCTAGGATGATAAAAATCACAGACAGGATTCAGAAAATCTTACTAAGTAATAGTGCACCTTACAGCCATTTTCTAATTAGGTATTAATCACACAAAAAGCTTCATATGTAGTAAGAAAAAACACTAATGAACACTACCTTTGAAACCAGGTCCTTTGTTGTTTCCAGCAAGTACTTCTCTTCAACTTTTGCAGGGTATTCCAGTACCCATACTGCCTTGATATTGATCTGAGGCGAGAAAAACAGTTTAAGAAAACATGCTAGTGGTTTAGATGTCTTCATTGTCAAGGACAGTATTTAAACAGAATGTACCATATTTCATTAACACTCTATCACTAAGTTGTTGGTTTCTTATTTAAGAAGAAAAATAATTAAAATGAACTATACATGGGAAATAATGTAAAATCGCACATGAAAAATCTGCTTGTGCCATCCAATGCCAGAAAATTTTTAACTGAAGCTATTATGACTAATTATACATATTTAATATATTAAGTAACAAAGAAAAATAATGGATGTTCCTAGTTCAATTCAGGTTTAAATATATCTTTCATTGGTATAAAATTTTATCAGTTACCACTTTGAAAATCTATATGTTGAACACAAATGTCACAGTCACTTTATGGACATTCTGTATTAATTAAGGGTGAAATTATGGTGCTACTGAAGGGAAAGAGACTTCATTGTGGACAAAGATTTAATTTCATAACACAGCTTTTCAAAGAGCAAATGAAATTCAGGCTAGATTTTCTGAATGACAAAATTGGATCTTTTGGCTGAAGTGATGAAATACTTGATAATTTAAACATTGACAGGTGGGTATTTTTAATAAATTCTGTGAAACTTTTATACAGGTTAAGTAGCAGAGCTCCTTCTTATTACTATGTGTTAGATAATTTAGAAGGGTTTGTTAAAGGCTGCATTGTTGTATTTTTGAAGTGTGACTAAGTTATAATGGGCCTGGAAACAAAGGGGGTTTTTGAAACTGTTTTTTGACATGTATATAACTCACAACAGAGAGAAAGTATCTGTATCTAGCAGCTAACAGTCTTCTGGGCTTGATTTCAGAGTGGAAGTAACTCACTGCTACGCTGCATGTGTATTTTTGATACCATGCATCTAAAGTATTTAGAGTATTTTGAAACCATCTATGATTTTAATGGATTCTTTCTCATCCATTAAGAATAAAACCTTGTGAGTATCACCATGCCCTTTTCGTATTGTTGCCAACATACTCTTAGTAAGTTTTCTTCTTTAAGCACACAGGTCAATAATGAATACTTAAGTAGGTTTTGTACACTGAAATGCAGGGAGGGTTGCTTAAGTTACTCAAGGATTACAGTCTTCACTGCTTTAGCACTAAAGCCCTATTTAGTTAAATCATATTTAGGCTTTCAAAATTGAACTGTGATGTTTTTCAGTTGAACAGGCTGCTTCTGACCTCATTGATAGGCCAAGTGCTAGTTTGGGACAATGCCTTATGCTACATACTGAGGTAGAATTCTGACCCCAGCTGTACAGAAGTGCAGTCCCTGTTTTCCCACACAGGTATAGACGTGACTAACAGGACTGAAGCTGGGTGTTTCTGGGTATGCTCCAGCTTCCACAGCTTTACATTACATTACAAACTGCTGGCAACAGTTCTGTCTAATCCCAGTGCACCAACATAACAGAAAAGATAGTGGCTGAACAGACTTGCCCGTGACTCTCATTCGGGCCATTCCACATAAGAACAATAAAATCATCTGGATAAAGAGTCTACATATGCATTTCTTAGATTCTAGCTTCTTTTTATCAAAAAAGGGTGCATTTCAGCAACAGGCTTGCTTGCTTGTCCACTTAAAAACTTAGCAATACAAAGTCAGTAATGTCCAAAAGATTGCAATTCAAATGGCAAATTAAAATCTAGACTCCAGACTTTTTTGATTGTGCACGCCTACCAGTAAAAAAAAATTTGAGCCCACCCCCCCAATATATGTATCTTAATTTATAAATTATATACATGTACTACTGTACTAATAAAGTACATTATAAAACAGACACAAAAATAGAAATTTAAAAAGGATGAGATAAAGATGATATAATTTTTTAAAATAATTGTATTTATTAATGGTACAAGAAACCTTTTTGCTCTCACAAAATTAATAATTGACAATATAAGATTAATAACTAATAATATTTTAATGAGAGCTATATGAATATGCTTCATTATTTTTTAAAATACTGATTTAACACTTTGTGATAACAGCAATTCGAAGGTCTCATTCTAAGTGGTTTGTTTTGATACTTGGTTTTAATGGCTGGCATAGCTGAAAAAAAAAACCCAACTCACAAAGACAAGCAGATCCAAATGGAAGAAGTGCATTGTTGGCTGTGCTTACTAAATCATGATACTCATTTTTCACTCCCATCCACTAATTATGCAAAGGCTTTTCTTGAAATTTGGCTAGTAAATTTTCACCTTCTCCGATGTTAATCAGTTGTTCTTGCAAACTAATGGGAAGGTGTTGCATTTTTAGATTTTTAACACATGGGTTCAAAAGCCACTGAAATGCTTCATTTGGAACATTTTTAAATAGGTTAGGAATTTCTGTTTCCAAGTTTTTTAAGTGTACGGATATGAGAGTTTTCATAGGTGACACATCATTTTTGGCACAATATCACATAATAATTTCTAAACATCAGTTTTCAAAATGCTCTCTCTATAGTACCAGTTTCTTTCAAAGAGCAGTTACTTTCTCACTCATTGTTAAAGTGACCCCTTTACCTTGAAGGGACACATGAAGTGTGTTCATTTTTTTTTTAAATGTTAGCTAGGTTACATACTACCGACAGCCACTTGTCATCACAGAAAAGGTCAGCAAATTTGGAACACTTATCTTCTTGTGAAAGAAAAAGAAGCAATGCATCTTTAAGTCTGAAAACTCTTGAATGCACTTTGCCATGAAATAAACAGCAAACCTCTGTGTGGTACAGAAGATTTTTATGGTCACTCCCCATCTCATTCTACTACTTAAAGGTCTTATTGTTATAAAATTAACCACATTGATGACATCCTCTGGTACTTTGTGCACATCTGGCTCCAACTTTGCTGCAATAGCTTGCCTATGAATGATGCAGCTAATTAATTTCATGCGTGGTGCAATCTTTGTAAGCTTACCCTAGAATCCTTTTTTTATTCCAGTCAAAGCAGCCACTCCATCAGTGGTTACACTTAAATGCTTTTTTCCATAAAACATTGCTTTTATTAAAGAACTCATTTGCTCTTGAGAATATATCCAGTATATCTTTCCTTTAGTCGTTCACAAAAAACTAGAACTGTTATGTCATTACTGAAACAGAATCTAGCGGTACCATAACCTGAAACATGTTAGAAATACCTGTACTTTCAGGCAACTGTATAGCAAACCTCCCTCAATGCACGTGTGCTAACACTTGTTTCTTCAAATCTTAAGCAATGTTTCCTATGCATCTTCCAATAGCATTTGCTGACAAAGGAATGCATTTTACCTTGTCTCCATATTGTTTTCCATGTACTATTTCAGCCATTTTTACCGCGACAGAAAGAAAAAGTGTTTACCCAATGGCATGTGCCTTTTTGTCTTTCGCTATTAAGTAAGTGTGCTAGTTTTGGCTGGGACAGAGTTAACTTTCTTCATAGTAGCTAGTACGGGGCTACGTTTTGGATTTGTGACCAAAGCAGTGTTGATAACGCAGGGATGTTTTCGTTGCTGCTGAATGTCGTGGTTTAGCCCCAGCCGGCAACTAAGCACGACGCAGCCGCTCGCTCACTCCCCCCAGTGGGATGGGGGAGAGAATCGGAAGAGCAAAAGTAAGAAAACTCGTGGGTTGAGATAAAGACAATTTAATAATTGGAACGAAAGAATAGTAATAATAATAATGAATTGTAATGAGAAGGAAAACAACAAGAGAGAGAGAGAGGAACAAAACTCAAGGGAGGAAAAAAAAAAAAACAGTGATACAACTGCTCACCACCCACCAACCAATGCCCAGCCAGTCCCCGAGCAGCGACCGCTACCCCCCGGCCAACTCCCCCCAGTTTCTATACTGGGCATGATGTCATATGGTATGGAATAGCCCTTTGGGCAGTTTGGGTCAGCTGTCCTGGCTGTGCCCCCTCCCAGCTTCTTGTGCGCCTGGCAGAGCAGGGGAAGCTGAAAAGTCCTTGACCGGTGTAAACACCGCTTAGCAACAGCCAAAACATCAGCATGTTATCAACATTATTCTCATACTAAAATCCAAAACACAGCACTATACCAGCTACTAGGAAGAAAATTAACTCTATCCCAGCCAAAACCAGGACACTGAGCAGCGCTTGCACAGCACCAAGGCCTCTTCTGCTCCTCACCCCACCCCACCAGCGAGCAGGCTGGGGGGGCACAAGGAGCTGGGAGGGGACACGGCTGGGACAGCTGACCCCAACTGACCAAAGGGCTATTCCAGACCAAGGGGGGGACATTTGGAGTGATGGCGTTTGTCTTCTCAAGCCACCGTTCCGTGTGTCGGAGCCCTGCTTTCCTGGAGATGGGGGAACAGCTGCCTGCCCATGGGAAGGAGTGAAGGAATTCCTTCTTTTGCTTTCCTGGGCGTGCAACTTTTGCTTTCTCTATTAAACTGTCTTTATCTCAAACCACGAGTTTTCTCACTTTTACTCTGAGCGAGTGGCTGTGGGGGGCTTAGTTGCCAGCCAGGGTTAAACCACGACAGTAAGAAACCTCAAAAGAGGCTTCTAAAGATTTACAATTAAGTTTAGTGAAATTATGTATGTGATTGAGTATGACATGACTCTCACAAAATCACTGAAAAACTGTAGATGTTTGTCTTCATTTTCTGGATGCTTCATTTTTAAATGTTTTGCTAATTGTGACATCTATACTGTCATTAGCTATTATCTCAGGGCACAATACACAATTAGGGTGAGGTTCATCATTAATGATAGTGGATATAAATCCACATTTCAAGTAGTCTTCTTGATAATTTCAAAATTTTTTGGCTGTTTTATCCTCAGATCTGATTAGATCATCACTGTTTTTACCTTGTAACATGGCTGACGAGCTTGTACTAGGAGTAGGTGAAGTGTCAGCTCTGCCATTTGCTTGTTGTTTGCTTGCGCTCGCATTATTATCTTCAACCCATGGATTCTTTGCAGGAATCTCTTTAAGCCACTTGTCCATTTTGTGAGTGTTATTTTAGTTAAAACTAGATAATATAATCCATAAATCCACTCAACCAGGCACACACAAACTGCAATACATCACAATCCACTGGAAGTGAACAAACGAATGAGGGCACCACTGTGATCCCCTCTGCACTGTGAACACCCACTCTGCCTCCGGGAGACTTTGGTACCATACATGACACAGGACCCTCTAAGATACTGACCAAGTGAGGGCACCAGTGTCAAGCTGTATATTAAGTATTAGTAAAGCATAATTTATTTTCTAAAGACAATAAATACAAGTAGCAGTTCTAAAATTTTCTTTATGCACACCAACAGATCAGTCTGGCACAACCCCTGGGCTGCGCACACCTCACTTTGGAGACCACTGCCCTAGACAACTGGTGAGCAATTAATAGTCTGTTACTAACTTGTTTACAAGTTAACTGGGTGACTTGATTTTATAATAAATTAATTGGCTCTTCCAAATGTCTTGTTTAAGCTGACAAAGTTCAGCCTTTGTCCTCCAAAGGATTTGGAAAACCTATTGACAATGAGAGACTACTTTTTATAATGTTAATGTGGTTTCGCCCAGCAGCTTTCTTGCTGTCCTTTCTTGGAACTTATGTCGTTACTGTTCATGCTGCTTCCCCCTGTATTTATGACATGCTAGTGGATTAACATGTAAGTTACTGTATCTTAGACAAAAATGTAATTTCAGTAAGGTATAGGCAGCAGGAACAGAATAACTCTTCAAGATAAAGATCTACTGTAAATTACATCAGTAATGCATTAGTAATAACAGATGGTAACATCGTAAAATAATGCAGAAATAGGAGGCATTGTGAGGTATTTTTAGTTTTCAAGTTTTTAGCAGGTTCTTAAGAAAAATGGAAGGGAGGATCATTTTGATAACTGACAAAAAAGTAGGGCTTGTGTTAGTATGTAATGAACAGAAGACTTCAATTGGTCATGATGATATGTCAAGGCTTTAAAATGGATAGTAAAAAAAAAATTGTAATTGCCTTTGTTCTGTAAAACATTAATGTTTATGTTAGTCATGGGTGTTTTTTTAAAGAAGGCATGTGAATGCCAACATTTCACTTCTGTCTCAAGCAGATATTAACGACTGAAGAGGATAAGATTTACCTCACTAAATCAAGTTCTACAGTCTTTTGCTTGAAATAAAAAATCACCACATAGTTCTTAAAAGCTCTGTCTGTAGCCTTACTGCTAAAATACTTGTATAAAACTGGGGGGAAAAGTCACTAAAAAAGTCTCCTGTCACCTCTGCAAAGCTTCTGTATTTCACTATGGCTTCCCCCAACAAATAAGGATTAACTGTAGAGGTAAAGTTTTCCTCAAATATTTGTGCATCTCCTGATCAGTGGAACAAAAAGCCTTCAAGCCTTCTCTAGAGAGCAAAAATGTATAATTTAGAGGCTTTTTGCCCAACAAACATTGGTCATAGAAACCTAGTAGACAAATGCACAGTTACATATATTCACACAACAGTATGGAGTTTGTTCATAACTATTACAACATTAAACATCAGTCTTAAAATTTGGACCAGAGATCCATAGTTGAACTTCGTATCATCAACAGTTAAAACCAAGTTCTGCTGCAGTACCACTTAAGAACTCCAAGAGATACCGATGACTAGTTTTTGTCCCAGAAGAGAATGCTTTCTTCAGTCAGGATACAAAGTCCTACCCAACTTTACACTAACTTCATTATTTTCATTAGAAGTAGTTAGCCGGTGCAGCAAAATAACAGCAAAACGCATACATATGAAACACATATTATCACTAAGAAAGCAAAAAATGAGATGCTGTAATATGATACCTGGTCCTATAAATGAAATTTTCCTTCTGTACCACTTAAGTGAGCTTTAACTCCATTGACTAGAACAGCCTTTTCCTTGAGCTATACATGTATTAGAGGCTGTTTTCATGGAATAAACAACCAGTAAGTGACTGGCTCTGGTTCTGAGGGGACGTGAACTCCAAACGAGATGTGCTGTAACACTGAGGCTGTCTGCTGCCTGCCAAGGTGTGAACTCCTACTAGAGCCTTTCCCTCAACGGAGGTACTAGCAGCTGAGGTACTTCTCTACACAGAAACTGATTTTCACTAAATTTAGAGCAGAGAATTATATCTGCAATCTCTAGCCCTCTGTCAAATGTGGCCAAGAGCACGAGGGGGGTTCAAAAGCTCTCAGTCACAGGAAGGAATACATCAAAGCACACGAGCTGAATGCGTAACCTTGGATTCTGTAGGAAAACCAGCTAAAAAAATTAACAAAACAACAAATCCACAAAAGCAATGATAAAATTCCAAAAACAACAACAAAAAACTTGAGACACATAAAAGTGAGAAAAATTCTAAGCGAAATACCACAGAAAGTAAAATAGGCTAAAGGAAACTTTGAGTCTATAGCAGTAATTTTAAAAGTGTATGATGAACAACCATGACAAAACAAAGAAAAAGGAATAAAACCAGAGCGACCTGGATGAGGGCTGACTAAGGTGATGGCGGTTTCCACCAGAGTGAGGTGGGACAGCAGTCAATCTAACACTAACCCCTCACATAGTTAACTTTCTTCTTTTAGTCACTCCCTTCCTCCTTTTCGCCTGACTTACATGATGCCCTCATGCTGCAGCGTCGCAGTCTGTTTTTTCAGCGCTGCCTCCTCAGTTAGGAGTTGCAGGGAGTTCAACACTGTGTTACCCTGTTGGAACAGAACACCCGATTAGGCGCTACCGCCTCCGCCCCAGCCACCGCAACTCTTCTCCGGCGCGCTCCTACGAGCTCCTTCCCGCCCCTCCAGCCGACCTCCCTCCTCCGGGCGGTGACCGACCGGCCCACCGGCCGCTCGCCCCTCGCCGCGGCACCGCCCCCCCGGGAGCCGCCCCTGCCCGCCCCGCCCCCGCCGGGCGCTGCAGCTCCGCCATGGCGCGGAGAAGGCGCCTGTCGCCGTTCCCGCCGCTGGGCGGGCGCCCTCCTGCAGCTAGGCGCTGGGGCCGCCCCGGGCCCCCTGCGCGGGGAGGCGGCGTGAGAGGCGCTCCCGCTCCGCGGCGGCCGCTCTCCTCGGCGCGGGCGGGCGCCCCCCGGGCCGCGGCACCCGCCGGCGGCCCCGCCGCGAGCAGAGGGAAGCCAGCTGCCCCCGTGCCCGGGGACCGCCGTGCGGCGACGGCCCCGCGGGCAGCTCGGCGGGTCTCTGAGGGGGGCTCGGCCGCCGAAGTCAGCCGTCGTCGACAAACGGCGGCGCCTGGTAGCGCCTGACGTTCGCGGAGCCGCCGGGACGGGCCGCGCTGCCCCGCCGCAGCCGGCGCTGCTGCACCTGCGGGCTCCGGGTCTGCCCCTCCCGAGGCCCGAGGGGCTGCGGAGCAGGGCCGGCAGCGAGGGCTCGGGAGGGCGGGGCCGGTGGGCGCCGAGCGGTCGGGGGCGCCCCGTCCCCTTCTCCCGGCGCCGCCGGGCTCGCAGGGCCCGGGGCGGGACCGTCTGCAGGAGGAGCACTTCTGAAGCGTCCGTGTAACCTTAACTCGCCCTGGTGTAGACACGGAAACTAATCTGTTGTGCTCAGCGTTTTCCACTTCATCCAGACATACCAGACCTCGATGTTTGATGCTATACCCGCTCCATTCAATTTAAACTTGAACTGCGTGACTTTGGATCTGATGGAGCGGGGTGGCTTGGAGTTCTGCTGCTTTCTTGATCAGGAACGCGTTATCAAGTAATAGAGAAACAGGTATCAATGTTCTAATGAAATATTTTTTTTCTAGTGTTCTAGTAGTATTCCTCGCCTCCTATCGTAAAGTGAAAAACTTTTTTTTTTTCCACCTACCCCTTGGAGTTCTTTATGTGACTAAACGGTGCCTTCGAGTACAGGCTGATGAGCATTCAACGTGGTGCTCTAACCACCGCTCTCCATAACGGGTGATTTGTAACGATGTAACACTTAGTTTTTAAATGCGTGCCTAGGTTTGTTGAATAATTTGTAAATGCATACAGACGGTAACCAGCTCCTGTGCTTGCCTATGCGTTAATTGTGTGGAGCTAGTATCTCAAAACGCAGAGTTAGCATTAGTACTGGGTTGGTTTCCTGCGTACGTGTACTGGGTACACGTATGGAGCTTCTGTAGATTTAGCCTTTAGAACTGTTGTACAGTCACTGCTTAGCCTAAGCCAATTAGGGTTCCCCTCCCCGGGTTTATTAGGAGCAGTTATTGCCTGAAGAGCACAAGGCATAACTTGTGTATCTCATTGTACCCCTAAAATCTGTTTTGTTTTCCTGAAAGCTTATTTTTTTTAAGCATGCTTTTACATGAATTTGTGATGTAAGCAGTTTTTTTCAGTTTCACTTGTCTCTAGTCCTTTCCTGGATTTTTGTGTCTTTCTGTGTGGCAGGGACGGTCGGTTGGACCTGAAAGGGCCTTTAAACCACTACAGTCAGTGACCTAGTGCAGGTACTGGTTTTTCTTAATTTGCATGACAGTAAACTGCGCCTTGGTGAGGCCTATCTGTGGTTGCAGTGGAGGTGAGCATCTCTGGCAGGGCAGTAGGGGTGGCAGGAGTAAGTTGTTTCAGCTGTGTACTTAGTGAACAAAGCAGGTTGAAGGTGGACACCTTTATTCTGACCACAGTATCCATAAGTAACCTCAGGATTCAACAGAGCTCAGTGCCTTTGTTTTCAGTTTGGATTTTTTTGGGGGGAGGGGGAAGGGGGGTGTTCCTCCTTTTCTTTCTCTCTTTAAAAATATATGGTGTTTTAAATAGGGAAATGAGTAAAGACTTTGGCACTTAGTTCTTAACTCTTAACTGTTAGATGACATGGCTTACAGGGCACTTACAAAAAGCAAAAAATTGAACTCTATATTAAAACTTTGAAATCTCTCTTAATTGCTAGGGAAGAAAGCCAAATTACAAAACAGCTTTCTGGTGCATTCCTGAGGCATCCATATTTAACTCTTCCACTGCCATGGATGTGTATGAGCAGGTTTGACAGCTGCTACTAGCAGCTATTTTCGAGTCAGTGAAAAGATCGAAATAAGTCCTGCATTATTTCTAATCATTATAAATAACTTTCTTCTGTGGGCTTGTTGGTAGTAGACACAATTCCTGATTGGCCGCTTAGTGTTTAATATCTTTTCCCATTTTGGGTATCTCTCTCCTTCCTGCCCATCCTCCCAACACCACAGCTTGCCCTTGTGCTTTTTGTAAAGCTTCATAGTGTTAAAATGTCTTTGCCTCCCTGTCTGGATCTCTTTACCCTGCTAAATTAAAACTATAAAAAATGCTTATATCTAGAAATTGCCAATCCAGCACGTGTGTGCTTAGTGAAGGTCCCAAACCAAAAGTCCTGGATCTAGGTTCGATTATGTTTTTTTTATCTACTTCCAAAACTTCAGTTGGGTTCCCATTTGCAGTTTGACTCATTCCTAAAAAGCAAAAAAAATCTAAGCACCTAATAAGCTGTGGAAGAATACTTGGGATAACTTGCACTGGTGTTCTGGATGAACTTGTTATAAAGGGAATGTGATGTCAAGGAGACAGCAGTCTAAGATCTTGAAATATTCCAGGGGTTTTGGTGGTGGTTTGTTTTTTATTTTTTTAAATCCTTTGTCATTCTTGTTTAAAGATGCCTCTCATGTTATCTCCTGCTTACAAAGACAAGAGTTTCACACCTTGTGAGCTGAGGGTATTTAGAATCTTGATTCTCTTTACTGGTAGATAATTGGAAATGGTTGACACTTCCATTTCAGAGGAGACTTTTCACTTTGCAGTTAGAGTCCCAAAATAATTTGGTTCACTCTAGATCTCTAGTGTATTTGCAGCTGTAAGATGGCTAGGCAATTAATTTGCTAATTATACAGCAGTATAATTAACTGTATGTATGTAACTTTAAAAAGAAAAGAAAAGCCACGTCTAGATATTGCAGAACTCCAGCACTGTAAGGCTGCTTTGGACATGACTGAAGGAGAATTCTTGTTTCTAAAACTAAACCTGCAACCAGGAAATACAAGGTGAGTAGTCAGATTTGATAGGAAGTGGGTGTTGGTTACAGATGGACACATCTGCTCCCCCGAAAATGGCCAAATACCTTTCTCATGCTATTTAGCTGAGTAATTCTTGAAACCTTTCTCCATTCCCTATTCACTCCTGCCCCCAAATATTTGAGTTTGAAAAATCTAGTCTTGATGATTCATGATAAGAATAGGAACCTTGCTGTAAGATGAAGCAACTTCTTCAAAATAATGAGAAATGCATACAAAGTTTGTTCTTCTCTCACAGTTTTAAAACTTAAAATACCCTCATGAACACGGAGAAAGTATTTCTTTCAACAAGATGTTTTAGATAACTTTACATGTTCTTTGTTCAGAATTGAATTTTCTGACATGCCTCAGAACTTAAATTGTTATTGTTAGGTTGTCTGTAGCTTAATTAGTGCTAATTGGTTTTGTGATTGGCAGATATCTTAATAAAATATAATTAAACATGTTAGAACACAAGTACAAGATAAGTATGCAGCTGGTTCTTATCTGCATTATTAGGTTTATTTGAGAATAGCTTGAGCAAATAATGAAGCCTTTATTGCTGTTAGTGACATTGTTTGAAAACCTGAAAGTGTTTAGAGATTTGTTTGGGTTTTTTTGCTTTTTAAAATTTAAAATGGAAACTATTACATCTGAGATTTATGGCAGAAGAATGCATATTAATGTAATAAGGTGTTCAGATTTAATATAGTCAGCAGTGACCAAAACCCCTCTGACTTCTTGATTATAGTATTTGGAAGTTGATTTGTGTATGCTGTGACACAGAAGTTTAAAGTCTTTGCTGGATCTCTTTGGCTTACTTCTGTGTATGTGTGTCTTTAAAAGTGAAGCATAAAGTTAAATATTGAAAGATGATTTCTTGTTAACAATTATCTGAGGTATAAGTATCTTTTTGTTCTCTGAGTGTACGTAATGTAGTATGTAACTCTGTAGATATTTTAACATAAATTATATTTTCTTCTTGCAGTCAAAGCTGGAGGTATGAGAGTGTCTAAAAAGCAAGAAAACGGACCTGTTGAGAAAAATGCTAAACCTCCAGGAAAAGAAAAGACAAGGTATTGCACTGCAGGGCTTGTTCCCCCCTGCCCCATAGTTAAAGTTCATAGGTAATGCGCTGAAGGTTGAAAACAAAGACAACTCTTAATCTCTCAAGAGTTTAATTCTTAAATTAACATGTGCAATGTATACATAAAAGTTAACTTTGAGGTAATTGTCGATTTAAACCCCCAAAAAACCCCAAACAAAACCAAAACAAACAAAAAAACCCCAACTTCAAAACCTAAGGACAGTGCCTTGCCTGAGAGATAGGCAATGAGAGATAAAGGCTGAATCTCTTCTCTATTGTCATGTGTTATGGAACAGAAATTAAAACAATGTGTTGCCTACCTGTACCTAATAAAGTAATGGTCAATCAGTTTCCAGTGAAATAAGAATGAATTTTAGGCTGTCCTCATTCTGAAGGAAATTAAATCCACATCTCCCACCCCACACAAAGAGTCTGTTATCTGCTGTATAGGCTATATCTCCTATTTCAATCTGAAATCTAATTTGGCTTTTTCTGTTTTCTACTTCATAAGGTTACTCAAGCTATTTTCCTCCAAAATGAAGGCATGCTTCTACTTCTGAATAAGGTAGCAGTGACTGGTTGAAGTGGTCATCAAAACAAATATTTTCTTACAGCTTTTTCAAATTAAGACTGAATGTTTTTCTAGAATATATGCACTCTTCTTAAATATCGCTTAACAAGAAATTGAGTTGACCAATATAAGGATAAGAGGGTAAAATTTTAATGATTTGTGGTGTTCCTGAAATTGCATTAGAGTCCAAATCCTAAATAGAACACAGTGCCTAAATAGGATTTAGACACTCAGTTTTTTGCTTCTGTTGCAATTTTAAAATTTCTCAGTGGACACCCAGTTTGGATGCTCACCACATACCTTCTTTTTTGCACAAAAAGTTCCCTTTAAGACCCTGCAATTCTTTTGGGGCATATCTAGAACTGCATAGTTATTGCAGAGTACCTAGCACCCCTCATAATTGCTGTGATGTTCAGAAACCAGTCAGTGTGACACTAAGGTTTTGTTCAAAGGAGCCTGATCTAGTGATTTGCTCTTGGAACAAATCTGCTGTGTCCTGATAGCTATAACCTTGCTGTGCAAGGAAGTGGTGGACATATCCTCCTCCATGTGATGGTTAGGATATTTGTGAGGAAATGGAAGACCGGAATTTTAGTCTGTTGTCAGCTAAAAATGGTACGTATCTTGCTGTGTTGCTTGCCTTCACCAGTGAGCTAGATGCTTCCTGTTGAAGTTTCATAGAAAAAAGACTCATAGAAAAAGACTTGAGATTTGTTGGGGATAAGACAAAATGTAATGGTTAAAGTACTGTGTTTGGGGAGGTGGATCTAAAATTCCGCTCAGCAGTGTAACTCGTGTGCATTTAATACTGTTATCCCTTTTGTCAGTGTTCAAAATAATGTGTAATTTGAGACTGGAACTTGGATATCCTTCTCTAACGAGTGCTTCTGCACCTAGCGTACACTTTTTTCTAGCCCTCTAAAACATTAAATTTTTGCTGCTCAGTGGCCCAGCTCCAAGGGGGAGAGCACAGTCTGATCTTATAGACTCTTGCAAGCAGGAGATGAGGGTTTCGTTCCCTTTAGAACAAGGACAGCCTGGAATTCATTCTTCCCTTGGAAACTGTTGAGCATTACTTTATGAGGTATGAGTAGGAAACGCATCTGTGTTGCTTTAAAAGTGACTTTGTCATCTTGCTATGAAAAAGCACTTGTAAGCAAATATTTGTACCTGTAGGAAGTGGGCTCTGATTTCTGTCTGGATGTAGATGCCTCTCCTGTAGTCCCAATTTGGGACTAGTTTTATGCATAAAAATAAACTGAAACAAGACAAGATTAAATACTCTGTTGTATCTCTTAAGAACAGAACTCCCTTCAAGCAGTTGTTCTATTGCCCTCGTGATAGCTTGCTCTGGGCTTGCTGAAGAGGACTGTCCAAAGTGGGAGCAGCTCTAGAATAATGCCTTTATTAAAGCATATATTGGAATTATCCTGAAAGCTGTGAATTACTCCTTCCACTGCTGGGGATTTAGGGACATCAGTTACTTTTTACCTATAAGAAAGGAGCCACCTATACTGTGGAGTTTCTATAGTACCCAGGTAACTATTTAAAAAGCCTGGATTAGACAGGATAGGTAAGTGGTCCAGGTGACTTTGTTCCGATTCCCACTTTTTTTCCACACTGAGATTTAAGTTGCCTATATTACTTTTGATAAACAGATTTACCTCTGGTGTTTCTGAATATCTTTAGCTGCTGTCAAGAAGGCTTCCTTTTTATTTGAATGTCTGTGTGTACATTGCAATCATAGTATCAGAGTGTCTGATAGTCACTGCAAAGTACTGTAATCTAGTGATGTCATTGTGAAATAGATTATTTTGCCAGGAGTTAAAAGGGAAGCTTGTGACTAGGCTGACAACTGAACTCATTTTTTGGACCAAGATGTGATTTTATTTTTTCCTTTAAAATGTTGTAATCGGCTGGATAACTTTTAAATTAACTGGGTTCAGCCATATTTAACACTGACATATTGACACAATTTCTTGGCAGGCTACAGAAATCACCACTGTAGGTTTTTGTTTGTGTGTTTTTTCCCCTCACTGGCTTGGAGGACACTAACCTAAAATACAATTTTTGGAACAAAGCTGAGCCAGTAACACTGCCTTCTTTCCTGTTTATTAGTTCTCTGTGTTGGAATCAGTGGTTACTCAATATAGTATACATAACTTGTTGGGATGATGGATTTCATTGTCAGGTTGCAATCACAGAAGTCGCAGAGAACTTTGTAAAGTAGTTTAGTAGCTATCATATACAGACTCCTTGCCTCAGTTTCTGATTCAGATGAGATTATCTGAGAGGCTTAAAATCACTGTCATAGCTTAAAGTGGCTACTCAGAGCTGAGATTGGTCTTGGCAAGAGCTGAGCTTTGAGATTTAGTTCAAAATAAAGGCATGCTTGCTCTAAAGTTGCTGTGTAATATATGGCATAATAGAATGTAATGCATCATGTTAATAACTAGATGCCTGCCTGATAGTTTTCTGACAATGCATTACATTTGGCTATACTTCACTATTTAAGAGAAACGATTCAAAGTTTGGTGTGTTCTTGGGTTTTTTGTTGTTTTTTAATTACTTGACTTGGGGGTTTTTTTTGTTTGTGTTTTTTCTGGAGTTAGAAGGTTTTTATTTTCATTGATTGCTGGTTGTCTGGGTATAATTTTGCTGCTGTCTTTTCCATAGTCATAGTTATCTGATGGCATAAACAGATCTTGAATAACTTATATTTGTAAGTGTGGCAAACTGTATTGATTGCTAAATTGAAATTTCAGTAGGAAATGTGTCTTGCCTGATCCACAGAATCATTAACTTAACAAAAGCGGTATCTGCCTTTTCAAGAATCACATTTAACATATCTAGTTCCATGTGTAAGGGCAATAATGATTTTTCTCGACTCCTTTTTAAGCTACAGAGGTGTCACTGGAAATAATCATATCATGATATGATCATATATCATGATTTAGAAGAATGTGCAATCCACAGTTCTTCCTGTTCCTGAACTAAATTATTTCATATCTACAGATTGTTTATTTGTGGAATATTGGTAACATGGCTGTTTTTCATTGGAATATGAAGAAGTTAATGGGATAAGCTTGTGCAAAAAGTTATTGCTTGACAAATTGCTGCTGTCAAAGGAAACACTGCCCAAAAGCAGAGGGTTAATTTTTTTCATGGGTCTAGATTGGAATCAAGAAAATTACAAAGTCAGATTTTGTAGTTCTGGATATCAGTGCTCAGCTTCTGTGAAGCTACTCCACAGTGTACAAAAAATCCCTTTTGAGATATTTAAGGATATTTTATATATAGATTTTTGTATAAAACTATATCTAAATAAAACAGCCTGCAACACAGATTTTGCATGGTTCTATTCTGAGGCCACATACTTTTTTTTTTTAATATCATATAGTCTTTAATGTGGTTAAAGGATTTAGCTCCAAAACCTAAATTTCTATTACAAAATGTTTTGTATTAAGTCTGGAAAATGAAAGTGACAAGTGTTTCTGTGAGCTGGAAATGCTAAATACTTTTTTTCTTTTGCTTTACAGTGCTATTGCCAGTTTTTCAAAAACTCACAACGTGGGTGTCTTGCTAGCAGAAGTGCTGAGCAAAGTAAGTACATCTGGAAGAACAAGATACATGTTTGTCAGGGCTTCTCCATAAAGCTAAACATTAAAAAAAATCAAAGTGATTTTCCTTAAACTGCTGTCATCTGACATTTGTAGGTTTGTCATCTACCACTAAATATTCTTGAGATGATCTGTTTCTGTAGTGGTTGTGTGGCTAAAATGCTAGATGGCTAAAAAGTAACTACCCTTGCCTCCTTCTTCTGCTATGTTTGATTCCATTCCTATTTAACACTAAGTAGCCCCAGGGTAGTTATGTATACCTGTTAGAGAAAAGTACAACAAGATATTAAGGTGTGTCCTTTTTTAAAGTGGTATATTGATTTAGATTTATTGAAATGTGGGGAAGAATTATCAGTGACATAGTAAGTTTGTGGCAGAGCTGGGATTACAGCCCAGAACGAAACCTAGTTTTTGGTTCTTTATCCCACTGTGGAAATAGCTTTAACTTCTGTAAGGGTCCAACTTAGAGAAGCGAAAAGATAGCTTCTTGAAGGAGGTGGGTAGTGTCACTGACAAGTGCACAGTGGATACCAAGATGGTAGGCTAATGCCAAACTACTGTAAGTGATCCCCGAGACAACAGGCACAGCATGTTCCGCTGTTGCCGCATATGCAGCTATTTCACCTGAGGCCTGACATTAGATAGTCAAGCATCTTCTTGACTTCTCCCTTGAAAATGCTACGAGACTGTTTAAAATTGTGTCACAAAGCTGCTGATGGACCCTTCTATTCATCATTACAATGGACCCTTCTATTCATCACAACTACTGTCCAGTATCTCTTGCTAGGCTCTTGATGCAGACTCTTAACACCTACACTTTGCAAGAGCTGATTTAACAAGCAGCTTTTTAATTTGCATGCTAATCGGAAGATCTGACAGTTATGTATTTTTCGTACACTGGCAGTCTTTAGATTCTGAAGTATACAAGAGTTCTTCATCCATAGAGCTTGGTAAAACATCAGTTGCATCATTTCAACGTAAGCCTTTCACCAACAGATGTGATTATAGCTTTAGTATGTAGATCTTGAATTTTTGCTTAGACTTGTTTGTTAACGAGAACAGATACAACTCATCCTGTTTCTCTTCCATTTGTCCCCATCTCCTCTGTTCTGACCTACCATTTCCTTCTCCTGTTGGTTTCCAGAATCTCATACATGAAGCTTCCTCAGTAGTTTACAAAGTGATAAATAGATACTGTAATGATGATGATTTGAATCTGGGCAAAAAAATAATTTGAAGCAACTTACTGTTAACTCTGGCATACTGATTATTTGTTTTGCTTTCCTTATCTTGACAGCTCATTCTATGAACTACTCAAAAAAAGGGGGGGGGGGGGGGGTGTGTGTGAATCAATAGTTCACTGAAGGTAGTCAGGCTAATATCACTTTGAAAACAGAAATTATAATTAAATGTACAGAGTCACCATGAGTGTTACGTATTAATCATTTGAACTTTTTGTGGAGTTAGATTTTTCTACCGTTTTTAAACTACTTTAATATGATGGAATTTAGGAAAAGAATAGCAAAAAAGCTGTATTTATCACAACTTTCCCCCCCCCCCTTTAATGTTACAGATGAGCCACAAAATTCATGCAGCAGCATTACAAGTGGCTCACCAAAAGCCACAGCCTGCCTTGGAGAAGTTCATACTGCCGAAAAGAATTTACATTATTCAACAGCCATGGAAATGTTAAGATACTCATTAAAACACTCATGTTTACCTTTAAAAGTGCGTTGCTATTCTAAATAGCACTTAGCACCCTGTGGTAAAATGATCAAAAGCTCCGTGCCTTGTATCTTACCATATTTGTTACTGACAATAAAGTACTTTATAAGAAGAGTTACTAAATGTACTAATGTACTTGGGATTTATTAAAATTTCATGGCTTCTAACCTGGTTTTACTAGTGTACAGTAATTACTCAATGCCAAGAAGTCTAACAGCTTCACTTACTGTGTGAATTTTGATTGAAATACTGGAAACTGTGAGCCCTCTTCTTTTTTTTTTTTTTAATTTAATGATAGCAAAGCTGAAGTGAACATGATCCTAAGAAAGCAGGTCACAACTGAAAGGCATGTTTTTTTGTTTTAATTTAGGCTGAGGTGTTCCATGCTGAATGTATGCCTTAGGCTTACTGCATAGTAAGAAACTGCAGCAAGTCTTGGGAAAGATTTCCATGCAGTGGAAAAAATACTTTTATTCTTGCATTTCTTCCTATAAGGACATCCAGCTTCTCTGCAGAGATTCCTCTGCTGGGATCCAGACAGTAGGAAGAACCAAGTGAAAACAGTCTGTTTGTGTGAACCCCTTTGGGGTTGGGGAGGATGAGTGAAGGAAGTACCTGACTTGGAGTTGAACCTCTGGGATGAGAGGGCAGATACGAGGGAGGAGTCAAGGTGCAGAGAATGCAGTGATTTGAATACGGCGTTTAAGGTTGGTAGAATGGGATATGAGGCTGAAAAGCCATGAGTCTGAGCATGGACTGGCAGTAGTAGGGTCTTGAGGGGTCAAGCTTAATAATGGGGAGGAGCAATTGTAAATACAAGTACAGGAAGTATCCTTGAGCCTTGCCTGCTTATACTGTCAGCAAAAGACAGTAGAAACAGTCAGTCCTACCCAGTCCAGAGGATAATACTCTCCTACTGCTGCTAGCTGGTTGGGTAGCTCAGCTGACTTCTTGCTCTGAATTTAATTCTGCTGGGACTGTTTTTTTTTAAGGTAGTGATGGCAGATGAATATGCCACTAAAATTGTAGTCAAGGAGCCCAAATAGACTTAATATGAAAGGTGGTGCTCAAAAACGTTTATATTGTCAATGAGGCTGCTTTTTATAGTGTGCTTTCCACATGACTACAGTGGAAATCTATTACAAACATATGAAACACACTCCTCCTTAAACAGAGGGATCCTGGGTGGGTTACCCAGAATTAGTGTTACCATTTAACATGAACGCCTGCTTCATTTCATCTATCCATAAAATGTAAATGACTTTATATGTTGATTAAAGATTAAATTATGATCACAGGAGGTGGTGATTAGTAGTATGTGCAATAAATAATTTGGTTACACCTTGAATAAGTAGGAAAAATTAAAATAGTGCTGCTCCTATGAAGAAGACTGTTTTTTCTCCCGTGTTCCTTAACTGACTGGTAGCTACTTGTAAAATATTGTCACTGTTATCCTGGACAACAACAGCAATATACTTTATGGATATTTAAGTTGTAGGTATGGGATTTGGAAAACAGACAGTTCTGCTTTTCTATCATATATAGCACACTTTCCACTCTCCAGGCTGACTGTAGATAAATGAATATCAATATGAAAGTAAATGATGATACATGATTTGAGTTAAAACTGTCCATTGTGTGTGAAATGATTATTCATGCTATCAAGGCCAAAAATAGCACCGTACACTCTAACATGTCAATGGCTAATACGTGCTCCTTACAGAAAGAATATTAGTAAAATTAGTAAAATATTAGTGAAATTACTATAAATTAGTAAAATTTATAATTCTAATCTTTATCCTTCTGAAGAAAATCAATGGCTAGTGAGAAATTATAGGATCTGATTCTGAGGGCCTTTATGAACATTATTTTCTATGAAGTAATCTGCTTCTGAAAATTTATTTATATTCTGGCCAAGGATTTAATGCAAAATGAGATCTTGTAGGAAAAGGATTGTCTTTTCCTGAGTTATACCCAGCCTTCTCCTGGATGCTCAATTAACTGGACACATGATTGTTCTAGCCAATTTGTGCTTAACATATACCCAAGTGGAGAAACCATTTGAACACCCTTTTCTGGTGTCTGGAAGGGATGGGACATATCCTTGCACACTATAGAAATGGGTAACTGTGGTAAGTTGCACCCTGCTGTGAGGAGTTACTCAAATACTGTGGGAATGGAGATATCTGGGACTCATTTCTATCCTACATCCCTAGACTGGCTGGAAACATTACTATCCTAGCTGTGTGCAAATTGCTCAGTGGGAATTGGATCTGTTACTGCAGTGCTTCATCATTGCAATTGTGTAAACACCCATGTTGTGATGCAACATTAACATCGCTGCAAGTGGCAGTGAATAAACCAAAGGATCTGACTACCCTTCTGTTAATTTGTTATTTGATTTTGCAGTTTGTATTTTTTTTTAATGAATGTGATTTAAACTGTTTAAAGCAGTACGTTCAGGGTAGGGATGGCATGTTCAATGTAGAAGGTAGCTATAGGAAATTACTTTTGTGACATTAATCAGGTAGTCGTACAGTCATTGCTTATGGATGTACTAGTTCTGTTTAAAAGGTCCTCTGTGCTACTGTGTGCAGTGCACATTTAGCAAGTTCAATATTATATAGATGAATTAAGTATATACAGTAACTCAGGTTCTGGAAGTATAGTGTCTACTGTATCAGCAAACGGGAGTTATGCAGCACAGGCTCAGCACGTGCTTCGAAGAGGCTTCTAAGAAGCATCAGTCCTCCTGGAAAAATGAATCCATGCAGGTATTGCAGCAGTGCCTAGGATCTGTATATGTACAGAACATACCTGGTGTGACGGTATGGTAGTTCCAAACAGCCTAGTAGAAAGCCTGCTGTAATGTAAAGTATCTACATGTTCTACCTGTGTAAAATTTCTACCGTGTTCTACCTGTGTAAAATTTTCAGGTGTAAAAAGAGGACCTAACAAGAAGTCAGGAGCTCTAATTTTGATAAACTTGGTTTCATGGTTTTACTTAACGTAAAGCAGGTGCAAGCTCCTCTTCTGCTGTAACACATATCCTGCAGAGCAAGAAATCCTGGCAACTACTGTATTTCATTTCCTGCTTCTGTAGGATGTTGTCCCCTGTGGTGGCATTACAAGTAGCGTTTCATACTTGCTTTTTGTCTCAATAGCACTCACCAGTCTTTGGAGGGACTCTGAAAGATCTGCATAGAGAACAAACTAAACTCTTCTGCTTAAATATATTTTATAATCAAGAACATTCTACAATTAAGAGCATTCCTTTTCAAGCAAGTCAGTCTTTAACTCACCTGTTGTATTTTGACAGGTGCACTGTCCGGTGCATTATTTTCTCTAGTTTATTTCTGTTTATTAAGGTGTCCTGCTTATAATAGTATTCTTAATAACAAGAGCTAAACAGGAAACTAAAACTGTATTTTGAACTTCTAAGTAACAGACAACTTAGTTTTTCATCCTTGTTGTTCATGCCCTCCATTCTGTGTATCATTTTAGTTTATCTTCGCACCATCATTGATGATGCTATGATGAATCGGTTGTGTCTTCTGTTTTAGGGAGTTTATTTTATTTAGTTCAAGTCTTAATTTAGTACTTTGCTTTCATTTAAATATGAAATACAGCTAAATTCAGAACATAAGGAACCAGTTGGTTTGCTACAAAAATCAAAACCTTGCGGGAAGCCTATTTTCAGGCTTCTAGAGGGTTATTACAAATGATGCAGGCATTCAACAAGAATGGCTTGGTTTCAGGAAATTTTCTTCTATCGATCTTTATTTTGATGGACACAGTGTAATATGCAGTTGTTTTTATCTGTAGACCTCAAAACACCTTACAGAGATGGGAATGACTGAAGCCAAGTGGCAATGAAAGCAGTGAAAACAGATTTCAGTAAAATGTTGATTGTCAAGCTTACCAGTATGTTGAACAATGTCACACATTTCATTTGACAGCCTAAGGCACATGCGTTTTGCTGGAGTTCTCTGCAGGGATGAATTTCCTCTTGGGCAAGAAAGAGCCTCTGCCTTTAAGCACTTGACACTCCCAGGTTGGGTGGTGCTTGGCAGAGCTATTTGGGAATTTGGCAGTGTGCAACTGTTAACTGGTCTGGAATGAACTGTGGCATATGCTGCAAGTGTACAGACTGAGGTCTGAATTGACCGTATGTGATTTCTGACTCTTGCATGAAACTGCAGCACATGAAATGGCAAAGAAATTATCCATGGCAAATCTGGGAAGTTAAAATAAAAGAACTATAATGAAAGACTTAATTTTAATAAATATTAACTGTTGTTTAAAGTCTCTATCCCTTCCAAGATTTACTTGTTCAGCCTGTTCCTCTCTAAGTAGTATGCAGATTTGCAAATTATTTCAAGCACAGTAACCTTTGGGGTTTTGTACACCAGGGAAAGTTCTGGTAACTGGTACACACATAAGCCCAAGTATTTACTGAGCTCATCTTTAGTTTCAGTGGTAGAAGAGTATATTTCTAGAATGTAAAAAAATTCCTTGGTCTAATCGGTGTCATCCGTGATACTGATCCGTGATTGTTCCCATTGTGCATAACTCCCACAACAGGTTCACAGTAAAGCACCTCTTGGTTTTGAAAACCTCGCTGTCCTTGCCCATTGTTTCACCATGCTGCTGTTCCTCCTGTTCCCTTCCTGCATCTTCTAGACTATCCTCTCCTACTTAGCATGAGCAGGACAGGTATTTGCAGCTGATGAGTGTAGCTAGAGGAATGTGCACTTTATGCTTTTGGACCACTTGTGAGTTAAATCTATTTAAAGAGGGTAGGTGTCATGGGATTCTTTGCAGATACCAGGGTTTCACTTGTTTTGTCTTCCAGGCCTATTGCATTGTCTGACTGTTTCTTGTCCTCCCCACTGTCAGCTGAAGGGCTGCTGTTGTGCCAGCATTCTGCAGAATACATTATTTAACCAGGCATGTACTCTAACTGTTTTCAGTCTTGCTCAGCTACTGTAAGCTCTAAAGGCACTTTGACTTCCCTGGTGAAACCAGTCATAGTTTTCCCTTTATTCAGCAAAACCATGCAGAGAACAATGATTGAAGATAATAGCATGTTGTTCATTCTTGTCAAACCTGGCCACAGATTCTACTCCTGGCCATTATTCCAATCTTGCTGAATTTTAATGAAAAACTTTTAGATAATTTTATTAACAGAAATTTCAGTCTGGCACTTCATTTATAACAGGCTACCAATGTTTAGTTCATTCTTCAATTGAAGAGAAGGACTATTACAATTCTGAAGTCTGAGTACTGCTGACTCTCCAGCTAAGAGAGACTCTCCAGCTCTCCAGTTGTTTGCTAACACTTATGATTTTATAGAGGTTTCTGACTCATATCAAGAGCAGCTTAAGAAATTTAAATAGCTCTTAATTACTATGTGTATACTATTTTTGCCACAAGAGGTTGCTATGTGTCTGCAGCTTATTCAGGTTCTGCCAGCTGAGCTAGCCTCAGAAAACACAGCTATTTTCTTACAAGGAGGTATATTTTAATCTGCTGAAAAAGTTTCAAAGAAAAAAATAATAGATTAGTTTATGAAGGCACCATTTTGTATTTCACAGAGGACATGATTCCCTAGAAGTTGTAAAGATACAAAGGGCATAACTTGATGGTAACAAAAAGTGGTATCTGATTCCTTCTCTTTCCTCTGTTCTCTGTGTCCACAGCTGTAGTCCATTACAAATGAAACACAGAACAAGGAGTAGGGTAAAGTGCATACTATATTGGTATCAGGTAAATTTACATCGTTAATTAAGATCTGCTGGTTTTGTAGATGCTTTCATATTATGTTTCTAAATGTGGTCACTTCAGAACAAATTCATTGCTTCATGAACCAGGCAACACTGAAAAGTTGGATACAGCGTTTCATATTCAAGTTATGTATAAAGGGATGAAATTTCTGAAACTGACTTCATTTATACACAGTGCTTTTCTCTTCTATTTTGGGTTTACTTCTGGTGATTAATTCAGAAGTTATTTTTATATAAAGGAATGATTAAGAGTTTTCCTAAGCTATTATACAAAATGTTTTGTATAATAGCCATAATTTTAGTTGCACAATATGCATTTACTGTATACTGAAATAGAACAATCACTAAAATGAAGATTGACTTTAAAATTTAAATCCAACCTTCTACTTTAATTGTTCATAACTTCCTTAAATTCCTTCTAGTTTAAATTTTCCATATTTGGTATGTTTTTTCAAAGTTAAAGAGTTGGAGCAAACTCTGAGCTATCTTTAAGCTGCACAAGCCCGAAATATTTGTTCTTGGTATGTTACTATCAAGAAATGTCAAAAACAATGAAAAGCAAGATTATCTATTAAAAAAAAAGCTGAAATTGAACATTTTTAGCTTGGTTTATTCTATGGATTTCAGCCTTAAAAAGTAAAATAAGTCCAAAAGCCACATTTAGAATGAGATGATTTTGTTAGAGCGCTGTTCACAGATGCCAAAGATGGGTAGCCATATAATTGCTTGTCCACAGTGCGTATGCATTTGAACTGTTCTATACAAAAGTATTTTGAGGTTTCTAAAGACAGTACTTTAAAATATGTTACAAAGAGCTCTCCAATTATGTTGAAAATTCTAGCTGCTAGTCCTTTAGTAGCAGCCTAAAGTTGGCCTTGCTACCTTGAATTGTAATGAATAAAAAAAGGGGGGAGGGGGAGGAGGGAGTGGCACAATGTCCCAAAGTTCTACAGGCCTTGGCTGTAAGGAATTTAGAAATTTTGCTGGCACAGCAAAATTTGGATATACTGCATGCATCTGCTGTTTTAAATGCATATACTGTTCTAAACTAATAAGCTCACACTTCACGAATTGAAGAACCTTAAGTTTGAAGCTAGTAGGGATGGTAGAATGATAATGAACACAGAATTATTTCAATTTTTTTTTTTTAATCAACCTTACTTTTCCTTTCAAAAGGAGCAACAAGGGCTACTCACCTCTGGTATTTTCCCCCGCTCACGTACAACCTTTCAGTAGCCTGGTGTATGCATTGTGCCTTCAAACACTGCCAGTGAGGCACAAAGTGTTTTGCTTTTATGGCTCACTGATTAAAAACAATTTCTCATTTTAAAGAACAGTCCCTAATATTTGTAACAAATATGTGAAAGAACCGTTTTCATTGCTTTGGTTACAGCTTGGTAGGGCAAAAAAATCCCTGTTCCTGAGAAGGACCTCAGTAGCACTCATCTTTTCAACAGTGTGCTTACAGAGCTGAACTGTGACAACTGAAGAACTCCATTAGGTCTCTTTTTGGACAGTCTTTCCCAACAGAATCTTCAGAAACATAAATTAATACTGTATGTCAGACCTATTGCCATAGAAGTATAAAGAAAAAATATACTAGTGAAACAGCACAGATTACTAGCCATAAGCACAGCTCTCCTTACTTTCATGACTATTTTCATCAGATAGATGGTTATTTTTTAGAATTTTTTTGTTACACTCTGGGGATTGCCAAAGTATAAGGTGTTATAAGGCATTATTTCCTACAAATCAGAATCATTTTTTTCCCTTGAAACTACTACTGCGTTCAGTATTTTTCCACATAGGGATTAATTTCCAGACAAATACTATTAGTAGTTCTTCAAATATAAAGCATGTGTGTCCCATATTCTATGATTTTACCATAATTCATATACAGTAAGCTTCTCAAACTTTAGGATCTGAAAACTTTTTTCCATTTTTAAAGTGCATTTTCTGAACTGATGCTCTATGCTAAATAAATACACTAAAATTAAAAAAGCAAATAATAAAAAAAAAGACTAAAAAAACACAAACAAACCCAAACCCTGCCCTTTACACCAGTTTATAGTAGTTATTTTGGTACAGGGAAGGAAAGGGAGGGAGCCTCAAGGGCAAAGAAGAAATTTTAGCTTGTCTCAGATTGGTCCCTAGGACATGTTACTAGTGTCTTCTTCCTGCTGCCTGCTTTTGCAGCAATTTTGCTTCCACTATTATATTCTATCAACATACTGTATTTTTTTTCTTCTGTAAAAAAGTTGGAATGCTTGAGTGTCAATAGATGACAGGTGAATTGTCATAGACGGAGCAGAGACAGGAAAACCTAAGGAGATAAAAGGTCTTAGTCACTGGACCCAACTCTTTTTTCAGATAAGTGTACAGTTTTCACTTAAGTGGTTTATATATTTATTTTTATGTATACATATATAAAGCTAATTTTGGCACACACAATCCATAGGCAGTCTAGACAGCCAAATCATCACTTACTGCTTGAACAGTAATTAAAAATCCATGTGTATCATGTTTAAGATTCCCTAGTGCAGATCTTTAAATGTTTCAGATCATTAGTTCTACCTTCTTAGCATCTAGATATTTTTGTGCATAGACAATGAGTAACTGCTCACTCATTGTCAATAACTGCCTTTAGAGCTGCCTAAGTTGAGGGCTACATGAGAAATTCCAAATGAACAAGTCTCATAATTGTAGGGATTTGCCCTGTGGTTTCTTGGATTTCAAGCAGGAGGCTACATGAAGTGCACTAAAATTTCCACCCTACATTTTTCACTAAATTGTATTGCTTTTTGTTGTTGTCGTTTCCTGTAACCAAGAGTAATTTTTTAAATACTCCATCTGTTATGTTCCCTTAAAAGATTCCCTGACATTAGTTCTGTTGCTGAAAGTGAGACAATGTATTATGAGTATGATTTTTCTAATTAGTAGCCCTTATCAAGATTTCAAATATCGGTGGCTCCTTGGGAGTTCAGAGGTGTGACCATGCTGCAGATCACCTGTAGAAGGAAGGCTAAAATCCAAATTCTGCTTGTTCTGAAAGTATAAGACCTGCTTTTGGCATCATGTAAAATCTTAATTACCTGCTAACATTTTTGGGACCTGCCATACGCTATTCAGCCATTCTATTTCTCCTATAACTCCCTCTCTCCCAGTTCATATGACTGTAGACTACTGGCATAAATATACGTTTGAAGAGATGTATCCTCGGTTTTGTTCCTCATGCTGCATGTATGCAGTTGGCTATCTTTTGAGCAGTGCCTGTATATGTGTTCACGGATCATTACACCTGCATGGATTGAATAACATTTCTTATTCCAGACAAAGCTTACTACCCATCTCTTGCTGTTTTTCTGATTCACTGGAGCAACAGAAAAGACACAGTCTCCCATACAGCCTCCAAAAAATCATGCAAAAGTTAAATAAAGAATTAATGCCTATGTGCAGATGAAATAGAAAACTTGTTGGGTAACTTAGATCTACTCTTGCAATACTTTACCTCTGACTTAAAATTCCTTTATCCTTCTGTGTTTATTGTCAGTCCAGCTTCTGTAGTGAGATGGGAGATGTACTACTTATCTTTTTCTTTCTTTTCTAAGCAGCATCTGGTTTTGTGTAATGAAGCTATGTGGATTCTGGCTAAAAAGTAATACTTAAACAGAAGATCATTCAGGCATAAGTATATATTCACTGAATAAGTCCCTGCCCCCTTGACTTGGACTTTAGAACAGCAATTCTTATGATAAATGATAAGGCTTATTTGTTGTCCTACCTCCCTACGCCTTTCAGAAGTGTACTCCTGACAAACAGACAAGAAAATGGCATGTGGTAATGCTGAGTTCTCCAAGCTGCTGTCTGCAAGACCAGACCTTATACAGAGATCAGTTTCCAATAATTTTTTTTAAAAGTACATGGAAGGAGTTGGGAATAGGTGGACAGAATGGAAGCGAAGCATAGGGAAGGACAATAATTGAAACTGAGCTGGAAAACAGTGGATAGAAAAGAGCACAGGAAACAAATTACTAATGGAAGCAATTGCAATAAATGTAACAGCATTTGGAATATTTTAGTTGATATCACTGATTATTGTTTTTTCCTATTTATCCTATTAACACTTTTACAAAATAACTCTACACCTATGGGAGCTGTTGACAAATAAGTATCATAAGAGATTAAACATCACAAATACAATAAGTTCTGATGTGTTATCAGTGAAATTACTGAGGCTCTGTATGGAATCTGCTGTGGACAGCAAGTGCAAGACCTAAGCTGGTGCATGTAGTGATCATAAAGTAGTTTGACATAGGTGGTGTTTGTAAGCTGATATTAAGCTTCACTCTTGTTTTGCCCTGTAAAGCCACGTGACCAACTTCTAGCCAGGTTTCATAGGGAAAACAGGCCTATATATAATCCCTGTGTGCATACCTACTTGTTCCTCTTCCTCTCTTTCCCCACTAGCTTTAGAACCAGTTGGTTCATGTCAAGTAAAATCAACTGAGAGTAATACTTCAATGAAATGGCATTAGTTGAAAACAGGTAGCCAAGATGAGACTACCTCCTACTATTCTCCTACTATGTAAAGGTGGCATCACAAACAAAAGCAGACTGAGACATCAGATACCTGCATACTGGATAGACATTATGAATGCTACTTTTACAGACAAAAAACATACATCAGAACTTATACCTTCTTAGACATCTGCAAGTCCAACAGTCACAAAGCTATTGAATATCAGGTGGTGATGATCCTACTAGTTAATAGAACAAGTTTTTTCTTAAAATCAGTAAATCAATAATTTTCTACCAAATTCTTTCTACCAAATTTGATATTTCTACCAAATTATTTTGCATGAGAATGAATCTGACAGGATAAAAGCAGCTACATTGAAAGGAAGCTCCTAAAATTTACAAAATTATCTTCTTTGAAGGATTCCTCCAAAACCAAGAACTGAAATAGTAGGTTAAGATGAGAAGCCCAAGCTAACATAAACGACACTGAAGCTGAGCAGAAAAAGTGAGAAGTCTGATTTCCTATTTCCCTAGTCCCCAGCATTACAGTGAACACTGCTGCCATTATATTTCAGCTTGGTCTAAGGCTCCTGTTTTCCAAAAAAAAAAAAAAAAGGGCTTTAAAACTATTAGAAGCTTGCATATTAAGTGTGAGACTCTGAGGACAGCCATAACCTTTGTGAGAAGAAAAAAAAAGGAAGAGCTGAAGAATTTCAGTGGCTGGGAATAGACAAATCATCTGAACAAATGAGTGGAAGGAGCAGAGGGCAGAACAGTTAAAGTAGAAAAACAGCTGTGGGCTAAACTCTTCGCAAAAGGAAGCTACTGATGAGAGCAAAAATCTTTATGTTGCTGGTATCAAAAGCATTGCTCTACTGAGACAAATAGGGAAGCACTAAAATCAAGCCCTAGTTAAGAATATTTTGATTCTCATCTTTCCTGTGGAACAGCAGGACCTAAATCCAATTGACTGTAAATAGTATTTCAAAACTTCTGGGTTCATATAGAGAGGAAGAGAGAGTGAGCACTGGACCTGATGAGGAATAGATCCCAGAACCGTAGAGTCATAGCTCAGTTTTTTGTCTCAGATTTCAGAGACAAAGACAAAATCTTAAAAGGCTGCCAGAACGAAGACATTTCCTCTGAGAGAGAGAAAATTCTTTTCTTTCCAGACATATGCTTCATCACGTAGGCGAAAAAGGAGGGAAGAGAATGTGATTAGGAGGATTCTCCACTGGAAGAAAGAAAAGCTGCTGGCCGAGTCGCACACAGCATCCTACCCTTGTTTTGGGACAAGTCTTCAGCTACTAAGCTGCTGAAGTTACAATGAAAGAAGTGTAAGATAACTAATTGCTCTGCTGTTGTAACCCTGAGAGGCTTTGTCACCATGTTACTCTGCTCCTCTAATACCATACAAGGCAATCATGTCAAATGTTCTTGAGAGGATGCTCTTCTTGTATGTAAGGCTGTAACTTGTTTCTGAACACATACATGGATTCTCTTTCTTACCCCTTACAGACCCACTGAAAAGATGCTCTGTGAAGTGCATGCATAGCATAGAAAATGTTCTGGAATACTCTGGGACTGTAATAATTATTTTGCAGTTCAATTCAGATTTAGTTTTTCATGATGAAAATATGAAAATAAATAATAGTTTGCCCAGCAAACCCTTACTATTATTTATAAATATGTTTTGGATTGTCCCTACGTTTTCCTTTTTTGGTGTGAGGAGGATTCATTTTTTAATTAATTATGTGAAACTGTATTGTACAAATTATGTGTAGGGAAGCTAAGCACTTTGGCCTCTATGCGGGGAATAGCTGCAGTATTGGACATTTGGGGTGGAAAAGGCAAGCAGTTTGAGGTTGGGAGAGAAAAACACATCAGGTGAGTATTTCTGCTAACATTATCAACTGTTGGGCTCATAATGATGGCATTCAAACCATCCACTGCTAAACCTATGTCTTAATACTTAAAAAAACCCCCAACACTTTAACACTAAACCCATTAATGGGAGATGGTTATCTAAATGTAAAAAGACCAGCTAGAGATAATGCTCTGTAGTGGCTACTTTGATATAGCTCATCAGGGTTACTACAGGTAGCGTTGACCTCAGTTAGGTGCACCCAAGTGAAAATATCAGTACTGCATTTTATTTCTCATAAGCCCCCTTTTGAGCCATCTTTTTAAGGCACTAAATATTTTAACACTCTTACTGCTAGGCATCATCTTCAGCCTTCAGATCTTTTTTGTGGTTCGCTTCTGCACCCTGATTTTTCAGTATCTTGGAAAATACAGATGGAGAGACCGGAAACGGTGTTCCACTTCTGGTTTTACCAAAGCTATACTCAGAGGTAATCCCACCTCTCTGCACATGCTCACAAATCCCTTGTTTATACAGGCAAAGAATGCACTAGCTTGTTTTGGTGCAGCAACGTTCATGTTGCATGGCTTTACCGTTACAGCCCCAAATCCTTTCAAAGGTGCTGCTTTCCAGGACAGAGTACGTCCCTTTCTGTATTGTATTCTGGGGCGACGTTCCTTGTTCCTAAACGTGTAATTTCCAGTCTGGCTGCCTTAAATGCCTTGCGTGGCCCAGTTTAGCAAGTAATTTGGATCACTCTGAGAGATCTTCTGTCATTATTATTTATATTCCACCCATCTTTTTGTCCTTTGCAGATCTTATAAGCAACGATGTAGTTCTTTTCAGGTTACTGATAAAAAAGACTGAATTATTTGAAGTGCCATCACCACACCTGCAAAGGGGTGTGCGCAGCCCTCTGGGACCTGGGCCTTCTCCGTGGCGGGCTCCCCGGGGACGGGCCGTTTCTGAGCAGTTCACGCATTCGGAGCAGAAGTCCCACAGACTCGGCTTGCGCTTGCGAGTTTTCACAACCTGGTCGAGATCACGGACATCCAAGCAAACTGTAATAAACGTGATAAAAAGGTTACAGAATGAAGACGTTCAGGTGTTTTGAGTAGCATACGTCTGAACTCAACAGGCTGCCGGACCCGAGACCCTGCTTTGTGGAGCCGTGGCAGTTGAGGTCATTTTAGCGCGTCTCGAGTAGGTTTTTCTGGTGGTGAAACATTCCGCTACGGAGGAACGCGGCGTTTCCCGGGGTGCCCCCCACCAGGCCGCAGAGGGCGGACACCGCTCGGGCGTGCGCGCTTCCCTTCCCGCCCCGCTGCCCGCTCCCCTCGCCGCCGCCTGCGGAGCTCCGGGCGGGCGACGGCCCGGAGCTGCCCTGTGGGGCTGTCGGGAGCCGCGGCCCTCGTGCGGGGCCGAGGCGCGGAGTCCTAGCGCCGGGCAGTGCTGAGGCCGCTGCGGGACCTGCGCCGCCGCCCGGCCCGGCCCGGCCCGGCCCGGCTCGGCTCCGCTCCGCTCCGCCCCGGGCGCTCCCCGCCCCGCGGAGCCGGTCCTGTGGAGGGGCGGCCGTGGGGGTGCGCGGGGCGGGGACTTGCTGCCGCCCGCTCCCAGTGAGCTCATCCCGCCGACGCGCCTGGCTGGCCGCGAAGGAGCCCTGCCTGGGCCGCGCCGCGCCGCGCCGCGCCGCAGGAGCCCCTGGGCGAGGGGGGCCGGGCCCTGCGGGCGGAGGTGAGCCCTCCCTCCCTCCTCCTCCTCCTCCCCGCCGGTGCGTGCGGGGCGCGCCCTTCGCCCGGCCTCTCCGGAGGGCTGCGTGGGGGCTCGGCGGGAGCGGCGGCGCGAGTGAAACTTTCTGGCCGAGGAGCGTGTACGGGCATGTCGGGCTGCCGCGGCGGCCGCGCCCGGCGGCCGCGGGGCGGGGGCCGAGGCGGCCGGCGGGGTGGCGGGGCTGAGGCGGCGCCGGCCCCCGTGCCGGCGCGGCGGGGCCTGGGCCGTGGCCGGCACAGGTGGGGGCAGGGCGGGGAGGAGCGCGGAAAGGGGCGGCGGGGGGCGGCCGAGGAGGCCGGAGGGCCCGGGGCGGCCGGCGGGGGGCTGGCCGGGGCCCGGGGCCGGCGGGGCGGGCTGGAGGAGGCGCTCCCCGGGCGCTTGCCGGGGCGCTCCCGCAGGGGCGAGGCCTGGAGCCGTCGGCGCGGCCGGGATTTCCGCCTCCCCAGCACATACTTTCACGTTGCTGTGACTAGTACAATTTTCATTCCTTTATTAGTAGCGATTCCGGAAAAAAATAGTCTTGCTTTCAGAAAAACTTGATTTCTTTGTCGTTACTTGTTTTTGATAGTAAAATGTGAAGAAGACCCTGCTAAGAACAGGAAACATGCCACGATTGTATCCTTAATAGTGTGGCGGCTCACGTTAACGAGTGTGCGTTATTAAGTCGGGTGGCTGATCTGCACGAGATGTTCTGGGCAGACTTGGCAGGAAGGGAGATGTTAAGCTATTTCCCTTTTTCGACTGGAATGGATGGCATGGGGGCATGTGTGTATTAATTGGTAATGACCTTGTTTTGACTACTAAAACAGAAGGTCCTGCCCTTGTGGTCATCAGTGTCGCCTGCTGTGATCTCAAGAATAAAATGATAAAACGATAATTTGATTTGTCTTTTAATATGCGAGTTACTAATAACGTATATTAACGGTGTATTTTATAATACTCCTGAAGCTTTCTGATTTCTCAGTAGTGTTGTCTCAGTTATTTGTTTGCGCTAGCCTCATAGTGCATGTTTATTGGACAGAGACTAAACCGAGTCCTAAATGATTGTTTGCAAAAATAGAATGTAACTGGAGACATCTTTCTGTAAGGATGAGCCTCGGGGGGGAAAAGGGGTTTAGATCTGCTTCAGTGTGATATTGAGTGGGTCCCCTCAACCCTGTTCTCTGCTTTGTACCCACCTCCTTTTCGCCTGTTGTAGCAATGTGAAAATGGCACTTAATCTGGTCTGCTTCAGAGGTTGCGTTTTCTGACTGATGAGGCACATGCTTGCTTTGCCATTTGGAAAGCTAACAGTTGGGGATGTGGGAGGTTTGCTTTGGGCTTCTGTGATTGCTGGGTGTAAAACAGTTTGCAAGAGGTGTACTGGTTTAGAGTACGTTAAATGTTTTACGCATCCAGGCTACTTCAGAATTTTGCAGGATTACTCAGTATGTGTGAAAGTCCTATGTTGGCTCTTATTTTTGGTAGCTGTTGCATAAAAATAGCCTGATGCTTTTAAAATTAAAAATACCAGGGAATAAGAGAAATAAATGTGATGCCTTGGATCCTACAGAATTTCCTCCCGCTGTAGTTTGATATGCAGCTGCCAAAAATGAACCTTTCCCATTTGTTCTGATCTGACAGTTAAGTGCTGGAAAAATAGTGTTATGTTATTAATTAGTGCTAGTAAACAAGGTAAGTGCAATTACAATTTCTTTTTGCTACTGCTGGGGCAGTGTATTTAGAGCTTCATTTACATGGATGCTCTTAAAGTGCTGGCTGTCTTGCTTTCTCAGTTTAGCTAACCATTGGAATGTCCAAATCATGATGAATTATGTCTACTTTAGAGCCAAAACATATTTGGTTAATGGCCAAAGTTGCTCAGCTTCCCATAACAGTCTGTAGGAAAAAGACATTTTGTGTGTCTAGCCACAGTCCTGAAGCTGATGCCATAGCAACTTTGTGTTCTGAGTATATACTTTTGAAGAGAGCTAAGCAGTCTTAGCATAGGCGTTCTGTTTTTCTTCTTTAGCTGAACTTCTTGCTGTCACCAAGGTTAAACCTTTCTTGAAGGTGAACGATTCATCAGCAAGCCTTCAAACTCTTGTGCATGTAAGAACATCAGCCTGATCTGTTGGTTATTTGTAATGACACCCATAAACATCTGTAAGTTGAAATTTATATTAATGGTTTTAAAATAAGATTTTTCTGTAGAAATGCTGTTTTAACTAAAAACTGGTATTTCAAGCTCTATCAGGAGCTAGATCTTGATGTTTTCCAGAACGACAGAGAAAGGTCAGCTTTGGGTTTTGTGTGTGAGTAAGGTTTGAGAAAACTGGGTTAGTTCATGTCTTTTGGTTGCTTTCAGCTCCCAAGACTTAACATGGAGGTTGGAGAGTTTATTTATCACAGAGCTGTGGCAACGGAAAAAGAAAAAAGCATATGACCCAACAAACGTATAAGGTCTTATTTTTTAAAAGTATGTTTGTGTGTAGGAGGCATCGCTGTTAGAAAGCTGACTTCTGAATAATAAGTAAGGCATAGTATAACATCAAACTGAAAAAAACCCAAAAGCAAGCACTGAAACAGTCCGTGATCCTCACTGCATTTGGTTTTGTATTTAACTTTTCGAACTGAAGTGCCTTGTTTTTAAGAAAGAAAAAAAGGAGGAAAAAAAAGAAGTTTGTTTTGGTGGAGCCTTAAACTCTCTGATCTTGTCCTGAAGGGAAGTAAATAAAGGGATCAGTTGCTCATTAATACAAAATATCTATTGTGTGGCCTAATACTAATGTGTCTGCTTCCTATGCTATCTCTTACTACCTTCTTGTTTTAAAATTCATTGCTTAGCATAACTAACTAAATCCTTTAGTATTCCTTGTATTTAGGAAATTCTGTAAGGATATTTCGGCATTCTTACCTGATTAGATTATTTATCTAAGTATAAAATATACTATAGAGATCGTGAGCTCTCTATTCCGTATTTAGCCTCACCGTATGCCTTAAAGAGTCTAGTGCAGCATACCTTTCCTGCTTACATAGGACGGAGGCAGTTTTAAGTAGGGAGAGTCTGAATTGGAACACAGGTTTTCTGCCATCCAGTTTTGTGCTTCAGCAAAATAGCGTGCCTTTGATCTCCTTATCATAGCTAAAAGGTCCTGTTGCTCCCTCCGCCATCTTTCAGAGTCATAAAGAGACTAATCCTGCAGAGTTTGCTTTGTAGTTATTTCAGGTTTCTGTGCGGTATAGGGGATACATCACTGTATAGACTTCTTTTTCATCCATCCTTGTCACTCCTGCATCTTGAAATATATGCATTGTAGTTCATGTTAATGTAATGATTTTAACTGTTTAAAGTCCTGTATTCTCTTGCCGTGTTTCAGAAATTCCATTTTTGTTTCCTCCCCTCCCCTCACTCAGATGAGGCCCGTTAAGCTATAGGCTTAATCTGTAAAGGCGCTTTGGTACTGGAATATTAAATTTTGCAATATGTTAACTTCAGTGCTTGGCCTCCCTGTAGAATGTATGGAGATGCTCCTGTGCCTCAGTGGTATTCATAAGAGTCTGGAAGCAGAAGGCCAGGTAACAAAAAGCGTCTATTAGAGTTATTTCTCCATTGCGTGACTGGGAGTAGTTGCTGGAATATGTGCCTCATTTCCTCAGGTAGTGCCAACTCCAATTTAGTATTTCACTTATTTTCTTTTCTCTTCTTGATCTGGAATAATAACTTCTAATGAGGGTGCCAATTTGAAAACAGAAGTTCCACTAGCTCGTTGGATGAAACGACTTGCACATCAGCCAGCTTGCCAGATTTGAAGTGTCTCCTCATTGGTGTCTTGTCACGTGGGATATCAGTTCTTAAGTGTTCACAAAGAATAGTTTTCTGGGTTTCATAGGCTATATAATGCTTTTAGCTTGAGAATCTCGCTGGGTCTTAAACAGGGATCAGTTCAGTGATATCAGTAAATGAGTTCTTTGCATAGCTGTTAGCATAAATTTAGATGTCTTTGAGGTCAAATCAAGAGCTGGTTTTAGGGTCTTGATGTTGTTGAAGTTGGTGGCAATGCTCAAATTATTGCACATTTGACCTTTTTCTGTAAATACTCTGTGTCAACAGGTGTAGGGGTTATGGTTTTTTAGTGTTTGCATTATGACTTATTTGGTGAAGCACTGCTTTGTGAAGTGCTTCTCAGGCACTTATGCAATCCAGATGACCAAAATAATTTCGGGAATAGAGCTGATCGTGAAGTCATCTAGTTCTTCTTCATGTGCCTTGGTGAATTCAGCTATATCTAGACGCGTATGAAATTGGAAACTACATGCAACTTAGAGTTCTAGTGATCTTAAATAGCGTAACCACAGAAGGTACAAAGCTACAGATAGGTATTTTGAATCTCTCTGTGCATTTTTTTATCAGCTCCCTTAAATTCATGGTGTTACTTTAAAGTTAGAACTCGTGAATTATCGATAAATGCAGATTTCCATGTTTTAGATTTCTAAAATACAGGGTGGTGTTAAAAGAGAAAAAACTCCATAGCCTACGGTAGAATTGTTCGCAGTCTCATTTTGCCCTGCAGTAGAATTTCCCCTCTGATTAGTGATCCAAGTATTACTCAAATTTAACACCTTTTTTAAAAGAAGATGCATTGTATTCCAGCATTGTAAGAATTAACCTATCAAAGAAGAGCGTGCAAGGCGAATGTATGACATGTACTGCATGGCGTGGGAAGTGAAATAGTTGTACTGATGGAGTAGGAATGGCCTGTGTGGGTGGTCTCAAGAAGGAGCCGCATTGGCAAATGCATCTTGGGACAGTGGTGGTGTGTGAATGTGCGAGTTCATGACTGGAGTCAGTAGCTTGAATGTTGAACCTCCTTCACTTCAAGTTGTTTCTTATTCTTCCTCTTCTGTCTGCATATTCCCCCTATCTAGCTCAGACAAATTTGTAATTAAAATATTCAAGAATTAGGATATTTGTAACAAAGTCTGAAGACTTTTTAAGGAGTCTTTTCGACTTAATCCAAGCTACTACTGTGGTTTGTCCTCTAATTCGGATAGCAAAGCACGCTTGGCCATGTTGGGGAGCTTTGGCTTCTGGTTGAACTTCTGACTTCCCCTGTAAAGGCCACTCGCTTTTACATATATTTATTGAATTAGCAACTGTTATTAGTGCTTGTGTTATCAGTACCTAGTAGCATATAGAGTGCAATTTCAGAAATGTGTAGGGCGAAAGGGTGAGGAGCTGCAACTTGTTTGCTGCATATTTCATATATTTGAGAATTAACAGCTTTAAAAGCAAAGGTGCCTGTAAAATGTTTGCTACGTTGCATTGAAGTTGCGTATATGGTGTGGGTTGGGTTTTTTTGTTTTTTTTTTGGTTTGTTGGTGGGGTTTTTTGTTTGGTTTGTTTTTTGTTTTGTGTTTGTTCTTTTTTTTTTTTTTAAGACTTGATCTTAGTCTTGGTTAAATTTAGATCTAGCAGGAGAGAAGCTGGAACTTGTTAGCAACACAGGAAACGCCCTGAAAGAAAGTTTTTGATGTGTGCATTTGTGTGTAAATGTGAACTCTGCAGCTATATGGCTGGAGTTAGACTGTAGGGAGCTCTGTTTAGTTCAGAATAGTTTTGCATCTTTAAATGTTGTATTAGGTTCTGGTGGAACTTTGCTGCCCTGTACTTAATATAATTAAGTATTATTTACTAAATATCTATGACTTGTCAAAAGCTGGTAGTTTTAAGTCAAATTCAAAGCTATTGCACTTAAAATAGCTGAGGTGTTTAATTGCTGAAAAGACAGAATCAGATTAAACTACTTCAGCTTCATTTTATTTGGAAAAATATTAGAATTTGAGTAGTCTAAAGACTGTGCTTTTCTTTCTTAACAGATGTCCTTTCCTTAGAATCTGTATTTCTGACCATACTTTAACAAGTTAGGATTTGAACAATATACAAGTAAGAATAAATAGAAGTAAAATATGACCTTTGCTTTTTGAAACTTAAATGAGATGGAATTTGCTAGAGAGTTTAAAGCATGGGTTGGTTTTGGTTTGGGCTTGGTTTTTTGCTTTTTTGTGTTTGGTTTTTTGTTGTTTTGTTTTTGTTGTTGTTTTTGAACAAGAATGACAAAACACAAAATATTCTTAATGTGAATTTTGGAGGGAGACTGTTTTTGTGTTTTATGCCAGAAATGCCTTTGAGTTGAGTTGATTATTTAGTTAATAATATGCTTCAAGTTCTGTTTTACACTGGGCTAAATTCCCATTGAGGTCACAACGGGATTTTTTGGTGTTAGTAAGCACTGAGTTCCTGGATTTTTCTACAATATTTGCCAGAAACTAAAAGTTTGAAAAAAAGAGGGAGGAATATTACTGCCACAAAGTATAGACATGGTTTTGCTATGACGAAGTAAAATTTTCAGCAGTTCCCAACTACTGATACAGAATCTTTGTGTGCATGCAAGAATTACTTTGAAAAGTTCAAGAGACAATGAAAAGACATCAAGGGAAAACTTTGCTTTATCCTCAGATAAATTATACTTGACAAAGGTAGAGTTGGAGTATAGGAACATTGTGCCTTCTAGCATGATGTACCAAACTAATGTACAGTTTCAGAATTCACTGATACATTTAAAACTCTGGGAATACAGAGCTGGTGTGTATAGAGTGTTTGTTTATTCTCTAAGCTATTTTCTGTGTCACTGTGGTACATTACCAGATGTATTTTCTCTAAGTTTGCAGTAAGTCAATCAATGAGTGATGGGAGCACTTTATAAAATGTTTTACACTCATTCAGAGGTACTAGGCATATTTTGAAAGTTTGGGAAAAAAAGATCTAACTAATGTTGTTTGGTATTTTCCTGACCAAAAATGCTGCACTTTGTCTTTAAAAGACAATACGGAAAGGAGGGCAAAAGTGACATTAAGTTATTTTGTTCTGCTAGAGTTCAAAGGTTTGTAAAAGTCTGCACCAGAGGAATATACGGAATGGCTTGTTAGAGAGGACTTTTTTATTTTTCTTTTTCTCCCCCTGCCCCGTGCCTGTGCAGAGGATTCTGCTAAGGCTCTTGCATCCTCTGCAGCACTGTGTACCACCAGAATTGCGTCTTGGATCACACTGGGGAAGTGGGCTTCTTGAGAGAGGTCGTTTTATTAGTAAAGTGTTGCAAGAATCTGGCTAACTGGCATCTGAGAAATCTAACGCTGTCCCTCAATCTGGTAGAAACAAGATTCTTTTCTTCCTATTTTCATCATGTCTGCTAATAGGAGAAACAAATGCTTTTCTCCTTAGTGAGCCTTGCTTGAGCCTCCTTTCTTCAATTCTTAGTTTTCCCCAGGAGGAAAAACTGAATTTTGTTTCTTTGCAGTTTTTCTTCTGATCGCAGGATATTGAGCTAAGTGAATTCTTGTTTGTGTTAACATCTATTCTCTTCATAAATCAGTGAACTCGGCTCATTTGATTTACATGGGACTCGCAGGCATCCCATTAACAGGTTAAGGTGAGGTAGTAGATACTGTCTTGGCAAACTTGTAAAGATTTACACAGACCTAAGATTTAATGAATAATTAATTTTTTTTAAGGATACAAGTTTGTATTCCTCTACTAGTTAAATTCTGGTTGTGAGGATTTAAGATTTTTGTGGTTTTTTTTTTTTTTTGGACACTTACCTGTGAAGGGAATGCTTTCTGGCATCTGAATTAGAGGTTTTAGTGGTGCTTGGCTGTTTAATTACTGAAAGCAACAGGACAACAGTAAAATTTTAATAAATATGGGCTTGCTAGGTATTTTGTATTTTTGGTGAGAGCATGTAAGATCTTGTCTACACCAGGGAATTATTGCAGAATGAGGCAGGGTGTGAATGTGAAGCACTTTTCCCCTTGTATAGACAAGCCTTTAATTTTTCTTCAAGAGCAAACTCTGGGATGTTCCATGTGTGTTCTTGTCCCTAGTTTGAGCTCTTTAGTGGACTTACGGCTGACAAGGGATAATAACTTAAGCATGTGTCTAGTTCATGGGAGTAATCTAATTGATTTCAGTGGTCTACTTGTGTAAAGAGAGTACACGTGCTGGGTTGTGGCAGGATTGGAGGGCTTGCTTGTAAGCCCGTTGTGGTAGATACTGCCTGTCCTCAATGTCCAAACAGAGCTTATTTTAACACTGTAACAAGGTCTCTTGATGCTACTGGATTGTGCATTAAAATTAAAAGTGCTTTAAGGGAAAAGGAGTTGGAAGAATATGGATGTTAGAGTGTTTACTTGTAGTTTACCCTATAGAATAATGCCTGAGTCTTGCCCATAAAATAGCATAATCAAGTAATTAAAAATGGAAGGTTTACATTTCACAAGAGACAGAAAACGGTAGCATTCCAGGATTTGAGATGGAAAGTAGGGAGCATAATATTTCTGCTTTGCCACTTTCCTATGGGTGAGATTTCAGGAGGCAGTTGAGCCAATCTAACAGTTTGTTGTGATTCAGAGGAGTGGTTTTCCTTGCTTCTGTGCCTGCTGGGAGATCCTGCTCTTTTTTCCTATGTCATCTCTGTTGCTCATCTGACTCCGCAGTACAGTTCAGTAAACACATAGAAAACTGTATCAGCGCTGGCACAATGCAGCAGGAATATACAGCTGACGCCTTTGGCCGTCTTGTACAGACTTGCCCATTATGACCTTGAGCAAACTGGTTTTTGTTCCTCTTAAGTAAAATGGAAATAAGACTACTACCCTCCCTGCAGGCCATTATGTGCTGTAATATGTTTTGAGATGCTCTGAGGAAGAAGAGGCAGTATATATAGATGTCTAAGATACGTTCTGATTCACCTGCCTTCTAGATTATGTAACTTAAATGTCTAGTCTCCAGGCAGCCTCAAGGATGTTAATGTTAAATTCCCAAGTTTGCTAATTTATTTTATCCACTTAGATTACTGCTTTATACCCTTCTTTGTGTGTGTGTGGAATTGGGCTAACCTGGACAACGATAACAGTCCCAGTATGTTTAAGCCTTGTGTTCCTGCTTATTTCTGCATTTTAGGGTCACTTAGGAGTTGCATCTTGCTCCCTTTTGGGGCGGTGGGGGGGGGGGGGATGTGTTTGTTAACAAATCCATTTAGGCGGTTGCATTCTCTGAAGGAAATAAGTCTCTCCACATTCCATTTTTAATTAAGGTTTCCAAGCTTTTCTTGTATGACTTCCCCTATTTGAGCAGGGGGTCTGGACCAGATGACCTCCAGAGGTCCCTTCCAACCTCAGCCATTCTGTTACTGTACCCTAATCAAAGAAGTCTTGATGAGTGTGGTTACTTCTTGTCATCGTGGATATTTCAAGCTGTTGTTGCACACATACCACTCTACCTCTAGTAACTGAGGCTAGAAGATAGATATCCTAATGAAGAAAATATCAACATCAATTTGAAACCAGAGTAATATATTTTAAAAGTCACATTAAAACCTTCAAAACTGCTTACTTAATAATAGATATGTTCACCTCTATTTTTAGGCCTGTGAAGCAGGAAGTATATAATGCGTCCTTTGTATAAAGAGTTTGGATGGAGCTCTGCATTTGATTTCTGGCAAAACTGAGTGGCTGTGATTCCCAGCCATTTCAAGATCAGGTATATTATGATTAGGGATTGTAGAAAACATACTGTCCCAGAATTTCTAACGGTAGCTGACATGGGGAAAAAAAATAGACCGGAACATGCACCTGTATTGGACATTGATGTCTAAAATAGATGCCCATAGTGTTAGGAGAAAATTATTAGTAAAACAGGAGGAGAAGGACCATTTTTGCTTTCTGAAAGGGAGGAAAATGCTATGAAAAAGCAGAGAATAAAATTCTGAAAATAATCTGGTAGGATGGATGAAGAATATAGGAGATCTGGATCTAGATATGATAAGGAGCTAAAATACAAAAAAGCTTTGAGTTTATCAGCACCATCTTACTGTCATTCAAGGAAATACAGCTGTCTATATTAGTGTGACTTTAAAAAAAACAACAACTCAGGCATACTAGATTCATTGGAAGCTTGGAAAGTAGCTGTGATAATGAAAAAACCCACCTTTTCTGTGTTCTGGACATAATACTGACTTCGAAAGCTTTGCTGTATCTGTTGCCAGATTTATCAAAGGGATCTTCTGTTGTGGTAGTTGGTCAAGGACAGTTAAGCTACAGGGTGGCACTTGTTCACAAGGAGCTCAGGGCCAGAGAGGTGAAGTTACTGTGGCTGTCACAGTTACGCGTGCGAGGGCCCGCAGTGTACAGTTACACCAACAAAACTGCTCCCTTGCCAGTTTGATTCACTGGGATGGGGGTGATGATACTTCATTAGTGCTATTGATGGCTTTGTGGGTATAGTTTCCTTAATGTATCAGTAAAAGTATCCAGGAATAGACCTAGCTTTGGTTTCAGTATAGGAGTGAAAGTTAAATAGCTGGCACGTAAGAGAAGTTACCAGCGTGTTACCAGTTACCAGGTACCAGCGTGGAGAAACTGAAGGGAGTTGCGTTGCTGCTTCCTCCACTTGTAGATTCATTTCAGTGTTGTTTTCAAAGCTCGAATTCCTTGGTAGAGTGACTGTCAACTATCTCAAAATTTCTCCCTCTTCTGAGAGATCTCGGCATCTGTAGTGATCTGCCCTGCTGAGTTACCTGCAACCAGGGACAGGGCTGAAGACTGAATGGAAGAAAACTGTGGGATGATGTACAGTGCAATGTACTGTGCAAGTATGTATCAGCACTCTAAATTCAGCAGTATTTTGACTGGTCCCCTTTCCTATTGTTGCATAGAGTAATTCTGTGAGGAAAATCGTCCATGCTTACTGCAAATTTGCTTTTCAATGGATGAAAGAAATGGTGGAAGAAGCCTTCACTTCTAGACACTAAGCGTATATTTTTGTATTGTGTCCTACAATATTTTCATTGAGTTATATGCATCTACTAATCAAATACTTCCAGGTTTCACTGGTGCCTGCTTTGGCTTGGTATCAAATGATTTCATTTAGCATTTGGAGGGAATTTTCCTTTTCTGAAAGGATCATCAGTTAGTCTGTTAAAGTCTTTGGATTTCGGTGATTTTTTTTTTTTTCCATGTATGAAGTGGTACTGCTGTCAAGACTAGATACAGTAGATGCAGCAGGTGGCATTTTAGGTATAAAAAAAATCCCTTTTTTAAAAATGTGACTGAAGACAGTCATGCTATTTGTATATATGTAGCCTGGTGGTAGAATCATCTCATTTTGAGGTACAGCAAAGTTTCTTCAAATCTGGAGCTGCCTAATGTTTTTTTTTTTCCTTTGTTCTTGTTTTGGTTTGCTGGTTTGTGATGTGTAGCTTTGTAGACAAAAGAAACAAATAGGGAAATTAATGTGTTTGTTGGACCACATGCTATTTTAATATGTCCAGAAGAGACCCGTAGTGTTAGATCACTTTGCAGTCACATTTTTTTTGGATCTTGCCTAGCGTACTGTTTTGAGAGCTGCCTTAGCTTACCAATGTATTCCAATTAAATTCTCAAGACATTACTCATTTTGGTCAGGTCTAATTTTGGAAAAGATAGTCTGTGATTCTTTTCTTTTCTTTTCTTTTTTTTTTTTTTAATACTGAGGCTGATAAAGCTTGGTTGGTGTTCTTTGGACTGAAAAGGAACAAAAGTGGCTGCTTTCCAAGATCTGAGTTACAAATACACATCTTAAATCTGAAAACAAGACTCTATGCAGGCACATAACTGGATAGGTTTATGCAGGGATTTTTATATATAGGATTTCTCATGTGTAGTATTTGGCAAGTTGAAAGTGTTACGCAAGTTGAAAGTGAAACTTAATAACTTTATCCCCCTTGGTATTGGTTTAGCCTGATGTTTCCATCTAATAATGTATTTTATGATATTAAATCCCTTTACATGGGATAACTTCCTTCCCTTGAAATTTTAAGGTGGTTGAAATAAACAGTACTTTATTTGTTTCTCTGTGAGCTATAGCCCAAAAGCCACAATAACAAGCGGATGGTGGTTCGCCCATCTCAGCTGCAGTAGTTCATTTGCTAAGCTTATGGATTTTAGTGATATTTAGTAAGTCTAGGAAGGTTGAGTCATTAGTATGCAACCTCACTGGGTGGACCTTATAATCTTCTCAGTAGTGACATATGAGGGAAATGTAGCCTGTGTGAGTGGAGAACTTGTCCGTCCTTTGAGGGGAGTCTGAGTAGAAATGGTATGACTTAAACAAAACTGAGTTTTGGTTAAGCCAGTTCTGTCCTGGATTATGCTAGTAGACAAATTTTGTGTATTCTATCTGATGAAGAGGCACTGACCATCTTAAAAGAATTTCCTGTACCAAAAGTTGATAATAATTCAACTGTCATTATGTCATTTTGCTGTCTGCTAAATGAAATTTGGTCTTTTTCTCCTATGGAGGAGAGTATAAGAATTGCATCCACAGCTGGAGGAGACCGCCATGTGAGTTTTAAAGTGTAATGAGTCCAATATGCCAGGTAGTGTTTCTGAATCAGCTGGTAGGATTAAATTGCCGTGCAGATGTGAAAAGAACTGTCGTTGGGCTCAGAATTCTCATGTGGTGAAGACATCACTCCTGGTGCTGTAGGAGAAACTGTATTTTTCCCTTTGTTGCAGCACAAAGAAGAGAGGATCCCTGATCAGAAGTAGGTGTTGTAGCCCTTGAAAATCCTGGCCAAAATTATTACAGACTTCATGTGTGGCCAGTCAGTTTGGTGCTGTTATATGAAGTTTGTAGCCTGTCCTGTACTAGTAGATTTTTTGCAAAGTAGGTATTACTTCTGGTTATTGGTTGTCTTTAACACAAAAAATATTTGTTACGTCTAGATTGATTTGTTCTGCTTCTTCCCCCTTTCTAGACTGTGGTGATTCCTTAATGGTACGTGTAGTTTAACAGGAGCAGAAGCAGCTTGCTTAAGTACGGATTGCAAAGACTAACCCATACAGGCTGCCTCTTGAGCCTTTTTTTTAGAAATGGGGGAACCCACAACTCTTCTAATGGATATACTGGAAACTGCATGATGCCTGAATAGTCCAGAGATCCAGTCTGTTAAAATGTTGGGGTCAATTAATGTAGATACCAATGTGCTATCTGTCTCCATTTTTACTTTGCTAGGTTAATCCTCTCTTCAGTTTTGTGGGTCATGAAACTATGTCTGGAATTGCAGCAGTATGGAGGAAGCAGGTTTAAACTGATGTAGAGTGGTGGGCTGAAGGAAAATGGTTTTGCCCACTAAGTTGTTTGAACTGCAGCCTATATAGTGTTAAGATGGATGCATTGTGCACTGCATTTACTTCTGGCTGTTTGGAGTGAATGGTTGTGTTGTTTCACAAGCAACTTGTTGATGTTCATCTGGAAACTAGGACTGTATCTAGGACAGTTCAGAAACTGGAGATGCATTTTATTTCTGTATTCCTCATCTTCCATGCTTTCTGGAGAGGATGGTGCTGTCATAACCTAAGCATACAACTATTTGGTAAAATAAGATGTGATTGCTATCAGTTGGGTCAAGATTTCGGTTAGCATGATTTTTGTCTTCCTTTCATTTTCTGTATGCTGGTAAAGCTGACATGGCAGTTTCTGACCTAGTTTTCATCTAGTTCTAGGCTCCTGATTTTCTGCTGACGCAGTGTGTGCAGGGTGTCACTTCTGCCAGCTGGAAGGTGATCAGTTCTCTTGCCTAGTGTTTTGACCCTTTCACAATCGATTTTAAAGTAGGGGGGTTGTCAGTTTTTCTGTATTTAACATGGGAGGATGGAGAGAGATGGGATGAAAGTGGCCATTGTGACAAAGGCGAGGAAAAAATATATCTATGGTTACATTTAATTTTCCTTTGCTCAGTCTTGCCTCAGTGCAAACTATGTCTGTGACATCCACTGGTTCCTAGGGATTGCTGGCTGGGATGCTCGTAATGGTGTTTCCTCAGGACTTTTTTTTTAACTCTTGTGACCTTATTTCATTCTAGAACGCCTCTCTAAATAGTGACCTTCCACTTAAAGGAGAGCAAACTTTTTTTTTCCTTTTTGAAACCTTTTTATTGATGTGAGTGTTATTCCTGAAGACAAGTAGCAAGCAGTCTTCCTCTTACCCACCCTTCATTATTCTGCTCTCGCCACACCCACCCACCTTCTTCTTGCCCCTGAAACAAAAACTTATTTTGCGGCATAATCTAGGTACACTGATCTCTGTCTTGCAAAGCTGGAGGAGAGGAAAGATAATTCATTGAATTTAGAAATAAAAGGCAGTGGAATGATAGAGGGTAATTTACTTCCGTGATACCTAAAGATAAAATTGAAGGGAGAAAACAGCCCTGGTAAGAGTGGAGTTAGGCTAGATGAGATGAGACTAGGAGAGCACAGTGGATCTTTCTGATCCTTTGAAGGATTTGGTGGTATCTTGTAAGCGATGAGAGCTAGAGGGGTGAGGTTCAGAAAGAAATAAATTCAGTAGGGATGAGAAGGCAGGGGTTTTTGTTGGGATTTTGGTGGGTGGGTGGGGTGGGTTGTTTGGTTTTGTTTTTTTTGTAAGTCATAACTGAAGAAAGGGGAAATTCTGTAGGAAATGGTAGAAGGCTATGGTCTGTGAATCTTTAAGATTTTATGGCTCCTCTGCTGACAACTGCTCTTTTTCCCCAGTGTAGACAGGCAGATGACTCAACTGATGATTCTTCATCCGCATCATTGCTGAATCATTCAGGTTAGTTCAAACAGGTGCTTATGACCTTTGAAGTTAGTATTTCTGACTTGAGTGCTCTTCATCTGCTTCAGTGCAAGATCAGTTTCTTCAGCACTTCAGGGTAATAACAAGTAGCTGGGGAACAGTAATATTTAAAACTGATAAACAGTCATTTCTGCAGTATCTGGCACCTGACCAAGAATTTTTGGACAGCAATCAAGTGAAGAGACCATCTTTTCCCCTGTGTTGGCAGTCCTTAGAGACACTGGCCAAAATAATCAGCAACAGGGTAAAAGAATAGCGTAGCAGAAAACTGGGTGATTACAGGATAGAATAGGTACATCTATGACATCTGGGAAGTCAAATCTAGAACCAGACTGGTGGGAAAAAAGCTACTGCAAAAGCACATTCTAATAGCTAACATGATAATGAGGTTTTTCTCATGCTTCCTCATCTTTCACCTCTTTCATTGTATTTTAATAGTGCTTTAGGGCATAATTCCACTATTCAGAAGTAAGCAGCAATTGGAAACCTCAGTGTTCTTTTGCAGTCTTCTGTTAAATTGATGCATAGCTTTCAGGGGTGTCAGATAAGAGGGGGGTGATGTGGAGTATCTCATAGATAAGATTAATAATAATTAGGTTATCGAGTGAGCAACAAATGAAACAGATGCAGTCTAGCTTGTCAGTTTTTTATCCGTATTGATCTTCCTACATAAGAAAGATCTACAAAGGGTAAAGATCATAATTGTTTAGGGTATTGTAGAAAAATATTTCAATAATAGCTGTTTAACTTAAGTGAGTTTGTTTAGGTTTGGCTAAATACAGCCCATTGGAAACGTCATCTATGCCATTTACTTTTTTATTGTATGAAGTCAGAGACAGACCTCTTCAGTGTATCTGTTTTATCGTTTTCATTCATGCATTTGAATAGTAATAAAACAAATATATCTCATCAGAAGTTGTACTTTAAAAAAACAAAATGTAAAAAACACTGTTCTCTTGTTTTCAAATGTTTTTGCTCATTCCTGAATTAGGAGTCTCTTAGATCTGGGAATATGCTCTCTGTTTATTACAAAATGTTAGATATCGGTGACTCAAAATGTAGTAATTTCAAAGGATTTTTTACTTACTATCTTGTCTTGATTTCTGTTACATCAGTAACACCTTGCTGCTTTAAGTATTTTTTTGTTGTTGTTTTCCTCTTGTTTGAAAAATACAGTTAAGCTAAAGGAATTTGAATTTACCAGAAAAGGGAAATGTTGAAACTTTTCTATGTGTAAACAATGAAATTCTTAATGTGTTTAAAGGCAATGAAAGCAGTTGTGACTAGGTGAAGTTTTCTGCAAACCTTAGGACTGAATGTTGGGATATTTAAAAAATACACTTTTAAAAATACATCTTTCTGAAGTATATATTTAATAAATCCTACACTGAAAGGTGGTAAGTCCTTAAGTACTTCTGTGCAAATGGTAGAATGACTAAGATGTTCCACCCTTTATTTCTTTGCAAATATATGCTAACTGTTTTTCAGGATTTAAATATGGAGAGATTGAACAGCACAACTTTGGGAAGCGGGTAAATGTGGAGTTCATGGGCATTAGCTCAAGTGGTTACATACCACGTAGGATGAGTTTATTTGACCTCTCCAGAAGTGATGAACTCTTGTGGATAGCTCTTTGAAAATAACCCACTCTGATAGGTAAGGTATGTAAAACGTGCATGCTGCAAACCTTTAAGGAAGGTGGAACAAAAGTTGCGAATGCGAACAAAAGCTATGAATCATCTTGTTACTGATGTTACTATCTGTCAGTAGTAGCTATATGTAGAGAATATTCTCATGCAAGGAAGTTGCTGAGTTTTAAGGGAGACTCACAAGCAGAGTGAAAATGTGGAGAGATTTTTTTTTTATTTTTGCTTTTCAGAGGGGATTCCCTAGGTAGTGAAGTACTTAATTTGTAAAAGATTAGGAATGAATTAAACTGTTGTGTATGTCTATGCTCCCAACTCTTTACATAACCTTGCATTTGTATTTTATAAACCTGATCTTGTTTTGGAGTCCCTTGTTATAAAAAAGCTGATCATACAAATTCTTAAATCAAGGGACTTTCTGCCCCTTCCCTTCGTGCTCTGAGTAGGAGGCAATTGTATGAAATTATGTATCTAAAGACAAACAGTTGAACTGGTGGGAGGGCAGCACCCATTTTAAAATGTATTTGACATGGGCTGGGGTGGGGGATTCAGTTTTTTAAGCAGCTAATGTGATCTTTGATTGCATAAGCAAAAGAGTGTTGAGGTATTTTCCTTCTTAAGTGACGTTATTAATATCAGTCCTTGGATAACAAGTCCACGTCTGGTATCTGTTTTAAAAACATAAATGATAGTTAAAGTTTTTAAAACACCTTCAAATCTTTAAAACAAACAAACAAAAAAACCCCCTAAACCAACCAACCAACCAAAAAAACCAACAACAAAATGCAAACAAAAAACCAACCAACCAACAAACAGGTGGTTTCAGGGCAGAATTTAAAAATGGGAACAAAGAAAATCTAAAACTGAATTGTTTACCAAAGCAAAACAATTGCAATAGCTGAAAGTTTCTGAAATCTTAGTCAGTTAATGATTTTATTTAAGCTTAGTTGTGGAGAAAGAAGAAATACAATGTGTTTAGGAAAGACAAGATGCCAGCATTACTGGAAAATACCCTATGAATACAAATATCTTTAAAACAAAACAAGCCAATATCCCATGTCTGTTTCAAGGTATGAGGAAATATAAATGTACAGAATTGCTGTTCAATTTGAGCAGGCATCTTGAAGTGTGTAAGATGGGTATGAAGAAATTTTTTACCTGAAGCTGAAATGTTTTTGGCTGTATGTCAGAAAGCTTCATAGTATGTACAAATAAGTCTTTTTTTTTTTAAATAACACATAGTTTATTTGTAATCAGTATTTCTAAGCTGTAGTATTTGGTTTGTTTCCTAAATGGTTCAACGACACACCTTTGTGGAATTTGAATGGTGTTGTAAAGTAACCAAGGTGTTGGCTTTAGAATTACTTAAGAAGACACTTTAATTTTTTGTACCTTTCAGCATGCAAATGAACAGTAAATTTCACTGTGTTTGCTTTCCTGTGCAGAGCCTTTATTGGTTAGGTCTCTCCTGTAGTATAATTGACATATCAAAAGGTGAATTTCTTTGGAAGTGGTTATCTTTCATTTTTGCATATCATTTTATAGGGGAGAAGGAAGGAAATGGACTTTGCTTCGAGGTAATAGGCAACTTCTGTATCTATACTGAATGTGTCTGAATATGCAACCATGTTGCATGCCATTTCTCTTCTGTACTGGAATAGATCCTTGAAGAACGGTATGCACAGTAGGGAAGTTGGCCTCAATTCCAAAAAGAGAAAATCTAGGATGGAATTGTCCTTGATTCCTTTTATTTGATCTCTTATTACCCCCTACCTATATCCTAAGAATAGGAATGACATATACTGTAAAATTTCAGTTCTATATCAAGCCTCTCTGTTCTGGTTAATCAAAAATTTATACTTGTCATGTTTGCAAAATAAGAAGAAAGTTAGATATAATATAGGAGGTTTTCTGGTGTTCAGTTGTTGGTTTGTTTTTTTTTTTTTGTTATTGCCACTCTGTTCTAGCTATTTATGTAGAATATCATTCTCAGATTCTGAAATTCATTAACAGCTCCAGATCTTACCATTGCATAATGCAGACTTTCTAACATGGTGTACGGTTTTTGTATGGAAAATTAAAAAAAAATCATTTTATTTAAAAAGCAGAGTGTAATAAATACATTGGGACTTTTATTTTCTTTAATGTCTTAGCTTAGGAGGTCATCTGGGAGAGGGTGTTTGACTATGTATTTAGAAAAAATACTTTGAGTTGTTTTTCTTTTCTTTTGGAATCTGATAGAATTTTTAGGTCTTGTAGTACTGGGAGGCATATGCCATTTAAAGTAAGATTGAGTGAGTTAGAATGCGCTTTCTACTGCATTACAGCTGGCTTCTGTAATGTTTCTATTCTGGTCTGTGCCATGAGGTTTTCTTCAGAGGCAGAAAGTGTCCTCTTTGTACCCCCTTGAGCTGGCTATTTACTGCCTCTGCTAGGAGTTTGATCCAAGGTGAGTTTTGTTGGAGAAAGGGAACATACTTGAACCAACCTAAGAGATTTACAGTTGCATTTCCTGCTCTTCCCATCACCCTCCCTCAGTATGTTAGATTCCTCTTTGCACCCATTATTTTTTCCACTGACTTTCTTTAAGCTCACATTTCTTCTCTCTTTGAGCTGCTATGGAGGGTTTCTTTTAGCACCGCATGTGTTCAAGATCCTGTAAATGTTGTGTCATATTATTACCGTATTTTTCTTAAGAAAGATCCAGTTCTCTTACAGCATTGTCATTGTCTTCACTTGCAGTAGGCTCCCCCCCTGACAATCAGCTCTGTGAAACCAAACTCTTCCATAATTACCCTCTTGTATTTTTTGTTCTGGTTGCATTACACCACTAAGCTGTATCACTTTGGGGGGGGGGGGGGGGGGAAGCATCCAGTGGTCTCTGGAGGGCAGAGATAGATGAGACATGCTCAGTGAACTTCAGCAAGACTTCAGGTAGACTCTTCCTTGTTCATGTGGTGATACCAGCTGAATTTTAATAAAGGCACTATTGTTCTGCAAGACTTAAGAGATTTTAAAATGCTTGTAAGTAAAATTTATCATATAAGATACCAACAATATACAACACTGAATAATTTTATAGGAAACATTAATGTTTCAAAGCCAGGCAGAAGTTAGGGAATACCAAATTAAGAATGTCTCTGCAGCTCTAATTAGACTTCCCATTCTTCTACATATGCATTATGTTTCAGCCTTGAATTATATGATTGGACACTGTTTTCTTTGCTAAATGCTCTAACTGAACCTGTGAATGCCTGCTAGTAACGTTAAATGCTACAATACCCTTGAGTACAATTACCTCAATTGCAACGTACTAAAATGAGCTGAGAAAATTTTAATTTTAAGGAACTGTCCAATTACATATAAAAATGGGTTCCAAAGAACATAAGACCTTCAAATTGTAATGTTAAGGTGAAGTTTAGATATCTAGGTTTCTGGAACAAATGGCCTGTGTCTGAATACGAAGCACAAAGTCTGTGTTAGTTCCAAACTCATACATGGACCGGAATCTTATGGCGTGAGGTGGCTGGAAGGATTTGAGATGAGTCAGAACAGTTGTTTTCAGATTTTTTTTTTTTTTAAGAGTTTTGTACTAAAATTAGATCCTTTTTAAAATGGTGATCAAGAACATGGGAAAGAGAACAATGAAGTTGAAGTCCACTGTTTGCCAGAAGAAATAACAATGAAGACTTCTAAGAGTTTGCCTGATAGGTATGAAATGTATATCACAGCTGTCCTGTAACAGTACTGTACTTTACACAGTTGTATGATTCAGAAAACATCAAAGAAGCCTGGTCTTTGAGCAAAGATCATTAACTACAGCACTTTTAATTATTTTGTATAGCCAAAGTACATGCATGCACGCTTGATGTGCATGTTTTTACAGCCATTGCAGGCTACATGATATGCACAAGGGGGAAGCTATTCTGAAAGAATACTTAATAAACTTGGGAAGTGAATCATTCAGATTTTAGGCAAAATATGTTTAAGGTGTTGGAGCAGTCTTTTGCCTCTATGTATCACAGTGGCCTCGTCATAGAGCCAGGAACAGGGCATAGCTTTCTGGGGCCCCAGTCGGCGCGCCATAGACAACCAAGGCTTTGGTTAGTTTGTGGACATCCTTTGCACCAGATGGGTGGACAGGGCACGCTTACATAATTGAAGTTGCCAGCACAATTTATGCACAAAAGAAGCACAAATTTGGATTGCATGGTCCAGCCTTTAAATTTCTAATTTCCTAACTTTTTAATGCTTGCCCTTACAGTTTCAGCATCATTTATGTATGTATAAGTCTTTTTGTTTAATCTGCAAATTTTAATCTTGTGCTGTTATAAGAAGTAATATTTTTAAATACCTTTTTCCATACCTAATAAAGACCAATATTTTATAGGGATAGAGGAAGGTTAGCTGTCCGTAACATTAGAATATCTGTAATAATTCAAATAATGCTTTTATACATAATTTTCAATGTAAAGTCACTCTTACCTATTTCAAACTATGGAATATATTCTTAGGTTCTTGGTTTGTTAATACTGTTTGAAGATAAATTTGATTTCCAAAAATATAAAGTGTTCACATGACTCTCTCTCAAAAAAACCCCAGACTCTAATTAATCAAAAAATGGTATTTTTCCTCGTGCACTAAATTTCTGTAAGAGATACCAGTTCTTAAAGAAAGGAAAGCTGCTTAAATCTTCAGAGGTTGAACCCTTTTTTTCAGTATTTTTTTCTCTTCTTATCTACAGTTTCGTAACTAGCTATCTGATAACTAGTTACAGCTTTCTGATGAACCTTTTTGTAGCCGGTATATTCCTCTTGGCTGATGTCTGACACCACAAAAACCAGGTGTGGGAAGGGCTTTTGAAAGGTCATTTAGTACATCTTCCAGCTACGGATCTGAGCCATCTGAAAATTTCCATTATTAAACCACTTTTGATAGAATTGGAAGAAAAATAAGCTTTGAAGTTTAAAATCTTTTTTTCATGCCTGAAGCAGAAGCTTGTGAGGTTTACTGCTTGTCTTGTGGTTTTTGTTTTGGTTTTGTCCCTGTCCCATGACGACTGTGTCATGCAAATGAAATATGTTAACTTGGCTGGATCTTTCATCCTCAGCCTAACATGTCTTACTCCAGCCACAACCAGTTGTGTGGGTTTTTTTTCTTGCAGATGTCTGTTTCAGAGAGAAATATTCCACTCTTTTCCTTATGGGCTGGCAGTTTTCCTGTAGTTTGTTGTCCATATTGCTAGGAAGTTTTTTCTTAGTGTCTAAGCTAAATTTTGTTTTCTGCAAAGCAGACTTGTATTACTTGGTCTATCAAGAGTTGATATATAGAATAGATTGTTCCCTTCTGTGTAACAGCCTTAAAATGTATAACAAGCTAATGTAGTTAGGTCTCTCCTCAAGTCTTCTGCTCTTAAAAATAAATAACCTTTTCAGTCTCTAAGTTGCAGCGTCTAGACCTCTGATCTCTGGCATTGTCTTCTCCATTCCCTCCACCTGGTCCAGATCTGAATTCTGGTGCCCACAATGGGACACAGGCTCCTCCAGAGGCCTCATTAGTACCAGATAGGGTGGAATGATGACTTGCTTGGCTTTAAAGGCAGTGTTGGTCTTCATACAACTTAAGTGGTTTATTTTCTCATGTCATCAGATGGGCTGTTTCCAGCTGACCATGTCGAGTCTCTCAGAAAAGTAATTCTTCCTTTTTTATAATAGTGTGCCTGAGGATGTGACTTGTTGTTTTTCCTTGTTAATGCTTTTTATGAAAGCTCTTGCGTAAGGGAGAAGTGCTTCTTTTTTCCTTCGCAAAGCTAGAAGGCATGAGTACTGGGAAAGGGGAAACGACTGGGGAACACATACGATGAGTGAGAGTGGAGATACAGTACTTAGCTATCTTTCTCATCCCCCCAGTAACTGGCTGTTGGGGAACATGAATTATATGGTATTTCAAAGGAAGTAACCAGGGCTGCAGTTAGATTTTGGTTCAGGTTGTTCTGTTTTAAACTTCTTTTTCTAGTTGTCAGTACTGTTTGTTAATCTCAGAAAATTATTTGCTGCTGTGGATTGTCTCTGTATCTAGCTCATCCAGACAAGCCAGGAAGGGAGAGTGCTTCCTCATGCTGCATTTAGTTTTTCCTTCTCATGATCTTGTGGTTGAATTTTAGGAGATACTTTCTTATTTTCAAAAAGTTGAGCATTGTTCAGGGGAGTGTTGTTAACCATGTTCTTTCAATCCAGCCTTTTCTACATAGCAGGACAGATGTGTTGAGAGCTGGAACATAGCCTTTGCCTATAGAATATGATTGGTATCAAGTCACTGATACTATAAGCATGTAGGGTGTATGTTTAAAAAAACCCGCTTCGCTCTTCCCAGTTGGCATTGAACATTCTAATATACTATAGTGATGCTTATTTTCAGAAATTTATTTATGGTTTGTATTCCATAAATAATCATAATCTGCTTCCTTTTAGTTTACTTAACTTTTCAGTTAGATGACCCAATTTTGAGGGTGATTTTGTGAAATTATGAAATTTAGCTTAGACACTAAGAAAAAAACTTCCTAGCAGTATGGACAACAAACTACAGGAAAACTGCCAGCCCATAAATAAAAGAGGGGAATATTTCTCTCTGAAACAGATATCTGCAAGAAAAAAATTTCAGTTTTTTTAATGCTGAAAGGGGAAAGGGCTGCTTAGCTTACGTTCTTTGGGAAACACCTGAAAATACTGCAGAACTTGTTTTACTCTTGTAGTTTGCAGTGATACTATTAGCAGAGCGTCTTTTTTTTCTGTGTGTAATCCTTAGCAGATACTTTGCCTGAGATGCAGAGCACAGAAGATAGTGCTTTTGCTGCCTGCTTGCCCGATGGTGTGTGATACTGAGGAGCGTGACTCATCAGTACAACTTGCTTGAGGTGTTACCCTGCCACGTGAAAAACAGCTGTTTGTGTGCACAGCTGTACCTGTGTGGAGCTGACCCAGGGATTTGTGCATGGAATATAATACAGGCTCTGGAAACCTTCCAGTTTTCTAATTAGTATTAGTTGTATGTGCTTCAGGTTATTCATAGAAGCCTAAGAGCTCTGTTGTATTGATTTTTATTTTTCTGCTTTATTTCATAAAAAGGAGTGAACTTTCTGAAGAATCCATAGTTTTTGGATGGAAGATTTTTGCTTTTCCTGTTGATTTCATGTGCCTTTTACAGCAGTGTGTTAAGTAAGACAGCGTAGTCAGATTACCTTTTTTTCCCCTTCTTGTTGCATATTTTGTACTGCAGGTTTTCTAAAATGAGATATCTTTGGAATTTTTCCCTAGAGAAAACAAATGAAATCACAGTTTATAGATGCTCCAGAAAGTTTTTTGAGAAAGAAGTGCACTTCGTAATTCCTTTCATTCCATTTTCCTTGCTTTGCAACTGAAGTTACCTGAAACAACTTAGCTGTCTTCCAGGTTTACATCCCAGATATATTTTTCTTATCATTAATAAGCCTCTGAAATCTGTACCTGCTGCTCACTTGAAGTTGGTTGTTAAATTTGGGGCGTGGAAGACAGAAATGCGTGTGCTCACAGGCATGGATATGTTGGCACATAGTCATCTACATAGCAGTGCAGTGATTTAGGGAATTTGTTCAGCTTTTTCTGTGTTGGTCAACAGTGCGTTGCATATAAGTAGAGAACAGTTGGGTGGTGATACCATGTCCCATTGTCACCCATCCGTTTTACGCTCCTGTAGTTTGGAGTTTCCAGCTGATAGCAGGTTTCTAACACATTGCCTGCTCCCCCAGCTATGCTGATCAACTCTGGTCAGGAGTTAGACCTTTATTCTGTTTTATTTTCACCAGAGTGTCTTACAGTAACTTATATGGGTTTAGCCTTATAACCTTAATTATATGTGGAATGTGGAGAATGCTGTATTGGTTTTCTGTATAAGAAGACAGTGAGCTCTAATTGCTTAGTTCAAGTATTAAAACATTCCTTGTGCATCAGGACTTTGCTTAACCAAGCTATGTTGTAAAAAAGAAATGTAACTACCAAAAAGTTTCCTCTGATTACCTCACTGTTTTATTTGTATTGATCCTATCTTTATTTTGTTTGGTTTTGTGTGAATGAACGTTATTAATGTTGCATTTATTTTTGTTTCTTTCTGTTATCCTTTAGGAGCAACATTTAAAATGTTAAAGGCAGTTTTAAAAAAGAGCCGAGAGGGTGGAAAAGGGAGCAAGAAAGACTCAGGTATGAATATCAATAATATATTTTATAATGTTGAGGAGCTGTGCATTGTAAATCCCGCAATTAAATTTATTCTGTTGCAGCGGTGATGCCCCATCTTTAGGGCAGCGGAAGGCTCCTGTTGCTGACGCCAGCTGCAGGGGGGGTCTGTAGGCCATCGGCCCTCCCCTCCGGTTTGGCAGAGCATGAGTAGCAGGTCTAAAGCTTCCTGGAAGGTGTATCCAGTGCACTCGTTCCTGAATCGCTGCTGGGAAGGACAGATGAGAGCAGCTTGCTCTTGGTTCTTACCACAGAAATACTGAGAGCAGGCTGTGTGTATTGTCCTGCCAGCTTAAACACGGCCCAAGGCCAGAGGTTCAGAACCCTGAACTATAGAAATATATTTTAAACTACTTATTATATTATAGAAAAAAATCATTATGTATTATGGGCGATAGAATTTTAATTATTCATATATTTAGAAAAAAATTTATTGAAAGTAAATTTAGTGAAAAGCTTTTAAGTTGGTTATCAAACTTCTATCACGTTCTAGTTTTTGCTTTAACTACAGAGATTTTTTTGAAGGTAAAATTAATCATCAACAGATTTTACTTTAAAAAAAAAAAAAAAGCTTATTTTACTATTAATCATAAATTTAGTAGGGCACTAGTCATCTGTATTGCCTTTCAGGAAAAAGGGTAACTAAGAACTCTAAGTGCCTTTTTTGAGGGCAGAGAAGGACCAGCAATGCCCTCTGGGGAGGAGTAATAGTTATAGAAGCGCAGGTGTTGGCGGCTGAGTATTAACCCTGCCTGCTCCGTGCAGGTCATGCTGAAGTCTTTGCTGCAATGGCTAGAAAGTTAATGGACCTGAGGGACAGTTACCTTTTCTTCACAGTTAAATTTTTAACTTCAAACTATTCATGTAGACTAACACATCTGATTTTCTGATGAGTTAGATCCTAAATTATCTATAAGAGTGAATTTATGCTCTTTGTAAACACACATTTATTACTCCCAGAATAAAAAAAAGTGAAAACAAATATTCCTTTAATGTAAAGTACAGAATGTGATATAGACTACCACATTCACATTTGTCAGAACCTTTAAAACAATGCAGTTCTGTTTTGTTTGACAAGCAAGTTATATATGTATCTTGGTTTGCAGCTTTTAAAACTATACTGACTTATACTGAGCCCTACACAGGGAGGGTACTTGAAGTGTTCTTTCGCAAAAAGCAGTTCTGTGTTCATCTGGCAGGTAGCGTGTTCTTCAGGTAATTCTTGTGGTCTTCTGAAGTTTACACTCTACCACGGTTTCTTTCTAAGTGACTGGATGATGAGAGCTATCCTGAAAAGCAAAAACATTGATACTAGATCAGAGGTGCACAGAAGTGATCACAGAGCAAGACGAAAGGCATCCTGTTAATTTTGTATGTACTGCTGACTTGAAGTTACCAGCTGGAGTTGTTTAAACGTAGTGGGCTAAAGATTCCTGTGGCGAGGCTTTCATTGGTACATTTTTCCTTAAAATACTAGATGGAAATTGGTTTAAGCTCAAAAGGAAAATCAGGCTGTTTGGAACGGAGCTTTGACCAGGCTGTGATTAAAATCTGAAGCTTGAAAAGCCTTTTTTTTCCTTTAGATCAGAAAACACATATTTTTTATTTTAGGATCTCGTCACATCTGTCTGGATTAATGTGTTTAAAAGAAAGGATTTTCTCCCTTTGTTTTTACAAATACAATGCTGCTGTATTTCTGAACACTAAGGGTATTAGAGTGTGGGAATTTTTTTGCTTTCATTTTTGGTCTGGGTTTTTCATTTTGTTTTGGTTTTTAAGCAAAGCTCTCAAGTTTCATGTATGAATTGAATGTTACGGAAATCAAGTATTGGGAAGAATCAGTGAATAATGCCTGGCTGGTGAAAGCTAGAGTAAGGAGGAGTGCAGGAGCCACTTTTTAAAAGGAAGTAATTAATTTATACAGCGGATTCCAGAGATTTTGGCTTATTCTGTATCTGAAGATGATGTGAAAAGTTTGAAAGGAAACATGTGCGTTCTGTTCTGTGTTACATCCAGGACTTCCGGTAAAGTTGTGTTCAGTTTAGTAGTTTTCTCTTTTGTTCCAAAGGACTTTCCAATTCTTTCAGCTGTAAGACATTTCTCAGGTTTTAGAGCAGATGTGAAGTAAGGCAAAGAACATTGGTCTTTGCTGCGCTTTTTTTTTTCTTTTTTTTTTCCTTGCTCCTCTCCCTGGTCCTTAAACTCCAAACAATGAGAAATGGACTTTTTAATTGTAGAACTGGGCTATTTCATGGCCCTTCAGGTCCTTAATAACAACAGCTCTTAAAATTTACTACTCTCTAAAGAACTATGAAGAGGGTGAAAATGCATGCTAATGATGGAAGCTGACTTGAGAGACAGTTAATGTGGAAACATCCATCCTTCTAGCCACCATTTAAGAGAGTTGCAATAGTAAATTTAGATGCTTCTCAGCTTCGCAGGCATGTAGATTTGATTTTTTTGCTGATGAAGTTTTGAACGAGTTTTCAGGTTTTTCAGAGCTTCAGAATGTAGCAGGAAGTAGATGAGAGAGCGCAGCTCAGTAGTGCCAAACTGAACCTGATTAGGACGACTTCTGTGACCTTTTTTCAATATATACCCAGTTTAGGAATAATGCTGAACATCTAGAAGGTAGTAAAATCTTAAGCTGCCATATCCATTTCAGAATTGACTTGTATGAATGTGCTTGCAAACTTCTATGAAGGCGTGTGGGTAAATCTATCATACTTTGCATCCCAGTAGACAGAGGAGAGACGAGGTGTTGAATTGCAGCTGAGGAGCAGTCCTGAAAGCTCTGTCTTGACCACTTGTGGTTGTTTCACTCTAACTGAAGTCAAATTGGAAGAGGTTTAGCCTAAACGGCAATGGTGTATTCTTAAACTGAAGTAACCCCTGTTGTCTCGTGGGTTTACTTGTGCATAAAAGGAATGCCTGGAAGTCTGCGTAATTCAGATCTGAGTGGGATGATTCCTGTTATACTGAATAGAACTTCCTGTTTGTGCATTAACGATATCTTCCTGGCTTTACATCTGTTACCCTTGCGGAACCAGTGCAAATAGGAATGGGGTTTTTTTCCTGGATTGAAGGCACAACCGTAGTATTAAAAGGCCTGCGAAAGGATTAAAGAACAAAAAGAAATTAGGACTGTTGTTTTTAAAAATGGCTTGTATGGATTTTAATGTTAGAATTTCTTCATTTGCCCCGACATAAGGGCTTCAGAGCTGAAGATGTGCATAACATTTTTGAAATCTAGCTGTTGAGTATGTTAATTACAATTTTTAGTAAGTTTTTAAATTCAGGGTTACTTTGAAAAAGAGAGTTGCAAGAATTACTGTTGATGTGTTTGGGAGAGAGACTGAAGTGCTATGCTAAAGACTGGTAGAGGGTCTTTATATAAACAACTTCTGCCCTAATCACATGGAAGACTGTCGTGTAGGAATCTCACTTTTGGATGGCAAAACAGCACCTTAGGCTACTCCAGTAGCAGTATGCTAGTGACACATAGTTGGGCTCAGATCCGGCAGTTGCTTCAGTAATAATTCTTCCTTTTATTAAAATGGGTTTATTTAGATGTGGCTGGGAGGCATTGATAGGTAGGTGGCTGTTGTAGGATTAGGTAAAATCTAAATGAAGCAAAATTTGTGTGTTTAAACATGCACATCCATAATTACATACATGATTGTATATCAGTATGTGCAAACATACGTGAACGTAGATGACGAGAGAGCAGTGTTGACAGCATGATGTTTATTCATAGAACAACTTTTCAAAACAAAACTTACTAAACTTACTTCTAAATGTGGATTTGAAGACAAGGTAGCTGATACTGTATTTAGGTACACTGATGTGCCAAAGGAACAGAATTTCAAACAAACTAATTTTTTGACACAGGCATCCAACTTTTTCTGAATCCAGCTTTTTTTCAGGTTTTCTGCAGTATGAAGCAACCTGTCTTTACACCCCTTCAGACATAGTTATTTCTGTTGTATGGAAAAAAGTATCTGTAAGTTGATTTTTGTTTTGTCTTGTCTCCCTTCCTTCCATTAAAGTGGTGTACATACTTGGTAAAGGACAGAACTCGAGGGGAAAAAAACCCACAGTCTGCACCTGTCACATTAAAGTAACAGAAAACTATTTTGTGAATGTTTGGAACCAAGCAGGAAGAGGGCAAACAGGAACATTAATTTTTGTGTCCTGGGAAGTAATCTGTGGTTTTATATTCTCTCGTACACTGAGCTGAAAACGTACAGCAATTACTCTCCCAGCTTCCCTTTGCTTCTCAAGGTGTTCATTCAGTCTCAGAAACAAAGTAAAAATCTGGAATTTTCTCCTCTTTGTCAGGTTGTTGTCGTCAAATAAATATTATCTCTTTAAACTCTGAGTTTCCAAGTCCTTTAGAGATTCCTTAGAAGGTGTTTTTCTAGTAAGGAGTGGCAGACTTGGTCTTTTTGATTGGGAGTCTGTTAGTGTAACTGTCACGAGTCCTTATGACTTCTGCTTAGGGCACACATTTTCTTTCCTTATTCTTTGCCTTTTGCCTTTGTTTTGTTAATGGACTTTATTTTCTAGATTTAAGATAATCTCCTCTTTTTGTCTTTATTTCTACCCTGTGTTTCTTTCCAACTACCTTGGAAATTTCTTTCTGCTCTCTCCTCTGTGTTGTTTTCATAGTTGATTGTGGATTGTATGTTTTCTAGTTTCTTTCCTTGAGGTTTTTAAATTTGCCTCTGTAGCCACTGGGAGATTCTCTGCCTCTGGCCTCTTTTGGAAGGAGCTGACCTTTTTTATTTTAGTGTAGCACAGAAATTTTGTATCTTAGTGTCACAATTCAAGAAATCAGAGACAGAAGACTGTTGTTCGAACCCAAGTTCTCCAGGGTTACCTGCAAGTCTTGCCTGTGTCCATGATGAGGTGATAGTATAAAGAATATACATAATAAGCTTCAGAATATAAACAAAAAATACTTTTAAATTATGATTGTTTTAGTAGAAGTTCTACTCGGCTACTTGTTCTTAAATGCTTAAAAATGCTTCAGAGAGAGATTTGTATTAGTATTTCCTGTTGGTTTTATATGCTGCCAGCTGCTTTGCAGTATATAATTATGTTTGTTTTCTTTAACTTTCCTAAAGCCAGCAACTTGCCTGTATTCTGGGAATCTGCATTTTTTTTTTTTTTTCCTTACTAAGCAAAAGACCATTCAGTATAAAATACTTGTAATGTATTTCAACTTAAAAAGAAAAGAAAATCCCGTATATTAAATTTCTACAGAACATGCTCAATTATTTCAGATTGCTTTTTAGTAGCATGAGCATTGTTGTTCTGTTGACCCAGTATCAGGCCTGAAGGAACATGAATAATGGAAGTATTGTGCTTAGTTTGCAGTGTTCTTCCTGCACTAAATCTCATCAGAAGTTTAACATCAAATGTAGTACATGGTATGCAAGAAAACTTCGTTGATTTCAGTAGAAATTAATGTGGTAAGTAGTTGGGACTTCTGGGTTTTCCAGCTCAAAGGCTTATTAGACATTCATGTAGTGCTCAAATAACAAGGGACAGATTATTATGTCAACAAAAAGATAATGTTTAGAATGTAATATTATAGTGCTTTAAAGGTAGAGAATCTGGAGAAATGAGATTGGTGTGTTTGATTTCTGGATGATGAAATAAAAGGTATTGAAGTGCTTATGTATTCGTATGCATTGTACTTTCAGTGATTGTCTTCATATTCAGATTTTTTTAATTTGGCCTACAAATAAGTTCCATATTAATAAATCTTTTTTGGATCTTGTTTGATTCTCCTGTAGATCAGACAGTTTTTTACAATACTCTTTTGAGACATAGTTTCCTTTGTTTTTTCTTCTTTTTGTATTCCAGTATCTTTATGTAGGTATCTTCGACCTAAGTATGAGTGTACAAAGTGTTTGAATGTTAGGATAAAATGGATGCTTTTATTTCTGCATTATGTTCTGTTGTAGATTGGCATACTCTTAGTTATTTTGTTTGTATGCCTTGCTCTTTATCAACATTTTATACTAAACAAGTTGGATGAAATCTGTGAATATGAAATGTCTTCCTTTTTTTACATATGATCAGATACAATTAAGAAACGGAGCTTATACTTAGTATTCTTTTTGAAAAATTAAATGGCTTTCAAAGGCATGAGCTGTGATCACTCTTACGATGTTCTGCCATTCCTGTTTTTCTTTCTCCCTTTCCTATTAGCATAGGCCACTGTTACAAGCCTGACACACAGCACTACCGCAGCACTTTGAATGATAAACATAAATATGCTTAAATTCACTGATGCAATTTTTTTTTTTGCTAATGGCAACGAAACTGCTACTTTAAAATAAAAGTGAGGTTGCTATGCAAGAAGGCCTAATCTTTTATTAAGACCCACTACTTAATCATTATTTTAAAATTAAGTTATTTCAGAGTTATTTCCCTGTAGCAGTAAAGGTTTGACTCCCAGCTGAAGTTGTTTAGTTAAATGCGTATTTGAACCCCACCTTTCTTGCATTATGTCTCATTAAACATTTCTATCTGATTAATATACTTGTAACCAAGCTGAGAGCATCAAGAGCTTCAGATACCTTTCTGGCAAATTGAAAGGCTTGAAATCATTAAATAAAATAAGTTTGCATTTTAAAACTAAATATGCAAATTCAATTGGCTTTTTCTGTCCAAACTCTCTATGATATTAGGCTTTGAATTTTAAGTGCAAAGGGACTTCGTGGTACATAAAGTACACATCCAGTAGCTGGAACATTGAGCTTGTACTGGAATACTTTCAAGCTTCAGTTTGACTTCTTGTTGTTACTCTAAAAATATCTTGCAACAGAAGAAGCATTGTTTCATGCTTAAAATATGGAGCTGTTTTTGATTATTCTGTGTTGCTTTGCCCGCTTTCTGTGGCTGTTGACAGTTATTTAAGAGTTTAAACTCCTTTTTCTGCTGAGCAGTGAGTATTTAACGTGGTGAATGTCTTTTCCCAGAAGCTAATTCCAGTGATATATCCCATGTACATATAAATGGGGAAAAAAAAAGATCCTCCCTTTAAAACACAAATAGGAATTACTTCAGTGGTCCTAATAACCTCTATTTATCCCTGTTTTCTTTAAAAATCGGTTGTTTTTTTAAGTAAACACTACAAGAGAACATAAGTATTTTGTGTACTGAAAAAGTAATCCAGAGTTCAGAAATAAATGCCAGAAAGTAAGCAAATAATGTCAAGTACGAGCATAGTTGGCAAAGATTGTTCATTTGGACCTTTTATTCTAATCTTTACTTGGTTTGTTTCTCACTCAATGCACTTCGCTGCTTCTGTTACTCAGGCTGTAATGAGTTTCCTTCCCATTCCAGGCTAGTTTCTCCCTTCTTCTGGTGTCTCAAGAGCAAAAGAATTAGATGTTGATCTTCCCTAATGCATGTATTTTACATGACAGAACCCTGTTTTCTTATCCCAGAAGGCTAGCTGATGAACTACTTCACTTACCATGAATTTTTCTTCAACTCCTGATCAGTGTTGGTAGTAGTGTGAGCGGTTACCTTGTCCTAACCGGAACGAGTGGGTCGCTTGCCTCCTTCTGTCCTCCTAGATTGCCTTCTCACTAAGTTGGACTGGCTGTGTATGTACAAGTACACGCAGGCATGTAAGCGTTTAAATTTTGGAAGACATGGATCCTTTAAAGGGCAATTATCAGTGTTTTGCAATTAAAATAAAGCACCTTATACACAGTCACTGAACCATGCTACGGAGTTCTGTCTACAGTTGCCTGTCAATTTTGTTGAAAAATAGGATGGGAACGGAACATAGAAGAAAACTATTTTTTAAAACATCAAAACCACTGTTTTTGGTAATCCTTAAACAGTTTCTTATTACTTAGACATCGTGATGCCTCATTCTGGAAAGTGTTTTCCAGCTCTGTGGCTTTCCTCATGCCATACAACTAATTTCTTTTTCCCACTCATAATTTCTGTCCAAACTTGTCTGTAAAGTCTCATCTTTTCTTAACATTTGCTAGGATGAAACACATCCTATGAAGCAGGATGAAGTTTAATAAGACTGTCAGTTGTAACTTGTAAGCACATCTGAATGTTGGATATTCCTGTTTGCAGAAACAGTCTTTCTTTTCGTAGTGCTGCATGTGCGTGTAGATTGGTACAGTCTGCTACTTGTCCTGTTCTTCAAAACTCAGCAGTTTTCACAGAGGTATCATGGGGTGCTTGGTGTGAACAGAAGCCTCATGTAAAGCAGCTAACAAAATAACCGAGCAGTAGTTATTGTCATTACGATCTTTTGCATGGTCCCTGTGTCAATGTGATTTAATTCCGTCTCAACTCAGACCATTATGCTTGCTCTAAAATAGCAAAGGAATTATACCTCTTAAGCTCATCTTTTCAGCTTTTCCTGGTAAAGATTCTCCACAGAGCTTTTCAAGAGTTTCAGTGATGGCTGGATATGCAGAGGTTGTCACAGAATTGCAGCACTGCAGTTACCCAGGACTGTGTCCAGTTGGCTTGTGAGAGTCTCCAGAGATGGAGACTCTACAGCCTCCCTGGGCAACCTTTTCCACTGCTGTACCACCATCACAGTGTTTAACAACAATACACTAGTGGCTGGCAAATTTAGTGATTCCTCTATTCCAATAGAAATATCAGGGCAGTTTGCAGACAGAACAATTACATGCAGGTTGAGACCGAGCCAGCCACCAGGTTTAATGCTGGTTGTGTTCTCTTCTATAGAAAATACTCATTTCTTTCTTGTCCTCACTGCATATTGATCTCTGAGGACTGTCGACATAAGCCAGCAGTGGCCTTGGTAGACACATAGCCCTACACCAGTCCTATTCACATTCTCTCTTCCTAAGGACAGTTAGCAGTGGTACCCAGGGTTTTGCCACCTTCTGGTCTCCTGCTCCAAATGTGTTATAAAAGTGCAAAGTTTGCAACTGTTACATAGCAAAGTTTGTTTGCTGCTTCTTTGCTTTCCAGTTCATGCCAGAGTAATCCAGTCAGAGCTGGGCTGTTATAGTCAAGTTCTCATTTGTTTGGGGGGTGTTGTCGGTGCACTTCACCCCATGGTGCTTGCAAGGAACCTTTTTCAGCAATAGGATCCTGTAGTGTTAACACATCTTCTTATTTTTTTTTTTTAAACATCTTAAGCAGAACTGCAGAATTTAAGATTTCTTCTGCTATAGCAGAAGAATTTTATATCAGATATATTTTTTAAGTGGGTTGAGAGTCTTTTGTTTCACTTTAGTAGACAGGTTAAGGGAGAAAAAGACAAAATCAGCTATCAGAAATACATATTGAGAGAAGTCTGTGGAACGTTGGCTGTTCTGCAGTCGCTGTCAATATTCAGACTTAAGGAGTCTGTATTTTCATTGTTTTAGCTTTCACTGTTTTGAAGGTTGCGGTCCTATTCCTTCATGTTAAAATAATCTGAATTCCAACATTTGCACCAAACTTCAGTTTACACGTATTTTGGTAAAGTAGTTAGCATTCTTCCGGTTTCTAAGCAACTTATATTGAATGAAGAATTAGTTGTGTTTTATTGTGTTTAATACTGACACAGACACTGTAAAGGTTTTCATTTTAGTTATCCTCTCTATTCAATAGAAAGATTAGTTTAATCTTAAAGTTCAAGTTCTCTTTTAGGATATTAGGCTCTATAAAATCATTACTTTAGTCAGCCATCCTTGTATCTTTCTGTACCTTAAGGACAAAAAACCCCATAGTTTGTTAATCAGATTATGGCTTTTAGTTGCATCTCTAGGTGCAACTAAACTGGGATTTGATTTCCATTTTCAAAGCTTTTTGTGTGTGGTTTTTAAAGCTATTAAGTTGTTTCCATGGTTACTTTGACCACTGAATAAGAACTCTGGTGTTGATTGATGCTTATGAAACTTTTTTGTCCAGAGGCTGCTTGGCAGTGGAAAATGTAAAACTCAGAGGTTTTAAAAATAAGAAAGTGGGATTTCACAGGACCTTTCATTATATTTTAGTTTGACATCATTAAAAAACTTGTGAGAGGTCATCTTCCTCCTATTCTAGAACTGATGTTTGTCTATTGTACATTGGGGTAGAGAGCAAGAAATGTAATGTAAAGTATTGTTCTGGTAGCTAAAATACTTGAAATTACTAACCTTTAAGTTAGTAACTGTCGTGGTTTAACCCCAGCCGGCAACTCAGCACCACGCAGCCGCTCGCTCACTCCCCCCCTGTGGGATGGGGGAGAGAATCGGAAGGGTAAAAGTGAGAAAACTCATGTGTTGAGATAAAGACAGTTTAATAGGGAAAGCAAAAGTTGCACGCACAGGAAAGCAAAAGAAGGAATTCATTCACTCCTTTCCATGGGCAGGCAGGTGTTCAGCCATCTCCAGGAAAGCAGGGCTCCGTCATGCGGAAGGGTGACTTGGGAAGACGAACGCTATCACTCCGAATGTCCCCCCCTTCCTCCTTCTCCCCAGCTTTATATGCTGAGCATGACGCCATATGGTCTGGAATCGCCCTTTGGTCGGTTTGGATCAACTGTCTTGGCTGTGCCCCCTCCCAACTTCTTCTGTGCCTGGCAGAGCAGGGGAAGCTGAAAAGTCCTTCACCAGTGTAAACATCACTTATCAACAACTGAAACATCTCTGTGTTATCAACACTGTTTTCAGCACAAATCCAAAACGTAGCCCCATACTAGCTACCATAAAGAAAATTAACTCTATCCCAGCCAAAACCAGCACAGTAGCAAATAATTTCGGTTTTTTGTGTACATCAGTGTGTGGCATCTGATTATATTTGGGCATTGTAACAAATTGTATTTTGACTGCTATTACTCGTGCATTTTTCTAGTGGTGTTTCCCTAATACCAAGTTGTTCTGTGGAAAGCATAATGTATTACCTTGTGGATCCCAGAAGCTTGTTAACTGTGCGTCTGTCTTGTCATATATATATAGATCCAAGTATCTTATGGGAATTTTGCTGTAATTGGATGCAATGTGTAGATGTGGTCATCAGCCCAATTTATACAAAATAGAAAATGCAGGATTAGGATAAATTAAATATACAGGATAGATTCAGAGACTTAGGAAAGGCTGGTATAAGCGTGTAGAATGAAGCTTGCCATCCCACATTATCACGTGTGTAATTTAACTATAGCTAGCCATAAGTAACATTACTTGTATGGATATAGAACCTCCCTTCACCCTGTACTGCAAGAATAATAAATTTTGTAGGTCCATTTAGAGAGCCTGTAGGACCAAGAGATAGAGGTCATCTGCCTCTGGTTTTATCCTGTAACTCTCACTGCGAGCCTATTATAAGATTGTATATGTCTGAGGCAAGTGCTTTACTATTCATTTGAACTGGATTGTCTCTGTGGGAACTTGGTGTCTCGCAGTCTTAGCTTGGCATGAAGCAGCTATTCCTCCTGCTCTGACTCCATTATATGGGGTGAAGAAAGGTGAGCCTCATCCTAGCATCAGCTAGAGACAGGGTATATTTCCAAATCTACTGCCCAGTTCCGCCTTCCTACAGACTTATTCTTTGTGTCCCTGCACCCCATTTCTTTACCTCTTGCTCCCTTTTGGGGGGTGAGAGTATGTTTATTTCTGTTAGGGAGAAAGCCGGTGGGAAGAATAACCCTGAGGAGGTGCACAGGGAAGAGAGAAAACAAAGCAAGCAGCTGTCCTGCTTACCCTGTTACCAGCCTCTGACTGCTTATGGACTTGGGGACTTCTGCAACTGAAAGTAGCTTTTAGTTACCATCAACAGATTACTTCTCTGTGAACAGCCCCTCGAGTCCATGTGAGGTTTTAGCATTCGAACACTACAGGTTTCCATTTACCATTTATTATGATTAGAGTTCTTCTTGGATCATGGGGGTCTGTGGGGAATTGTTCTCTTGGTAGAAGATCTGGTTTGTGCCTATGGCTGGGACAGTATTCGGAGGGTTGTGGTGTATGAGTTCTGTTGGTTCCCTTCTATTCCTGTTATGGTTTTTGAGGTCACAAATGTGGGATTTGTCTGTTAGCTGGTGTCAGAATTTAGTTAACAGTTTTTTAGAAAGGTCCGGAGGAGCAACTGTGCAGTTTCTGCTTTCTTGGAGTGATGTGTGTCTAATAGCTATCTGCTATTCCGTAGTACCCTAAGCATTTTTCATTTATAACATGCTTTTTTCTGCTTCAGTAGAATACGTTACTGTTTAAACGTGTTCCATCACTGAGGATATGATGTCCTCATAGGTTGAAGCCAGTATGGTTAGGCTTTCTCAAGGTGTGATTTTTTGCTCTAAAGAGCTATTGTATCTTAACAGCATGGGTATGTGAGCAACAATAAGCAAAAGCTTGTTGTAAAATTAGGAAAATAAATGATTGAAAAGAAGAATTTCTGTGGTACACATTTTGGATTTTTTTTTTTTTAAGTCATCCTGCTCTTAGAATGTGAGTCATGAAAGTCCTATCTTTGTACCTCTCCCCACAGTATTTGTGGTGCTGTCAGAAAAATACAATAATAAGAAAAATTGGAGTACTGCTGTAATAAAAATTGCTAAGATACAGTGGTGTATATATATATGGACTGTAAAATATCTTTCAAGTTACTGCCATGATCAAATAATGTAAACTTATTGATTAGAGTTATACCAGCAGTGTATTTAGCCCCATCTAGCTCTCTTCCATGGTGTAACGGTTCATATACAATAGAGAAGAATAAATAAAAATTAATTCAAAAGACTGTGAAGAAGACAATGAATTTAACACTGATTGATTGTGTCATAGTAAAAGGGAAAATAGAAATTAGGGAATTGTAGGTGGATTTATTAACCCTGAAGGGGGAGGAGGTAATTTTTGTTTGTTGTTCTCTTGTCTCTTGCATTCCCTCACTAGCATTCCAGATGGAATACTTACACAAATTCCAAATTACAACCTTGGCAACGTATCTAGTAAAAAACTCTAACAAGAATGCCAGTATTTTCTAATTGTAGTTAGCTGCATTACCCTGCTACTTCCTTGCTTTTTGCTTATGTTCAAAGGAAAAAATGGAATATCACAACAAGTTTTTCTGTGTGTTCTTCAACAATTTATGAAGCAAACTCACATGTACTGTATTGAATAATAAATAATAATATACCTAAGCTTAAATCCATGTTTAAAAACAGCTATTGCAAAAGTTTAATTTCTAGAAGAACAGAGAAAGAAAATTCTTAGCCTCTTGATTTCCACTGTAAGTGAATGGGAACTCAGTAATTTAGATATCTTGGTGTTTCAAAAAAATCTCGTATATGTGATTATAGTGTCTGAAATATTTAGTCCTTTTATTTTAAATATATACTTAGGCTGTACTTTTTTTTTTTTAAGAATGGTGTGTTACAGCTAGCTTGCTAAAACATTGAAGCTGCTTTTCTAGTTCCCAGGATTTTAAACCAATAGTTATACTCCTATATAGTTGCAATGGACTTCAAAGATGACTATAAACTTACAGTTACTTAGTTTTTAATTTCCATCTTGACATGATGAAACTGGAGTTGTTCTTAAAATCATTACCCGTTACTATGAATTTTGTTTGAACAGAGAGGAGAGCTTTTCGAAGGTGGTAGTTCAGTTGGTTTCAGAGGAACAAGAGAGTAAGTTTTACAGTTACGAAATGTTAAGAAAAGTTTGAATCTAGCATAGCATTCTTCAAGGTCATTTATCATGCATAGCACTCGTGTGGTTCTTGTGAGGAAAAAAGTATGGCTAGAAAAAACCCACAAATAATCTTAAATACATGCACCTTTGGAAATAGGGAATCAGACTTAAACATTCAGGCATGTTTGGTTTTCTTATCTTCCATGCATACTTCTAAAAAAAGAGAGTGGTAGTTAAATTAACAAGAATATTTTTACTTTTCTCAAAGGATTAGGTTTGTTTTTTCCTTCTGACAGCGTGGAAGTTCATTGTATGCTGTTAATGCTGCCTGTAGTGGAATGTGGTAGGAAAACAGCTGTTAAAAATTGAAGGCACAATTGACTAACAGAATGAACAAGAAATGTGGATCTTGTAGACCCACATTTATCTGAAGTGTTTCCTTACTGTAAGAAAATAAACCTGGTATGAGGAATTCACATTTGAAAAGATACTACTTCTCCTTTGTTTGTCTTTTCTTCTAGTTGTACTTTGGGTTCCAGTACTTCAGCCACGCTGCTTGTTGCCCATGGACTTGTCTAAAAATGTTCTGGCGTTCTCTTTCCTCTTTGCATCAGTTTTGTTTTGCTATTTTTTTATCTTTGGTCATACCAACAGTAGTTCACGTAGATTATTGAGCAATACCCTGATTTGGATATTAAAAAAAGCTGTAGTTAGTTGTTAACCTTTGTTTTTCAGCTCTGTTTCTGTCATCTGACTAGGAAAAACCAAGCACTTTCAACATGTATTTCTGCCGTCTTTGAATCATTACTATGAGCCATATATTTTTCTGTGTTTTGAAAATACATTCTTGATTTAGCTGAAATTGCATTTCCTGCACCAACAAGAGATTTCTCTGTTTTGAGTGTATTTCCATGTTTTGATGTGCCACGTAGTATGTTGTGAACCAATAGCTTTTTTTTCCGTAGATAAAAAAAATCACTGTTGCTGCCAAATTGCACATAACTGGACCTCTCAGTTTTAAAACAGAAAAATAAAGCTTAGAGTGGCCATCTATGAGTGTACCTTTTAGTTATCCACCTTTTGATTGAGTGTAAGGGGTAACCCAACAAAATTCCTTCTTTAACTAACTAGTTTAGTAAACACTATTTTCAGATGGTCTTGACTTTCAGGATATCACAGTGATCCTAAAATAGCCTTTCAGCTGTAAAAATACTTTTAGGAAAATTGGTTTTACCTCTAAGGAGGAAATTGGAAAAGTACTTTTCCTTTGTTGAAAGTGAGGTTTTTCTTCTCCCTTGCTGTCTCTGTTACAGTAAAAGAAAATCTCGCTTACTTGTGTATTTAAATTTTTCTAGTGGTTATCTGGATTCTGCAGTGGAGGGTACACAGTAAGACAAGTCATGCTGAATTGTTGCAGGCAAATATGTTTCTCTGTGTTAAATACTTGTATTTCAATGTAACTGTGCTTTTTATTTTGGCATATCGCATAACGGATGACAGCATTTTATTTTTAGCAGGTGACTCCTGCCTGGAGAATGCCTTGCAAGTTATAGCAACATCTGGCCACAGTGCAGATTTTCCCGTTGGCGATGAGCCAACCTCTGAGGACACTTACAGAATGAACTTGGCTAAAGGAGTCTCAATGTCGCTGCCGTCTTCACCTCTGCTGCCACGCCAGTCCTATTTGATGCAGTCAAGATCAAACAAAAAGTCTCCAGGTAAAATCAAACTGATGAGCAACTAAAATCTTCATAGCACTTTAACTCTGTTTTTGATACACTTTCTATAAAAGTAACACGGTAAAATCGTGTTAATCTTTTGTAATAAAAACAAGAACAATGAATGCTTTTTCAGTGTTCCCAGGGAAAAAAGGTAATTGGTGATGAAATAGAATGTATTATTTCATATGGCAAAGAATTGGTATCGCAAATACCTATATTGAAATGTCTGAATATGTTTAAAACTGATTATTTATGAGTAGTGTATGAGTTAGGTAGAAGACAGCTGCAGAAACCTTTGTGTATGCATATGTTAGTGACTGTGTAAGAGTGAATGTTGTTTGTGGCTTTTACAGTTCATTTATTTTACTCGTATCTACATACATAAATGTATTAACAGCTAAATCGCTGCTGAGGTTGTGACAAGAAATGTGTTAATTTTCAGCAGTTGTGTCCTTAGTAATGACTGCATACTTACGTGTGAGCTTTGCTAAATAAGGTGCTCCATCTGGTTCCCTTTTTATCAGCATTCTGTACATATAAATCATTCCAACACGCTAGCATCACTTGGGTTCATTCAGGTCAGAGCTTGAGCATCAAATGAAGTTGTCCATATTCCTATTACTTGTGGAGACACTCAGCAGTTTTGAGGTTCTTTGTTGTAAAGCATATAAGGTCTAGGAACAACGACTGTCGAAAGTTGGTTTTTGTCCGCACTAAGAAATGTCTTGGTTAATGACCCATTTTACATAAAATTAAAGAAGAAATGTTGCTCGAAGAATTGCCACAGGATAGTAAGTACAGTTTGTAAAAAGTATTCTTGGTTTAAGTTACCTATCAGTATTTATTTTTTCCTGTCAAAATTTAAAAATAGTAATCTCACTTCATTTTAAAATAATTTTGGGTTGGTTTTGACAGTTCAAATAAAAATTTTGAGCCACAGAATGGCAGTTTGTTGTTTTGTCTCTTACTACAAGTGATTTGCATGCTAAGCAACTTTAAAAGATAGGGCGAAGTCCTCGTAATGGAGAAGGAAATGGGCTTTTTGCCAAAGACTTAAGTGAAGGTCAGGATCTAACTCTTAGTTTTGTTACTGTTGGGGAAACTTAACTGCATTTTACGTACATTGGACATAATGTCTTAGCAACCTCCCCTCTCCATGATTTAGTTTAGTGACACACATTTTTACAAGCAGAGTATAGGCTGCTAACTGTTTCTCTTGCAGAAAATGTTTAACAGTTGATAAATTTTGAATGAAAAGCCGTGTTCACGGTGACTTCAAAGTCATTCCACTGTGATATATAGCCAAAGAAAAAGATTTCTTAAGATTATGAAGTGCTGTGAATGCATTGGCAAGTATCATTATTTTGTACAAATACCTAACCAGGTGATAGGATGCTGATGGGAACATTCTGTGCTATTCCTTTGACTTTCAACAAACTATAGCTGATGGAGGGCGATTTAATATAAATTATCTGTCTAGCATCTGGGGCAGGAGTAATAAAAAGAGTATCCTAATGTACTGGTTTCAAAGAACTCTGTTTTAGTAGCTTACGAGTAGCAAGTGAAAGATTTTTCAGGATATGGTAGGTGAAAGAAGAAAGCATTGCACGGAAAGTTCAAGCAGTATTCTGAAGTTAAGATGTAGTGATGAAGTTATCTAACCAGTGGTAGAACAAAATTCTAATTTCAGTCCCCTCAGTTTACAGGTGAAGACAAAGCAACTACTTAGCCATATATTTTTCAATGTGAATAATATCATTAATATTTTTTAAAGTCTTTGAAACTGTGTAATAGAGCAGAGGAAAAGATTGTCCCTTGACATGTAATCATTTGTTCTGTCTGTCTTTCTGTTCTGTAGTTCTGTTTGTATAACTCAGGCATGTTGATGGTGATACCCTTGCATAACTTACTTCCTTGAAATAAAATTCTTTTTAGTATCTACTAGACTGAAGCAATATACTGTATGTATACTCAATGGTAATGATTAAAGGGTATATTCACTAAATGCTACCCAAGTTTTAATGAAGGGTTTTTCATATCTTTTTGTTGAGTCTGAGTACTTTTAGTTAAAGATTTTGGTTAGTAAGTTAAAAACAGTCAGATTTTCCTGACAGTGTGTTTCAGTTATAAATTCAAAAATAGAAGTTGTAGTTAAACAGTAGTTATTTGCACTAATGTTCATGAAAACATCTATATTTGAGGGCTTCATACTCAGTACATTCCCACTTTTCTAGCAAATTTGTCTATACTCTAACTTACATTTATCTAGTCCTGCATCTGTATTTGTTTATTTAAAAATACCTACTTAATTATGCTTATATGATCAGTGACTAAAAATAGTTTTTCCTGGTTAAATAATTTTAAAATAATGTGTGGAAAAACATTCTGCAGTAAGAAATGCACTGTAAAATGTTTTACATTTTTGTGTTACTGGTATTGACATTCAAACTCTTTCATAGAATTAGACTGTAGTTGGTGATGCCTAGAAAAGAAAAATCTTCAATTTAAATTAATTGACAAGTTGCTCTTACGGCTTTTCCTTTCATTGCCCTTTCTGGATATTTCCAAGTAGGTGTTAATCTGTGGCTTCAGAGGGGTATTTTTGGTTTTGTTTTTTGTTCTAATTTCACCTCTTTGCTTGGCTTCACTGCTACCTGAGCAGCAAGTATTTCTATCCATTATCATTTCTTTAAAATGTGTCAGCATTTTGAGTAGGACTTGAGCAAACTTTTTCCTTCTAGAATAGCTTCATCCACTTGCAATCTGGTTATCTGTCATATAAAACTGTTGAAAAACCAGCATCTTAGTTCCACCAAAAGTGATTTAGTTAATGATGGAAGTATATTTTATACTTAACTTCCTATCTTTTTAGAAAGTTGCACAGTCATAGATGTGCAACCTGAAAGAAAGCAGATCCTTTGACTACATCTTGTTAAGCAAAAGGTACTGCAAACCTTTTGAACATCTTAGTAAATTTTGGTAATTTACTGTATCATTTAGCGGTAGTACCATATGGAAAACAGCAACAACAACAACAACCAAAATGTAAGACCAGTTTGTAAATTATACATTCAAGCAATGCATAAATCCAAACAGCAACTGTTTAATTTATAATTTAAAATAATGGAAAAGTACCTTTTCCCCCTTCCTGTCAGGTGTATTCTTACCCCTGTGAACATTTGCTGATTTTGAGGGTTATTTTACCTTCTAGGTTCCTTGAGGGTTTTTTTGAGTTTATCTAATTCTTTTTTTAATTAAAAATGCGATGGTAGGGAAAGGATGCTATGCTTGAAATTATTTTCCCTGTGAATGTTGTATACCTCTTTGTAGTTTTCTATTCCAGGTGACTCAGAGTACAGAATGCTTTTGCCAGTATGGATTAGCCACAGGGGTACTGTGGGGAGTGTGGTGTTTTCGTTCTGTCCCTCGAGACTAAGAGGATTTTGTTCCATCATAAGCATATTTGTTCCATGAGTAATGTAATTATCACATCTCAGGTTTGGACTTATCTCACTGAGAAAAGCGCTTAGATACCTTAATGTTTAGCAAGTTAGAGGTATCTGTTCAGAACAGATTCGGAAATTGCTGGTCTGGGGACTCTCTGGACCAATGCAGGACTTTTTGGTTTTGATGTCTCTTTGAAGCTGCTATCCCGATCTCTGGCATCCCACTTTTCATTTCCTTTCCTTTGTCCGCTACCCCTCTAGGTAGGGGTTCAGGCTTGAGACTGAACTGATCAGTCCTCGGCACTGTTAGCTATTTTATTGTTCCTATCACAGTGGGCAGGCATGATGACAAATGTACACAGCTGAGAGAGGCATCTTTGCTGCAGCGCATGCATGGTCGTAGCTGCTTTTTTGCCCATCCGTCCACAAGCAGGTCACCCACTAGAACCTCATAATACATGGGCAGGCAAAACATGGGAGAGCAAGCTGAACTTCTTCACTGGAACACGGAAAGCTGCACAATCCTGTTTGCACAATCTACTGTGAGTGACATTGTGTTTTCACTATTTGCATAGGAGGTGGGGGAGCTTTTTCTTTGTGGGAAGAGCTTGGAAGAGTACCAGTGTTTCTGGTACTGGTACAGTGTTTTCTGGCCCCAGTTCAGTCCTCAAGTCTAACTATAAAAGGAGGGAAGAGAGAAGCTATATCTTAAATTACGAAGGAGCCTAAAATCATTGGCAGAACTAAAGCAACCAGTTCATTTGGAGTCAAAAGCTTCCTTAATGAAATAGTTCATTGAGGAGGAGGTGGATAAAAGAGCAGAAACAAACAGAACAAGGAAAAAGTTGTCAGCAGGACAGCTCTGGGAAGGGGAGCAGTAAACAAAAAACTGTCGCAGTAAGTTGAGTTTCTTCTACTATAAAGCTAGAATGAACATTGATTGGGTTGGTAATCTTACAGGTGTGCAACTAAACCAATATTCATGTTCTTAAAGGGGTGATAGTTGATTGTACTCTGATTTAGGAGGGTCAACTAAAAGAATGGAAATACTGATTTATAAAGGAGGTTAAAAAAAATTGGTTGTTGGAGTTTAAGGTGTGAATGAAAGATACTGCTGCTGCCCTTGAAGTAAATGTTTACTGACTTAAATTATTGATATCATCATGCTTGAACAGAGAAAGGAAGCAGCTTTCCTTTTAAAGACATCAGTGAATGCCAAAGACGACTGCTGGAAGAGTCTTCCATAAATGTCCAATAGAACTTTTAGTTAGTTTTAAAATTAAACTTTAATTAAAACTTTTAATTAATAAACAAATTAATCAGCATACCTGATAGTTGAGACTAGACTGGGTAAGAGAGCTGGTTTCACCCAAGGCTTCAGTTTTGTGCACCGATCTTGAGAACACCGGGAAGCAGTTCCTCTTGCATGCAGTAAGCTATCCAAGTGCAAGGTCCTGCACCTGGGTCGGGGCAATCCCCAGTGTCAGTACAGATACAGATTCATTTAACATTGATGGGAGGGAAAGCCAGTTCAGAGGATTAGGAAGGAGATGCACAAGTTATAGTAATCTTGTGGAAAATCAGCTCTTCTGCAGTCAAAAAAGCATTAAAAATTACCAGGAAAGCAATAGATCATAAACAAACAAAAGGTATCGTTATGGAATTGTATAAATTTGTAGCTCGTCTGCCTCCGGAAGATACTGGTGTAGCTCTGGTGATACCACCTTTAAAAATCTACAATAGAGCTAGGAAAGAGCTAGAGAAGGGCTGCAGGAATGACTAAAGGTGTGGAATGGCTCTGAAGGAGAAATTATTTAAATAGATTTGGCTGGTATTTTTCTGCCTGGAAGAAAGACAATTGGTGGGAAAAGGAGGCAGTATGATTACTGTTTTATGCAATGTTGAGTTAACTTGTGGATGGTGCAGATTTGTTAAAGAAAGGCTGGGATAAATTCTTGGAAGGAAAATCCATCTAGAACTCTTAAATAGAAAGTGACCACTCAGGAAACAATAAGCCACTTGACGCAAGTCAGGAAAGATATACCAGGGAAGTGTGTTTTCCCGAACTTAAATTCTTCTCTGCTGTTTGCTGCTGATAAGATACTGTCCCAGATGAACCTTTTATCAGACCTGACTCAGCCATCTTACACTTTTGGAAAAGAGCTTCCATTGTGCAGATACAGTTCACGTTTAAATGGGTCCTTTTTCATCCATGGATTAATTCATGTGTCCTGTTCTAGATTAGTGCATGAAAATAAATTTACCATAGACTTTCCTAGTTATTGCAATGTTGTGTATCAGATTTGCAAGTACTGTAAGTCACTTCCACATTAGTTTGTGAGGAAGAAAATTCAATAAAGGGTCTCCTCCACAGCTTAGAGTGTGCGTGTTAAAAATACATCCTGAAGGTATTTCCATTCTGATCTATTTTACATGCTTGCTACATGTTGTTCTGGTTCTTTCAGAATGGTTGCTTTTTGTTGTTCAACTTTGATACATCTAATTGTACTTCTGCTTACAAATGACAGATTTGGACTATTGTCTCCTTAAAGAATGTGATTTTTGTTTCAAAGGAATGTGGTTTTTAGCTGCTTTCACCAGGGCCAGTGCCCCTTGTTTTTGTTATGAAATAGCGTTGAAAGAGCACCATCTGGTGATAATTGGTAACTAAGCTACCTTTTAGTTTAAAAAATGTAATCATCTCATAGTCCCTAGGTAGAGATACAAACATAGGTTCATATATGACTTACATTCCCTCCCCAGTATTTCTTAGCTAAGAAATTAGGTTGTCACTGTATTCCCATATTCCACTTTTAGGTGGAAATCTGAAAGAACAGGTAGGTCCAATAATGAAATACCTCAGCACTCTTGTAGAACCAGACCATACCTGGGGCATAATGTGTGTAGGCCTGTGATGTAGCAGGCCACGCTTCTTCAGGTCAGTGGCCGTGTGATGGGGCAGGCTGTTACCCTGGGGAGCCTAAGGCCAAAATGGAGAGAGTTGCAACTTGTCTTTAAAAGCAGTTGTCAGCCTTAAAGGACTCATGAAAATGAGCAAGAAATCAGTGTAGTTTTCAGAGACTTAATGTAGCATCTGAGACTGTTGCCAAAAGGAAGGATGGGACACTTTGTGTGACTGCAAGTGTCATAGCCTAAATATACTGTGGTTTTTTAATAAACAAAATGTGGGATGTCTCAGAGGACTTTGGCATGCCCTTGAATTTTGAGCCAAGTAGAAGGATGCTATTTGAAGACCCAAATTGAAGACAAGAAAACTGCCTTATCAAGGGCGATGTGGTATAGTTAGCATCAGTCCTGCAGTCTCTCTCTAGTGCTTTCTGAATGGGGTTTACTTTGTTAGTGAGGGAGGTTGCAGACCAGAAAAAGGAGGAAAAGTTGAAAGCTTGAAGTGCAGTCCTAAGTTATATACTAGCAATAAGGAGGAGGAGAGTAGGGAAGCCAGCCTACTGGAGTTGTTTGCAGTGTGCAACTTACACATCACATAGTAAGGATAACTGGCAAGGCAATTCTGTTTTATCCAAATACTGCAAGCACTTTCAAGTGAGGTAGGTAAGTACTTCTCCTTTTGTTACTGGTGTGAGAGGAGGAAGGTGAGACCTGAAGGACTGCAGTGGCAAAGTAGCACTTAGCAAGGCAGCAGCATGCTGAGGTGGTTATCCACTAGGACTGAAACTCAGTTTGTGCCTATTTTGTTGTTTGTTGTTTTGGGGTTTTTTTGGTCATTTTTTCTCTGATTCCAATACATTACAGGCTATTTTATGTTAAAACTGGTTTTTTGTTGTTATTGAGGATGTATTTTTGTTGTTGTTGTTGTTTAATGGGACATTCACCTCGTTTGTTTTGAAAACTCTACCTTTGGTTATATTTTGTATGTTTAACTTAAGGAAAGGTGCTAGCTGTATCTTTCATTGCTTTATTGAAATCTCATTGTACAACTAACCAGAAGGCATCACTTGTCAAATGCTTCAGTAGCATCTGTGGATCTATGGTTGCAGTTATAGCTGTCCACGTATACTAAAAGAATAGGCACTGAGGCATGGTCATGATTGACATATGTTGGCTTCAGAAATAGTGAAAAATTACCTTTACAATTTTTCGGGAATTTACCACTAGCCTTTTATCTACTGGAACTCTTTCGTGCCATGAGACTTATGCTTCTACTTGATAAGTTTGTGAACTTTTGTGGGAAGGAGAGGTCTTGCTTAATAGCTTGATAACTGAAGCCCTTTCTCTGTTTTTTTAGCTTGGTTTCCTTAGGAAATGAGAGAACTGAGCTTGTTATATAAAACTTTCAACTGATGAGGTTGTATTTGTAAAGTCAGCTTTTCAATCTGGCACTTCATTCGTGTATTATAGTTCCTACATAAAAGAATATTTATCTGAAATCTTTTTTTCACTCCTTTCTATTTAGAAATGCATGATTTCTCAGTCAAATGGTATCTAATGTGTTATGCTATAAGCTTAAAGGATTGAAAGACTACAAACTGTAATTTAAAAACCCTTTTAATATCAGTTTGAGTTTTATGTGAAATCTGAGTAAGCTACATTATGAATATTAAATTCTTCCATCAAAAACATTGCTCTTTAAAGATTCCTTTAAGATTGTAGCAGGCAAAACTCATGAAGATATGCTGGTAAAAATGGCCATATTGTAGGCCTGTAAAGTCACTGTGTGGACACTGTTAGGACATAGGATTTATTAACATTTGTTTTGTGCTGGGTCAGCGATTCTCTAACCAGGTATCAGTTTAATACTGTGATTATAATGATTAAGTCAGGGAAGTTTAAAAACTATGCCCACAATTTTGTGATCTTTACCAATGATACTTGGAGTGCACAAAACAGTGTGATAAAACTTGGGCTCGTGGGATATTTTCCTTATTTTACAGATGCACTACGTAAACGTCACAGTACTGTTCCTTCATAGGACCCTGTAGAAAGTCCCGTCTTCCTTCAGTGACCAGGCTCCCCAGGGCAGAGAAAAGTAGGCACTGTCTCAGCAGGGGGTGACGGAGCCCAGCTGCTTTCTTCGGAAGCAGGGCTGATCCCAGGCGTCCTGAGGGGAGGAAGGGCTGAGTTCAATCAGCTGGTGAACGTGCAGTTTAGTTTAGGGGAGGGGACGGGACACGGAGGACGTGTTTATGCAGTAGCATAGCTAGCTGTTGCTCCAGAGGTGTGTCGTGAGCTGCCCTTGGTTCATGTGGAAATGCCTCTAGCTTTCTTGGCGCTTCCTGCCGTCAGCTCTGGCCTTCCTTGGAGGCACTGGGCAGTTACAGTGCGGACACAGAAGTAATTGGGACTCGAATCCTGGATGGCGGCCTTTCCTGGCCTGCTGCTGTTTCACTTCTCATTAACCATAAGTTAAACTGTTTGCAAAAGACCTTCCATCACCCAGTCCCTAGTTCTGCAACAGGCAGAGTCAGGAAGTGAAACGACTTGAAAATTGCAGTTTCATAATAAGAAAATCCATGTTCTGCAGCAGTGTTGCAGGTCTGCTTCTTAAAAGGCTTACTGGTTTTGCATACTGTGTATGGTTTTATTGATTGTTTTCTGTTTGTTAAAAAAAATTTTAAAAACATAAAAAAATCAAGTAGCCATGTCAGTTTATTACTGAGAGATACAAGAAATGTATTAGTACTTGAATTCATCACATGCTTCCCGTATGGGCTTATTACTGATGAAAGATGGAGCTTGGAAACACATCTTGATTCTAGAGCTTCAGTTGCTTAAAAGCATGTCAGTGCAAACTTAACAGTCTAACCAGGGAAGACACTTATCTGAGATCTTGGGATTTTGTTTTGATTTCAAGTCTATCATAAGTTTGATTAAAGAAAGGATTTAAAAGGAATGTTTTTTTGAAAGCCAAAGATTGGCATGACTTGAAGTCGCTGCAGCCTTAGACTTTCTATTTGGTAAGTGCTTTTAAAAAAGACTTCTGGAAGTGGTTTTTAGTTCTGGGTTATAAACAAAATACATACCTTGGAAACTAATGCATTTGAGCAGGTGAAGGATCTAGGAAACAAGGCATGTATAGCATAATGTTGATAATTGTTAGTGCTTGAGAATTTTAGTACTATTTAGATGCTCCTGATGAAGACCAAGACCCTGCTGTAAGAAGGTTTGGTGTCTTTTCCACTGAACTTAAACTGCAGAGTGAAAGGTACTGGGAAAGCAAGAGAGGGATACAGTAGGAAAGCAAGGGGAGAAGAGCTTCCGCAGAGGAGCGGAGTAGGGAAGTAAGAGAAACCGAGCCTGGCTGGGGAATCGAGTTGCACTGCGATTATGTGAGGACGTACGGCTGTGACAGAGAGCCTTGGGCTGGGACCTGGGTTCCTGTAAGGGCAGTTTGGAATGGGTAGGGTGGAAGGAAAGTTTGTGGGGAAACCTCTCATTGCCGGATCTGGAAGAGCTTCACTAGAGAGCACGGCAGTCCTAACAGTGAGTCCTTCCTCTGCTGACAGCCAGTATTTCAAACTGTTGAAGATGCCTTTTGTAGTGCTTAAATGCTGTTTAATTACACTTACATGAATATTTTTGTACTACTCTGGCTTCTTTTAGTTAGATGGGGACAAATGGGGCTCACTTAGTAAGCACCTATATTCAAGGGTTTTTCTCCTTTTTATTGTTCAGTACGAGGTTCCAGGACCTTCTCTGCCTTCTTAGAACCATTGAGTATCTTGAGTTGGAAGGGACCCGTCAGGATCATCGAGTCCAACTCCCTGCTCCTCGCAGGACTACCTAAAACTAAACCATATGACTAAGAGCATCGTCCGGACACTCCTTGAACTCTGACAGGCTTGGTGCCATGACCACTTCCCTGGGGAGCCTGTTCCAGTGACTGAATCTTCTCAAACAGTTCTGGCTTAAAGAATTTGAATAGCTTAAAGACAAAGTTATTAACTCCTTTCTGGTCTGATTCTCTGATATTTAGTACTACATCTGCATTCATCACAGGCTCTTCCATAGCCCTTTGGAGTGTTCATTAGAGGTGTGTGTTTGGTGTTACACCTTTTTTATTGAATTGGTCAGAGGTGAAAAACATTCACTTTTGGAGTTCCCAAAATAAAACATTGCTGCCATTTTGTGGTTGTGTTTTCTTCTTTCCCAGGATATATAATGTAATCTAGCACTTAAGAGTGTAGGTATAATACAGTATTTGAGCTGAGTTACAGCATTTCAGCTTCTCCCATTTGAATTTGACAGAATTCAGCTTTGAGGTTCTTTGATTTTTAAAAAAAAAAAAAAGAAAAGAAAAAGAAAAAAAAAGTGAGCATGTAACTGTAAGTTCAGGATTCTGTAGAGTATCACAAGAAACGTTCTTCGTGAAATATGCCAAGCTCTGCATGCTTGCTTTTGAGACTCTGGTTTTATTATTATTATTATTAATAAAATAATAAGAGTAATATACAAACATGCAAGATGCAAAAGCGGAATGCTGCCAGTAGAATGGTTTTCTCTTGTGCTCTGTGGCCTAATGTACGTATTTAAAAATCATTTGGCTGCAGCATGTTGGACATATTTTCAAGTGAGGAAACTTCCTTTCCTACTCTGTGATGATGTTACATGTAGAGAGAACCTGAGACTGTAGCTCTGTAATATAACAAGAGGTTGTATTTAAATAAGGGAAAATCACTGTCTACTGCCAAGGCTGGGGAAATCCACAGAAATACCTCTGGTTTAGTATTTTGTGAAGTCCAGGAACTCACTGTGTTTCTAGAGACTTCCAGCTAATATTTAGGTTCTTCTAGATGAAACACTGCAATCGCCTACCACACCTTAAGCTCACTAAAACCTTGAAAGTTTCAAGTGGCTTTGTTACACACATTACAAGAAACTGGGATTGTCTTAATGAAAATTTAGGACAAAAATCTGGGTTTGAATTTTCAGTACCACTGATGATGATGTTTCCATTCCCCATGCCATTTAAGAATCTTAGCTTTCCAGCATGTAACTTTGCAAGTTTCCCTGTTCATACTTTTCCAAAACTCTTAGTGTTGCAAATGCCTTTATTGATATGAAGTTCTGTTGACATATTTTTCAGGATGTGGATAAATATATGGTGGAGTTTCAGTTCTGTGATACATTGTGCATCAGCATAGCAGTCTACCTGCCAGTACTATCAGTTGCTGAATTAAGATCAGAATTTCACCCTGTGTTTGTAGTGCGAGCAGATGTTTGTTGATTCAGTAGTACCAGTATACTTTTTCTGTTAAACCTTTAAAGGGCAGCATCGTTCCCCTTCTGTTAGATAAGTTGTGTAATTAACATTTCCTGTAGGTTGCTACTAAAGCATATTTAGCAAAGAATAGGATCATAAACAGCCTGAAACCAAAGCATGAAGCTAAAAGTGGGAGTAAAGAGTGAATCGGTTTAATTTTCGAAAAGTATACATGCGTGTGTGGATACACAATTCTTCTTAATACTGAAGGTGGTATGTTTGAACTTAGTATGTACATGAACTAGGAATGCTGCTGTTTAATGAATCCAGAAACCATTAGTAGCCACTAAGGTTTTCTTTTGGTTTTTTGGAACTCGTCTTCACCACTCCTTATGATCAGGGCATTTGTCAGTATTTGGAGAAAGTACGCTGTAATATAAAGCTTCGTGGGTTTGAATTATTTAGCGTGTTGATGTTGCAAGCTGTCTGCCTGTAGTCTTTTTCTTCTAGCTTCAAAGATGCTCATAACAGAATTATCTTCCTGTTATAATGGAAAAGAAAAGCTCTGAACCGAGGAGGCCTATTGAAAGCTGTCTGAGTTTGAACATGAAAAAGTCACTCACTTTACATATACAGGCAACTTTTTCAGGTTTGTCATAGCAAGCAGATTGGTTTTGTCTTCCAGCAGGCTTTGCATTCCAAAAAGCCCAAAGAGAGTGTTTCTTTCTCACAAGAGTGGAAGTGCAGCAGCTCGCTAGTCTTTACGGTAGCAGCTGTGTATGTAAGAAATAATTCCTCTACTTTTTTGCATTGCGGAGGATAGACACTGTACATACGAAACTTGCAATCCATCTGGAAAAAATTAGATTACCTTGGCTCATTCCCATTGCAGGTCCGATCAGGAAGCCCAAGTATGTGGAAAGTCCTAGAGTGCCAGGTGAGGCAGCTCTACTGCTGAGAAAAGGATCAGAGCAAGGAGAACCCAGTCAAAATGGTAAGAGTCTGTTCAGTGATACTTTATTTGGTAGAACAGCTGTTCATTTCAGACCAAGGAGCCTGCATAATAAGGAAATCTGATTCTTTTATTTGTAAAAATGTTTTGCAGGTTTAACATGCTTGTGGCAAGGAGGAGATGCTTGCCATTACACTTATGTGATCTTTATAACTGTCTCAATTCTTGGGGCTGTGCATGTATTGCAGGCAAAATGATGTCTGAGTTTTGTTGATGGCTACATATACCAAAGGCCTACTAGAATTTTTCTGAACTTGTTTTTAATGTAAATTGATTTCAAGTGTGTAACTCTGTACTGGGTACAATGCTTCATTTTAGAAATTTTGTAAAAGCTTGCTAAATAAGAAGGCAGCAACAGTGGACTCCTGTGTTGGCAAAGCTGGGAAAAGGTACCTCCCTAGAGTTAATTGGTATTCTTGAAAAGTTTCATGTTCATTAAATTTGACTAGTGCATAACAAGAGTGTGGCTTTGACAGTGAATGTCACGGTCAAAGCAAAATGACCCATATGTTGGTATATGACTATATGCAGTGTAACATGGATTTCATATGCCTTGTATTTTTAGATTAATTTTTTAGTTTAACTGACCTCATTAAAGTCATTGCATGTAACTGATGAGGTTCCAAATGAACAATGTTTTGTTTTCCTTTTGCTTCAATTTTAAAGGAAACTACAGTTTTAAAAGCCAATGTTTTCTTTTTAAAAAAGCCCCTTATTTTTGATACTTACTAGTGAAAATATAACTCATTGTCATTGTTTTCACCATCTTCTTCTGTATGCCCTATTCGATATGTTATAGTTACCCTGGTCCCTCTTGTGCCTCTATCTTCACAGCCATCTTAGTGCTAGCATTAAAGTTTTATGTCCAACTGGGAGAGCATGTAGTCTTCATTCCGTAATCTAAAGGTGACCATCTCATGATGATCCTCTTCACAGAGTTGTACTCTCAGACAGTAACACTGCTGAAGGTCAAAATTAAACTCTAGTGTTTAAGGATTAAACAGTGGTTGCTGGGTTGAACACCTTAGACTCTTGGCTTTTATCTCTGTTGCTGAACTGAATTTGGTACTATGCCTAACATTTATTCAGGCTTGTCAAAGATTAAAATTTAAATATAATAATAATAGGGTTTTGTAACTTTGATAGAAGAATGAAGATGTTGATTTCACAAACTCTCTAGTTTCCAAGATTGTAATTTTAAAGATTAATTGTAATCTTCAAAATGACAGTTTTACAGAGAAAATACTCTAAGACCTGTCAATTTGCAAAATATTCTGACATATAAAAACTTTTGCTATCTGCTTTCAAAAAAGACACCATTTCATAGACTTCCTCCTTTTGGGATTAAGTGAGAATCAGGTAATTCGATCTTCCAGAGTAAAACCTTTAAGCTGTCCACAGAATTAAGAAATATGTGCATTCAAGTAGGCATTGAGCTGGACTGAAATGAAGAAGGATGTTTCACTAGTAAACTACTCATGTTTGCAAACCATGGGGTTTATGTCACTCATAAAATTTAAATACTGTTGAAGTAATGCTTATTGGTCAAGCCAGTCAGTTAAAATCATTGTTTTCTATGTTTTTCTTGCAGTCTGCAGCTTGGGGAAAAATGTCCTATTTATTGCAAATACCACTGAATGTCAGCTGTGTCTTATGTGGTTAGATACCATATGCTCTTCATGAAGAGTAAATACTGTCCTGACACTCCTTTGGCTTAGTGAAGCCATAAAGGAAAGACCAAAGTAAAAGGGGCAGTCCATCTTGTCTTTTTTTTAATCAACAAGCTCTACTTGTTGATAGTGCAGAAGGTAGTGCGTCTGAGAGGCTTGGCTGTCCTCTTTCAAACTTCATCAGTAAGTCTGTACACTTACATCTCTCTCCCTTTCCTCACTCTTCCTCTGAGGCACTCCTTATCAGTTAGGAACTTTTTCTTGCATGAAGTCTCCAAATTTTAAACTGGTGAAACTCTTTGGATGTCCCTACTGTCTTCCACTTGTGTGGGGATGGCATCCAGAAGCTCAGTGCCTTGCCCAGACGGCGCTGATTGGGAAGTAGCAGTACGGGTGCTCCTGCTTTTTTTCCTCTTTGCAGAGTCAGGTGGTAGCTACTGCAACCAGCAGTTCTGTAGCTGAGAATTCCTGCTGTGAGCTATTTCTCAGAGGGGTTAGATGATACTCCTTAATTAACTGACTATTTATACCTGAGGATGGGACAGGCCTACATATTATTCTCTTTTAATGGACAAAATAAATAAATACTGTATAAATGTTTCTGCTAGGGAAGAGCATTACAGGTTGGTAGGTGATCCCAAACTGTTGGCATCAAAGAAAGGAAATGGCAGAAGATGCTAGTTTGTGAGATTATATTAGCAATAGGTGTTTTCCCTAAGCAGATCTGTGATTGGCTGTTTTCGTTGGAGGTTGCCTCGTTTTGAACTTTGTATCGTTATATCTGTTGGACATCAGAAGACATTTTAAAGCACTATACTGGTAAAATTATTTTTGCAACCAAAAAAGCTGGATCTGGTGTCACATCCTTTGCATAGCAGGCACAACAAAAATGTATGATACTAGTTGAGTGTTAACTGAGATTACAAAACATCTGTATTATTAACCTCTACTTTTCACGTTTTTAACATTACAGAAAACTTTATAAAAAATTACTGGAACAGAATTTCAGTCTGCCACTGAGCTTTGATAGCACTGAGGTTAATGCTGCTGTTAGGAGAATAATCACATCGATCATCAGTCCAGTGATGACTGGTTGCACTTAACCATTTCTGTTTTGACTAGCAGGGTGGGTTTTTTTTCTCCCCTAGACTTGTGCAGGTATGCAGAAGATCCAAGACGCACCAACAATTTGAAGTCTAATGGATTAAAAAGTTTAAATGGCATTAGCTTCTCTGTTAGATATGTTGCTGACAGAAGAACTGGTGTTTGCATTGGATTGTACTTTTTCTACCTCTTGTATCAGTTTCCAAATATAAGACTCTAATCTTTACCAACTTTTCCCCCCCCACACTCCGAAGCGAAGCCTGATAAAGACTCAAGCTGTTCTCCGGCAGCACAAGAATTGATGACAAGATTGGGTTTTTTACTGGGAGAAGGAATCCCAGCTTCTGCTCATATAGAAGAGAAAAATGAAGTCATGGTAGGATAATGAAAAATAATATATTAATGTTCATGCTATTTCTGAGAGGACTAATGTTATTTCCTCTATTTGCTAGTTGCAGTTACTTGATACTTACCAAAATACATTCCATTTTAATAGACATGGTAATAGAATTGTAAATTAATTGTAACAACTGTGTGCGTTTGTTTTGAAATTGTGAGTTTATCTTGCATTCTTAAAAAAGAAAGAACTGACTCCTCATCATTTCTGGAAGTTAAATCTAATCTACTATGAATGTGAATAGCTTCTAGGATTCTCTCTGCCTTATTTTAGTGTTTAGGAGGAACTTTTTTTCCTTCTATTGTCAGTGATTTATGAGAATGGAAAATGTCAGTGGTTTGTTAAAATAGGAGCGTGCTTTTTGGGGCATGTATGTTTGTTTTTTCCTGAGAAGTTCACTTCCATTTGACAGTCTTTCTCTGTCATTTGGGGGTAGAGGAATTGGGGAAAAGCAAGCAGCTACTATCCATATGAAACTCATCTGCTAACCAAAACTGCACAGTAACTACCGATCCCTCTTTCTTCCCCTTCCTTTTGCCGCTTTTAGTCCCAGACCTCATAAATCTTAGTGCATCAGTTTGGATTTCATTGATTGGCACGTTGGAGCAAGTCCAGAGGAGGCCACGAAGATGTTCAGAGGGCTGGAGCACCTCTCGTATGAAGACAGGCTGAGAGAGTTGGGGTTGTTCAGCCTGGAGAAGAGAAGGCTCCAGGGAGACCTTATAGCAGCCTTCCAGTACCTGCAGGGGGCCTGCAAGAAAGCTGGAGAGGGACCTTTTGCAAGGGCATGTAGTGATAGGACAAGGGGTAATGGCTTTGAACTGAAAGAGGGCAGATTTAGACTAGATATAAGGAAGAAAGTCTTCACTCTGAGGGTGATGAGGCACTGGAACAGGTTGCCCAGAGAAGTTGTGGATGCCCCAGCTCTGGAAGTGTTCAAGGCCAGGCTGGATGGGGCTTTGAGCAATCTGGTCTAGTGGAAGGTGTCCCTGCCCATGGCAGGGGGGTTGGAACTAGATGATCTTTAAGGTCGCTTCCAACCCAAACCATTCTATCATTCTATGATAGTGAAATGGGAATAAGACTGCAGTTCTAGTGTTTTTAACCCAAAGAATAAATACTGGGGGCAGAGGGGAGGGGTATCCAGTAAAATGTTTAATAGAGAAGTCTGCCTTGCTGCAACTCTTCCACTGAACTGTGAGATTCCCCTTTTTCTTCAGAAGTCACTTCTTAAGAGTAATCTGAAAACACCTCATTAAGGTTCCCAATCAAGATAAAGCTTCCACTTCTTGAAGTTTTTGCTTGAAAAATGGACGCTATCTTATTCTACCTCACCTTGCTGTTTCTAATTTTCAGCACAGGAGTGTTCTGCCTCTTGTACAATAACTATTCATTTTTCTTCACATTACAGTGTACAGTAGCCAGTCAAGGAGTGAGTCCATGTTCCACCCTCACAAGCAGCACTACATCACCTAGCACTGATAGTCCCTGCTCAACTCTCAATAGCTGTGTTGGCAAAACAGCAGCTAGCAAAGGTAGTCCCTGTGGAACCATTAGCAGCCCTAGCTCCACCCTGGAGAGCAAGGACAGTGGAATTATAGGTAAGCATCTTAATTAGTAATGCAATTAATAGAAATTAATCTTCTCTTAATAGTACAAGTCTGAATAGCTGCTTCATGTCATTGTGTTTGGTTTTATGCTGTCCATGGATCCCGTTTCAAATCCTCTGTACTTGAAAGGTTGGAGTCATATTCTTTGACTATAACAGTTGCTGGTTTTAGGTGTGCATTTCTCTTCTTTTGTTTTCCTGGTGCAGTTCTAATTTCTCCATGTTTTCCTTTAAAATAATTAATTTCCTCTGTTTTGCTCTATTTCTTACTTTCTTCTACCTTTTTCCTTTTCCATTATATAGGTCTCTACAATGCATTTCATAATGGTGAAGCACAGCATAGCTTGAAGCTGGTTTAATTTCCAGCAGAGGAAAAAATAATTGATGCTACTTCTTATGAGAATAACCTAAATCAAACTGTTCACAAACAGTGCAAACTTTTGAGTAATGGGTGTGAAAATGAAGCTAAAATGGGGCATCATGGACGAGGTGAAATTGTGTGATCCACCACTGAATAGATGACTGAACTGAGGCTATATATGCATCTCCTGTGGGGAGTCAGTTATCTTTAGAGAGATACAACTGTTAGAGAGATACACAGGCCAACTGTTACATAGCTCCTTTTACCAACTAGCTGAATATTTCAGTAAGTCTGTTCAGTACTAAAGAAAAGATCTAAATTCTTTGCTGCCTCGTTTCTGCCATCTTCCCTATTTCTGCTCCCTGCCCTAATGGGTCTTTGTCTGTACCACTATCTACCTGTACCTTTGGGCACCCAGGTGGCTGATTTAATATTATTTTCTGGAAGATCAGACTAAGATGTAAAAAGCATATTTTTTCATGTTGTTATAAACTGTTGTAGGAAGGCTTATTCTTCTTTATTGGTTTAGTAATTTTTTTTTTAAATGCTGACTCCTTAACCAATTGTTGATCCCTTTTAAAATTGATTTTGTAACAGCTGTTAAGCTTACCAACAAAAAGCACAAAATGCCCCCTAACCTGATGCTTTCTCAGTATACAAGTGAGCTTTCAGTTCTTTTTAAGTCTAGCTGATGGACTAAATTTAGGGAGGCTGAAAAAGGGAAGCAATTCTAAATCTTAAATGCCTAGATTTGACAAAGTAAACTTAAGACCTGTCATTGTCTTTGACTGTGAACTTAGTACTTTCTTATTTACAACTTTTGTTTGTGGAAGGAATTCCAAGTGAAAGTGGTCTCTGCCTGCCATTATGAATGCTACCATGATGATCATTGGTGTAGTACTTGCCAAGAAGTAGTGATAATACATGTTTTCATAATGCAGTTGATAACACTTTATTCTGACTATAGATGTTCTTGCATTTTATTATAAAGTGAAGTAATTAATGGTCATAAGTTATGACATAATATTATTTTTAGTAATATTTGTATAAGATTTGTATAACACTTAAGTACTTCAGTATTAGAAAATGATTTTGTGAACTCGTTCCATAGTAGATTGATAAAAGCCATTGTCCATGGTCAGTTTTGTGTAAGATCTAGTTTCGAGATAGCATTAACATTTTAATGTAAAGGAAAGGGTATATCAAATTGTTGCTCTTGGGTTCACAGATTTCAGTCATTGCATGACTCGAGAATACATTAGTTTTAGGTTTTATCAGAATTTAGGGTTTCCTGTTTTGATTACACTGCAGGTATAAAACAAACTGAAATGATTGTACAAGTGAGTATATTGGTGTCAAAATACAGCAATGTATGACTAGAAGAAACAGTAATGCCTCTTGTTGCAAAAAATATTTATCTCGGTATACCTTAGTCATTTCCTTGTTTAAAATGTTTTATAAGGGTTTTGCTTTATTAATAGAGTAGTTTAAATCAGTTTTCTGAATGACAGAGGGATCTGAGAGTTGTACCATTAAAACAAAATGGGCTTCCCAGATAAGACATGGTTACAAAGATACTTCTACCTTCATAAATGCATCTATGCTTAAGCTTTTACTAGCTCTCTAAGTGATGTATAGACTATTAGGCACCTCTGCTTAGGCATGTTTCTTAAAAAATTTGGGACCTTTCTTAAGGCTTCTCTAACTGGTGAGTGTTTGCCTTTTATAAAAAGAGGAGTCATGTTGGTTTGGAATACTTAGTTGTTTGGAGATCTAAACCAATGTGTTTGTTCATTTGTTTAAAGTGGTACCTTACTGAAAAACTTAGCTGACTTTGCAAAAAAGTTTAAGGACTGCACATTGTTTTGCATGCAACTTTTGTTTATATCAGTGAGAGTTGCATCAATGTGAATATAAAAATAGGCATTACTAATACAGTGAATTGCTTCTCTGGTATGTGATATAGAAGGGGAAAAAGGGATCCTGTTTCTCTGTTGATTGCGTACTTTCAGCCTTACTGAGCTCTTCTGTGAGATACTGCAGCCCAGGGGAGGGATGCATGCATGTTTTGTATATGCAGTTTAATGTCACAGAAGATGCATTTCTTCTGCAGATACTTTATGAAGTCTTCAAATAAATACATTTACAGTATCCGTAACACATAGTTCATCCAAGACTGTAGAAGCAGCTGTTGGTTTTGGAGTGGAGTGGGTTCCTTCTTTCCTTCTAGAAAGGCAGGGTAATAGGCTGGAGCTCTGTTCTTTAACCTTCTTTAAAACCTGTTCTTGAGTGAGAGCTTCCCTTCTCTCAAGTGGACAAATGTAGATACTGGTATGAACCTACTACCCATGCTTTGCAAGCTTGAAATATTCTATGAGTATGTCCATCTTCTAAATGAGGTCAGAACTAGCCTCATGTTTGTTTAAAATAGTATATTGGCATGACAACTACATCATCCAGGTAGTGACCTGCTACACCATGTAGACACACACAGGTCTATGAGGCTGGATGGGATCCACCCAAGGGTACTGAGGGAGCTGGCGGAAGTGCTCACCAAGCCGCTTTCCATCATTTATCAGCAGTCCTGGCTAACCGGGGAGGTCTCAGTCAACTGGAAGTTAGCAAAGGTGACACCCATCTACAAGAAGGGCCAGAAGGAGGATCTGGGGAACTACAGGCCTGTCAGCCTGACCTCGGTGCCGGGGAAGGTTATGGAGCAGATCATCCTGAGTGCCATCACACGGCACGTACAGGACAACCAGGGGATCGGGCCCAGTCAGCATGGGTTTATGAAAGGCAGGTCCTGCTTGACTAACCTGATCTCCTTCTATGACAAGGTGACCCGCTTAGTGGATGAGGGAAGGGCTGTGGATGTTGTCGACCTAGACTTTAGTAAAGCCTTGGACACGGTTTCCCACAGCATTCTCCTGGAGAAACTGGCTGCTCGTGGCTTGGACAGGCGTACACTTCACTGGGTAAAAAACTGGTTGGATGGCCGGGCCCAAAGAGTTGTGGTGAATGGAGTTAAATCCAGTTGGTGGCCGGTCACCAGTGGTGTTTATTGATACTGAGCCCCAGGGCTCAGTATTGGGGCCAGTTCTGTTTAACGTCTTTATCAATGATCTGGACGAGGGGATCGAGTGCACCCTCAGTCAGTTTGCAGACGACACAGGGATGGGTGGGAGTGTTGGTCTGCTTGAGGGTAGGGAGGGCTCTGCAGAGGGACCTGGGCAGGCTGGATCGATGGGCTGGGGCCAGTTGAATGAGGTTCAACAAGGCTCAGTGCCGGGTCCTGCACTTGGGTCACAGCAACCCCATGCGATGCTACAGGCTTGGGGAAGAGCGTCCGGAAAGCAGCTTGGCGGAAAAGGACCTGGGGGTGTTGGTCGACAGCTGGCTGAACATGAGCCAGCTGTGTGCCCAGGTGGCCAAGAAGGCCAATAGCTTCCTGGCTTGTATCAGGAATAGCGTGGCCAGCAGGAGTAGGGCAGTGATCGTGCCCCTGTACTTGGCACTGGTGAGGCCACACCTCGAATGCTGTGTTCAGTGTTGGGCCCCTCACTCCAAGAGAGACATTGAGGGGCTGGAGTGTGTCCAGAGAAGGGCAACGAAGCTGGTGAAGGGTCTGGAGCACAAGGTTGATGAGGAGCGGCTGAGGGACCTGGGGCTGTTTAGCCTGGAGAAGCGGAGGCTGAGGGGAGACCTCATCGCTCTCTACAACTGCCTGACAGGAGGGTGTAGAGAGGTGGGGTCGGTCTCTTCTCCCAGGTAACAAGGGATAGGACGAGAGGAAATGGCCTCAAGTTGTGCCAGGGGAGGTTCAGAGTAGATATTAGGAGAAGTGTCTTCACTGAAAGGGTTGTCAAGCATTGGAACAGGCTGCCCAGGGAAGTGGTTGTGTCCCCATCCCTGGAGGTATTTAAAAGACGTTTGGATGAGGTTCTTAGGGACATGGTTTAGTGGTGGGCTTGGCAGTGCTGGGTTAACGGTTGGACTTGATCATGTTAAAGGTCTTTTCCAACCTAAACAATTCTATGATTCTATAACATTGTAAGTACTAATATTTTTAATAAAAGATTTTTGAACTCAGTAATAAAAGTTACTTATTGAACTAATGAAAAGGAAGGAGTTTCAAAAAGAGGAGAAATGTGAAAATAAGTCCTTTATTATACAGGGAGCGAGAGGATGGTGGACTTGTGAAGTGTATGAGTATGAAAGCAGGGGGATAATCCCTAGAGAAGATAGAGGGTGGGGGGGAACACCTGTATACCTCCTTCAGTCAAGTATATATGCTTCATAATGATGGGACCGTATGAAAATCATCTGCCACAGTTCTGTGGAGCTGTCATTCATGTCTCAAATTCAGGGAGAATATGAACACCCCTTGTCCCATAGCAGAACCCCTTACACTTATAAAGGCATGAAACCAAGATGAGAAATAAGGGGCACCTCTCTGATAAATGACCCATATTTTTGTTTTTTAAATCCAAATGTGTCTGTGCATTCAAATTTGTTATTAGTTGTAAATGTGTGTTTTAAATTATGTTTAGCAAGTATGTGTTTTCTCATGTCTTTGATAGAGTTCATCCAACCATGAAAATAGCTTGCTATTTCATGCTACTTATGTGGGCTTCCATTGTATTTCTACTCCCACTATGTTTTCTGGGCCACCAGACTCTGATGGGAAATCTATCTTTTCTCCCTTGCCCTCTTTTTTACTTATGGTTCAGGTTTCTTTTTATTTCTCTTCTAGGTTCTTATGGTTCAGGTTTCTTTTCATTTCTCTAATGTTTTACCGCTGTAGTTGAATTCTTCTTTGCTTCTATTGAGTTTGACATAATAGTAGTGGAGGCAGGTTTTAATCTTCCGCAATGAGTTAAGCAGGCGAAAAGACTGGGCTACTGGCCAAAATGTAAGCTTTTCTGGATACTCGCCACTGGTTCAGTATGGAAATCTTGAGCAGCAAGGTTTCCTGATGCTACATTTCACTCCAGGAGGAATCATAGTTTTAAATATTTCATACTTCAGGAGGAGCCAGATTTTTTTGACACAACCATAAAAATGAAATAAGTTTGTTATGCAGAAGTACAATCTAGGCTGTGTGCAAAGGTTAATGGAATGCCTGAAAAGCTTTTTCTTCTATTGCCTCTAAAATGTATGTCATACTATTGGTATTTCTTAGAATACAAGCTCTTGAATTTGAGCATCAGATCTTAAATTTCTTGTGAATGTGAGGCTAAGCTGGAAGAATGCAAAGTTGTATGAGTACCTCATTATCCTGCAGGGCTGAAGCTGCAGTGCAGTTGATGTGAAAGAATAGTTGGTGCTGATTCTGACTGGACAAGCCTCAGAGTTCTAAGGAGCACTCTGTGTGTTTGCATTTTGTTAGCATTCTAATATGCCAGAATGTTTTACTTAATGATTTGGTCAGTTGAGCGTAGAATCGCCACATACCTGAACATTTAACATTTTAGCC